>NC_057805.1:178585136-178903575 GCF_018294505.1 Triticum aestivum | reverse complement strand
GTAGGTTACTAGCAAGAACGTTTCTTACCTACGTATGACCACAACGTGATTTGCCAATTTCTATTTACCCTTCATAAGGACCCTTTTCATCGAATCCGTTCCGACTAAAGTAGGAGAGACAGACACCCGCTAGCCACCTTATGCAACTTGTGCATGTCAGTCGGTGGAACCTGTCTCACGTAAGTGTACGTGTAAGGTCGGTCCGGGCCGCTTCATCCTACAATGCCGCCGAAACAAGAAAAGACTAGTAGCGGCAAGGAGAATTGGCAAACTCAACGCCCACAACTTCTTTGTGTTCTACTCGTGCATAGTAACTACGCATAGACCTGGCTCATGATGCCACTGTTGGGAATCGTAGCATAATTTTAAAAATTTCCTACGTTCACCAAGATGCATCTATGGAGTATACTAGCAACGAGGGGAAGGGAGTGCATCTACATACCCTTGTAGATCGCGAGCGGAAGCGTTCCAATGAACGTGGATGACAGAGTCGTACTCGCCATGATCCAAATCACCGATGACCGAGTGCCGAACGGACGGCACCTCCACGTTCAACACACGTACGGTGCAGCGACGTCTCCTCCTTCTTGATCCAGCAAGGGGGAAGGAGAGGTTGATGGAGATCCAACAGCACGACGGCGTGGTGGTGGATGTAGCGGTTCTCCGGCAGGGCTTCGCCGAGCTTCTGCGCAAGAGAGAGAGGTGTTGCAGGGGAGGAGGGAGGCGCCCAAGGCTGTAGGTTGCTGCCCTCCCTCCCCCCCCCTTTATATAGGCCCCTGGGGGGGTGCGCCAGCCCTGGGAGATGGGATCTCCAAGGGGGGGGCGGCGGCCAAGGGGGGAAGGGGTTGCCTTGCCCCCCAAGGCAAGGGGGAAGCTCCCCCCTAGGGTTCCCAACCCTAGGCGCATGGGGGGAGGCCCAAGGGGGGCGCCCCAGCCCACTAATGGCTGGTTCCCTTCCACTTTCAGCCCACGGGGCCCTCCGGGATAGGTGGCCCCACCCGGTGGACCCCCGGGACCCTTCCGGTGGTCCCGGTACAATGCATGTAACCCCCGAAACTTTCCCGGTGGCCGAAACTTGACTTCCTATATATAATTCTTCACCTCCGGACCATTCCGGAACCTCTCGTGACATCCGGGATCTCATCCGGGACTCCGAACAACTTTCGGGTTTCCGCATACATATATCTCTACAACCCTAGCGTCACCGGACCTTAAGTGTGTAGACCCTACGGGTTCGGGAGACATGCAGACATGACCGAGACGCCTCTCCGGTCAATAACCAACAGCGGGATCTGGATACCCATGTTGGCTCCCACATGTTCCACGATGATCTCATCGGATGAACCACGGTGTCGAGGATTCAATCAATCCGTATGCAATTCCCTTTGTCAATCGGTATGTTACTTGCCCGAGATTCGATCGTCGGTATCCCAATACCTTGTTCAATCTCGTTACCGGCAAGTCTCTTTACTCGTACCGCAATGCATGATCCCGTGACTAACGCCTTAGTCACATTGAGCTCATTATGATGATGCATTACCGAGTGGGCCCAGAGATACCTCTCCGTCACACGGAGTGACAAATCCCAGTCTCGATCCCTGCCAACCCAACAGACACTTTCGGAGATACCCGTAATGCACCTTTATAGTCACCCAGTTACGTTGTGACGTTTGGCACACCCAAAGCACTCCTACGGTATCCGGGAGTTGCACGATCTCATGGTCTAAGGAAAAGATACTTGACATTGGAAAAGCTCTAGCAAACGAAACTACACGATCTTTTATGCTATGCTTAGGATTGGGTCTCGTCCATCACATCATTCTCCTAATGATGTGATCCCGTTATCAATGACATCCAATGTCCATAGTCAGGAAACCATGACTATCTGTTGATCAACGAGCTAGTCAACTAGAGGCTTACTAGGGACACGTTGTGGTCTATGTATTCACACATGTATTACGATTTCCGGACAATACAATTATAGCATGAATAATAGACGATTATCATGAACAAAGAAATATAATAATAACCTTTTATTATTGCCTCTAGGGCATATTTCCAACAAACTGTGCATATTGAATGCACGAATAGTCTGGCGTTAAATTAAGTTAAAAAATAAATGCCTTTGTAATAGATGAGTTTTCGTCTGAAACCCCGATATTTGGAAAGAAATTGTCAAGTTTGCACATGAAGTGCATTCAGTTTTGCCGTAACCCTCTCAACTCTTTAGAACATGCTATGTGGGTGAAATTATGATACCATGCCAAGTTTCAACCTTTTCAGAGTTCATAGTGATTTTCTATTTCAGGGTCATTTAGCTCAAAAAATCATTAAATGCAAGAAAAATAGCAAACAAAATCAGAAAAGGTGGAAAATTGATGATGTGGCTTTGAATGGCGCATATTGAATGCACAAAGAGTCTGGAGTTAAAATTGGTTAAAGAAATGAAATCTATTTGTAATAGATGAGTTTTTGTTCGAACCTGTGATACTTTGAAAGAGATTGTCAAGTTTATACATCAAGTGCATCTAGTTTTTGCCGTAACCCTCTCAACTTTTTAGCACATGCTATGTGGGTGAAATTATGATACCACGCCAAGTATCAACCTTTTCGGAGCTCATTTGTAGTGCTTTTCAATTTCAGGGTCATTTAGTGCAAAACAAACATTAAATCGATGAGAAAAGGAAATGAATTCAGAAAAGGGTTGAAATATGATGATGTGGCTTTGAATGGTGCATATTGAACGCACAAAAAGTCAGGAGTTCAATCCATGAAAAAAGGAAATGAATTCAGAAAAGGGATGAAATATGATGATGTGGCTTTGAATGGTGCATATTGAACGCACGAAAAGTCAGGAGTTAAAATAAGTTAAAAATGAAATCGCTTTGTTATAGTTGAGTTTTTGTCTGAAACCGTTATACTTTAAAAGCAATTGTCGAGTTTATACACGAAGTGCATCCAGTTTTTTCCGTAACCCTCTCAACTTTTTAGCACATGCTATGTGGGTGAAATTATTATGTCATGCCAAGTTTCAACCTTTTTGGAGCTCATTTGTAGTGCTTTTCAATTTCAGGGTCATTTAGCTCAAAACAATTATTAAATCCATGACAAAAGGAAATGAATTCAGAAAAGGGTTGAAATATGATGATGTCGCTTTGAATGGTGCATATTAAACGCATAATAGGTCTGGAGTTAAAAAAAGTTAAAAATGAAATCCCTTTGTATTAGATGAGGTTTCGTCCAAAACCTCTATACTTTGAAAGAGATTGTTCAGTTTGAACAGGAAGTGCATCCAGTTTTTTTGTAACCATATCAAGTTTTTAGCACATGCTATGTGGTTGAAATCATGATATCATGCCAAGTTTCAACCTTTTCAGACTTCATTTGTAGTGTTTTTCAATTTCAGGGTCATTTAGATAAAAAATCATTAAATGCATGAAATATAGCAAATGAAGTCAGAAAAGAGTTGAAAATTGATGATGTGGCTTTGAATGGTGCATATTGAACGCATAAAAAGTCAGGAGTTAAAACAAGTTAAAAATGAAATCGCTTTGTTATAGATGAGTTTTTTTCCAAAACCGTTATACTTTGAAGGAGATTGTCCAGTTTATACACGATGTGCATCCAGATTTTTCCGTAACCCTCTAAAAAATTTAGCACATGCTATGTGGGTCAAATTTTGATACCATGGCAAGTTTCAACCTTTTCAGAGCTCATTTGTAGTGCTTTTCAATTTCAGGGTCATTTAGCTCAAAACAATAATTAAATCCATGGAAAAAGGAAATGAATTCAGAAAAGGGTTGAAATATGATGATGTGGCTTTGAATGGTGCATATTGAACGCATAATAGGTCTAGAGTTAAAATAAGTTAAAAAATGAAATCCCTTTGTTATACATAATTTTTCGTCTGAAACCCTAATATTTTGAAAGAGATTGTCCAGTTTGTACACAAAGTGCATCCAGTTTTTTTCGTAACCCTATCAAGTTTTTAGCACATGCTATGTGGGTGAAATTATGATACCATGCCAAGTATCAACCTTTTCGGAGCTCATTTGTAGTGCTTTTCAATTTCAAGGTCATTTAGCGCAAAGCAAACATTAAATGGATGAGAAAAGGAAATGAATTCAGAAAAGGGTTGAAATATGATGATGTGGCTTTCAATGGTGCATATTGAACGCACAAAAAGTCAGGAGTTCAATCCATGAAAAAAGGAAATGAATTCAGAAAAGGGATGAAATATGATGATGTGGCTTTGAATGGTGCATATTAAACGCACGAAAAGTCAGGAGTTAAAATAAGTTAAAAATGAAATCCCTTTGTTATAGTTGAGTTTTTGTCTGAAACCGTTATACTTTGAAAGCGATTGTCGAGTTTATACACGAAGTGTATCCAGATTTTTCCGTAACCCTCTCAACTTTTTAGGACATGCTATGTGGGTGAAATTATTATATCATGCCAAGTTTCAACCATTTCGGAGCTCATTTGTAGTGCTTTTCAATTTCAGGGTCATTTAGCTCAAAACAATCATCAAATCCATGACAAAAGGAAATGAATTCAGAAAAGGGTCGAAATATGATGATGTCACTTTGAATGGTGCATATTCAACACATAATAGGTCTGGAGTTAAAATAAGTTAAAAAATGAAATCCCTATCAACTTCTTAGCACATGCTATGTGGGTGAAATTATGATATTATGCCAAGTTTCAACCTTTTCAGACTTCATTTGTAGTGCTTTTCAATTTCAGGGTCATTTAGCTAAAAAATCATGAAATGCATGAAATATAGCAAATGAAGTCAGAAAAGGGTTGAAAATTGATGATGTGGCTTTGAATGGTGCATATTGAACGCACAAAAAGTCTGGAGTTAAAATAACTTAAAAAATGAAATCCCTTTGTAATAGATGAGTTTTCGTCTGAAACCATGATACTTTGAAAGAGATTGTCTAGTTTGTACACGAAGTATATCTGGATTTTTCCTTAACCCTCTCAACTATTTAGCACATGCTATGTGGGTGAAATTATGATACCATGCCACGTTTCAACCTTTTGATAGCTCATTTGTAGTGCTTTTCAATTTCAGGGTAATTTAGATCAAAACAATCATTAAATTCATGAAAAAAGGAATTGAATTCAGAAAAGGGTTGAAATATGATGATGTGGCTTTGAGTGGTGCATATTGAACGCACAAAAAGGCAGGAGTTAAATCCATGAAAAAAGGAAATGAATTCATAAAAGGGTTGAAATATGATGATGTTGGTTTGAATGGTGCATATTGAAAGCACAAAAAGTCAGGAGTTAAAAAAAGTTAAAAATGAAATCGCTTTGTTATAGATGAGTTTTTTTCCGAAACCGTTATACTTTGAAGGAGATTGTCCAGTTTATACACGAAGTGCATCCAGATTTTTCCATAACCCTTTAAATTTTTTAGCACATGCTATGTGGGTGAAATTATGATACCATGCCAAGTTTCAACCTTTTCAGAGCTCATTTGTAGTGCTTTTCAATTTTAGGGTCATTTAGCTCAAAACAATAATTAAATCCATGAAAAAAGGAAATGAATTCAGAAAAGGGTTGAAATATGATGATGTGGCTTTGAATGGTGCATATTAAACGCATAATAGGTCTGGAGTTAAAATAAGTTAAAAAATGAAATCCCTTTGTTATACATAATTTTTCGTCCGAAACCCTAATATTTTGAAAGAGATTGTCCAGTTTGTACACAAAGTGCATCCTGTTTTTTTCGTAACCCTATCAAGTTTTTAGCACATGCTATGTGGCTGAAATTATGATACCATGCCAAGTTTCAACCTTTTCAGAGTTCATTTGTAGTGCTTTTCAATTTCAGGGTCATTTAGCTAAAAAATCATTAAATGCATGAAAAATAGCAATTGAAGTCAGAAAAGGGTTGAAAATTGGGGATATGGCTTTGAATGGTGCATATTAAACGCACAAAAATCTGGAGTTAAAATAAGTTAAAAAAACAAAAATCCCTTTGTAATAGATGAGTTTTCGTGCAAAACACTGATACTTTGGAAGAGATTGTCCATTTTGTACACTAAATGCATCCAGTTTTAGCTGTAACGTTCTCAACGTTTTAGCACATGCCAAGTGGGTGAAATTATGATACCATGCCAAGTTTCAACCTTTTCGGAGTTATTTTTAGTGGTTTTCAACTTCAGGGTCATTTAGCATAAAAATCATGAAATGCATGAAAAATAGCAAATGAAGTCAGAAAAGGGTTGAAAGTTTATGTGGCTTTGAATGGTGCATATTGAACGCACAAAAAGTCTGGAGCTAAACTAAGTAACAAAAAATGAAATCCTTTGTAATAGATGAGTTTTCGTCCAAAACCCTGATACTTTGATAGAGATTGTCAAGTTTCTACACGAAGTGCATCTAGTTTTTACCGTAACCCTCTCAACTTTTTAGCACATGCGATGTGGGTGAAATTATGATACCATGTCAAGTTTCAACCTCTTCAGAGTTCATTTGTAGTGCTTTTCAATTTCAGGGTGATCTAGCTCGAAAAATCATTAAATGCATGAAAAATATCAAATGAAGTCTAGAAAGGGTTGAAAATTGATGATGTGGCTTTGAATTGTGCATATTGAATGCACAAATAGTCTGGCGTTAAATTAAGTTAAGAAATTAAATCCCTTTGTAATATATGAGTTTTCGTCCGAAAACCCGAGATTTGGAAAGAGATTGTCAAGTTTGACCATGAAGTGCATTCAGTTTTGCCGTAACCCTCTCAACTCTTTAGCACATGCTATGTGGCTGAAATTATGATACCATGCCAAGTTTCAACCTTTTCAGAGTTCATAGTGATTTTCTATTTCAGGGTCATTTAGCTCAAAAAATCATTAAATGCAAGAAAAATAGCAAATAAAAACAGAAAAGGTTGAAAATTGATGATGTGGCTTTGTATGGCGCATATTGAACGCACAAAAAGTCTGGGGTTAAAATTCGTTCGAAACCATGATACTTTGAAAGGGATTGTCCAGTTTATACATGAAGTGCATCTAGTTTTTGCCGTAACCCTCTCAACTTTTTAGCACATGCTATGTGGGTGAAATTATGATACTGTCGGTGGAAACGACACCTATGGGATCACTGGGATCCCTTCTACGGTTGGCGTGCGCGGGGTTGTGCAAAGAGAAGGTCTAGGAGCCAGCACAAAGATCGTTTACCCAGGTTCGGGCCGCGAGGATGCGTAAAACCCTAGCCCTGCTTTTGTGTATGTATTGGAGTGTTCTCAAGTTCTTGAACTAGCTATGGTGCCTGTCTAGTCCAAAAGATCCAAATCCTTCTCCCGTGCGCCTCGGGCCTCCTTTTATAGACAAAAGGGTTCGCCAAAGTGGCACACAGGAGGTGGAAAGGTGTACAGTGCGCAAGCTTATCGCTTGTCATTATGGGACAAGACGCATTAAATGCGCTCCCTTAGGTGTCCCGCTGCTTTACTGGGGATGGCAACAAGGCCCGTCCCGTCCGTCGCTGCTCCGTCTTGCTCTGACACGCGTCCAGGCCAACGAGGCATGCAGCGCCACGTAGGCTGGCTGGCTGCTGAGATGGCGTGGTGGTAGGGCCTTCACGAAGAATTGCATGCCACCACGTAGGTGTTTGCTGAGCTGGCCTGGAAGCTGCATGTCGCCACGCAGGTGCCTGCCCAGCTGGTCGGGCTGGCAGCTGCATGGGAACGGCGGTGGAGTCTTGGCGGACGCGGGCCTGGCTGCGGCCCCGTAGGTGCCTTCGGCAAGGGTCTTGCCATGGCATCGTGGTCGTCCCTGGCAAGGGTCTTGCCGGGGGTCTCGTGGATTTCCTCGGCTAGGATCCTGCCCAGGATCATCGTCTTCTGGTCCTCGTCTGATCTTGTGTGTTTATGATCTTGACAAAGATCTGCATGCCACCATGGAGGCGCCTCCTGAGCCTTGCATCCAATGTGGTTGATGGTGTTGGAACCCTTGGGCTCAAGGGTGGCGCACTCTGCTGGCGTCGGGCAAGTTGCCCGGGCAAGGATCTTGCCAGGGCTGCAGAGGCCGCCCCAGCAAGGGTCTTGCCGGAGGAGTCCACCTCGCCCTCTTGCTATTTGTGTCGCTGGTCTTGGTGTTGCCTTGGTTATCTTGTGCTTCTGGATTCCCTGCTCTGCCTCACTTAGTGCGGCCGTGGGCGCGGCTCTCACTGCCCATGCACAAGTAAAGGGGTACAAAGGAGAGCCCCTGCTTTTCTACACCGACAGGAGCCCCGGGCCTGGGCCACACATAAGCGCAACACGTTGTTGGGCTGAGTCCAGAACGGTGCGCGGGCATGCGGGACGGGATTTTGCCGCAGTAACTTCTCCGCTCGCTGCGCTTCCCCACGACCCGCGTTGAACGCGTGACGTGGAGGGTCATGCGTGACGTGGGGGTCATGCGTGGGGCAGCCGCTTCCCTCATGCGTCACATCGTGGTAAATGGTAACGAAGCGGCCCGCGCCTTCCCCATAAAAAAGGAGAAATTGCGGGCGCGGCGCCCATTTACCCCCCACCTGTGCTCTCTCCAATCTTGGAACCACCGTCCCTTCCTTCTTCCTTCTCAAGCTCTTGCTTTCACTCGCCGCCGCCGTGCCTTTGCTGCCCCTCATCCTTCGTCGACCTCAACCGCCATGGCACCCAAAACTGGCAAGGGCAAGGGAGTGGCCAAGGACGCCGGGGGAAAGGAGGCGCCGGGGAGATAGTTGGCGGCGTGGCGGACGTAGCTCGCCTACTTTCCCTCGATGGTCGACGCGGTCCACCTCCGGGACTACTTCAAGCCCCTGTGCGGGTGCAAGACGGGGGGGAGACGACGGGGCATCCGGCCACGCGCATCATCTCTGCTGATTTCGCCGAGGGCGGCCCGAATCGGTACCCATTCTTCGTCGATTACTTTTCCTGCGGGCTCTGCCCCCCTTTCTCCGATTTCTTCAATGATGTCAAGCACACCTACGGCTTCCACCTTCTGGATTTCACTCCGAATGCCATGGCGTGCATGGCTCTTTTCGCCCATCTCTGCGAGGGCTTTGCCGGGGTGCATCCCAACACGACGCTCTTCCGCCACTACTTCTTTCCTCGGATCCAGAAGGGGGGCGCCATTTCCGGTTGTGTCGCCTGGATCCCAAGGAGCCAGGGGAAGGGCCATATCCGGAGGGCGCCCAGAAGGAGAGGTGGGAGGAGTGGCAGGGCCAGTGGTGCTGGATTGAAGAGTAGGAACTGCAGGAGTTTTGTCAGGTTTGCCAGGCACCGCCGGTTTGTAGAGATGATTGGACCAATGTCCACGCCGACGATGAGAAGCTCACGGTCGCCACCACCAGGATTCATCGCCTCACCATTGCCCGGCTCACCCTGGAGATGATTGGGGCAGACTTCATCCGCCGCCGAATCGCTCCTCTACACAACAAGGGGAAGCCGGCCTGGCTTTTCAGGAATGCGGCTGACATCATGAGGCTTCGCCCCAGTTTGAACCACAGCTTCACGGTGATGGGGCACGCCCACTTTTTCCAGCGGCTCTTTCAGCTCGATGTGAACCGCGATGGCAAGGCCGAGAGGTCCGGCAAGGCTGCGAAGGCCGACAAGGTCGCCAAGGGGCCCTTGTTTGGGTTGCCGGCGGGGGTGGTCCCGCTGAGAAATAACTCGCGCCACGACGACATCATCGCCATGATGCCGGACTTCAACGCGCACGGGCTCGACCCAAATTGGGCCGAGCCGGGGGAGTATCAGGTGCAGGAGTTCTTCGACAAGCTGTCGGAGAAGTACGTCCATGCCGAGCTGCTGCTCGTCCAGGACACCACCCATTGGATTATATCGCTGCCAGGGCGGCGGAGGCGCAGCTCACCAAGGAGGCCGGCAGCGCTGGCGGCGTGGAGGACGAGGCCGTGGCGGCCGCGGAGGAGAGGGACCTCACCCAGTGGGCGGAATCCGCTGGGGAGGCCAGCAGCGCCGGCATCGGGGCCCCTCTCATTGAAGATGTGGTCGACGAGTCATCGGAGGAGGAGGTCGAGGCTGTCGACCCTCCGGCCACGGGGAGAGGGCGAGTCCTGCGGCGGGCCAGCTCTGGCGAGCCGGTCCGCCCCGGCAGGGCTGCGCAACTGCAGCAAGCCCAGGAGGCGTCCGTGCGCCAAACGAGGGCCGCGGCGGCGAGGAAGGTGGTGAAGGCTGCGGTGGCGAAGAAGAAGGCGACTGCCTCTTCTTTGTCCAAGCATCCTCAGACTCCACCTGCTTCCCCTCCTCCCGCAGATGACGACACGGATGTCGTCTTCGATTTTGGGTCTCTTAGCCTAAGGAGGAAGAGGAAGGCAGCGGAAGAGGAGGTGGAGGATGAGTAAGTATCCTGCCTTTTTGTCATCTCCGTCCTCTCACACGGCGCAGCGTTTCTTGATTTGTTTTCATCTTCGCAGGGAAGCGGATACGCCGGCCCAGAGAGTGAAGAGGGCCAGGGCCTCGATGGGCGGCGAGCCCCCGGCGGGCACTTCGAGTACGTCGCTGGTGGTGGTGAGCAGCCCGGGCAGTAGCCCCCGGCGCAGCCCCCAGTGTAAGTTCACCACTCGCCCCCCTCAACGTGTGCTTGGGTATGATCCCTTGGCACTGACCTTGCCGTGGTTGCAGGAGGAGGACGGCAGCAGGAGGAGCCACTGAGGGCCACCCCAACACGCCGCCCCCATCAACCACGCCACCCTAAGGGGCGTCCCCGGCAAGGGCGCCGAGCGCCGAGCCTATGCGCACGGAGGAGGAGGAGGCGAACCAGGGTGATGGTGGCTCCGTCCCGGCGCCAGATGTTGGCGGGGAAGGGGCTACTGCTTCCAAGCCTGGCACGGGTAAGTCACCAGCCTCCCGTCCCTACCTTTTCCTTCTTTTTGAATCTTGGTCTTGGATTTTCCTTATCCTCCTTCTTGGGATCTAGGCGCTCCCTCGGCGGACCAGGAGGACATCAATACTGTCACCGGGGAGGTCGCCAGGGATGCTGAGGCCGAGGCCAGCAAGATCACCGCCGAAGAGGCCGCCAAGGGTGCTGCCGAGGACGTCGCCAAGGAGCCGGTCGGGGAGGCCGGCAAGGCCGCTGCCGAGGAGGCCGGCAAGGGGCCTGCCGGGGAGGCCGGCAAGGCCGCTACCGAGGAGGGGGTGGTTGACGACCAACCTTCCTCCTGCGCTGCCTCTGGCTCGGGCAGGTACCTGAAGGTGAGCGACGACCTGTTCGTCCACCTTCCTCGGACGGCGAGCACCGGGGCGCCCATCGAGGGCGAGGTGTTTGATGACGAGGTGCTCGCCGCCGCCGGGCTCGAGGTTGTCGATGAACCGAGCATCGGTGGCGGCAGTTCCCAGGAAAAGCGGCTCCTCCAGGCCATGAGCGCAAATTTCCAGAAGCTCCAGGCGCTTCACCGTGCCCGCCTAGACAAGGCCAAGTCTGGGATGGCGGTGGCGGACAAGGCAGAAGCGGACCTCGAGGAGCGCGTCGCCGAGGTGCAGGCTTGGTTCCTCCAGGCCCACAAGGACTGGAAGGCCACCCAGGACGTGCTGGCTGAGCGCTAGCTGGAGCTTTCCATGAAGCAGGCCGACATCGAGAAGGCCCAGGAGGCGGCGAAGCAGCAGGCCGCCCAGGAAGAGGCCGCTCGGCACCAGCACCAGGCCGTGCTGAACTCCCAGGAGGAGGACCTTGCCGCTCGCGAGGAGAAGCTCGCAGCGACACTCCGCAGCAAGGACGAGGAGGTCGAGAAGCTTGTCGTGCAGGGGACCTAGGAGCTGGAGCAGAGGCACAGGGAGGCGCTCCATGCTCAGGCCCTGTTCCATGTCGGCAAGGTAAAAGAGCTGGAGGTGGAGCGGGATGGGCTGAAGGATCAGGCCCTGAAGCTGGCGAAGGAGAAGGACATGCTCAACGGTGCTCTGGTGGAGGCGCAGGGCGCAGTCCTTGGCAAGGCTGAGCAGCTCTCCAAGGCCAACGACTCCATCAAAGACCTGAAGCAGAAGCTGGAGGGTCTTGAGGAGACGATTTCGGAGGTCAAGGCCCAGGAGGAGACCCTGACCAAGGATCTGGAGAAGGAGAGGCAGCTGCAGAAGAACGAAGCCGCCAACCACGCGGATTTCGTGAAGGGTGAGAAGCTCTGGGTCAGTCGTCTCGCTGAGGTCGCCGGCAGGATCACCACGCAGCTGGCCACCATGGGGATGCCAAATATGAGGCACGCCCCGGAACCGAGCGTGAGTCCCAATGCCAAGCAGACCCTGTTCTTCGGGGTGTTCTTGGAGCCCTGGAGCAGTTCCGCTCCAACCAGGCGGCCTCGCTGGCCGATGAGGCCCGGAGGCTTTGCCGGGGTGCCATGACCGAGGTCCTCACCAAGGTGGCGTACTGGAACCCGGACCTCGATTTCGACGCCGCGCTGGAGAGCTTGTCGGAGGGCGTGGACCTCGCGCCACTCGAGGAGCATATTGAGCCCGTCATCAGCCGCGTCGATGGAGTTCGGAGGGTACAAGGCCAGCGCCGGGACTAGGCACCCCGTTTCTCATCGCCGCTGCAGGTCCATGACCAGGATGATTTTTATCTTTAGTTAGAACCACAGCAACAATTGATGTAATATAACTCTGCAGTACTTTACTATCATGCATGCTATCTTCCCGTTAGATCTTTCTTCGTATGTTCATACCCTATGCTTGTCGAGATAAGGCTACCGACGCGTAAACCCATGCCGTGGTGCTTATAAGACGCATCATTAGCACCCTGCTGGAAGGGCGCTTGCTGCCGGCGAGCCACCATGCCGCCGCCAGCATGTTCGCTTGAACTGTCGAGCGGACTCGAGGCAGGACAAGAGCGCAGCTGGGAACGGGTAGGCCACCTTGCCGCCGCCAGCTCGGCCGCATGAACTGTCGAGCGGGCTCGAGAAAGAAACAAAGGCGTTGCCAATAGCGGAAGGGTCCCATCGCGTGCAGGTTTTCTGTACAAAGAACGAGATCTCTCGGGGAGAACAGCCTTATATAAGAGAAAATAACCAAGATTTCACGTGACTTAGCTTTTCTGTCGTAGCGCGGGCGTTCACCGCATCTGCAGGCGACGCCGCCCGTTTGGTCGTCTTCTTCCTTGGAGTGACGACCACAATGAAGCCGCTGCTCCAACCAGACCAGATTTCCACAACTGCGCCCCCTACCTGGCGCGCCAAAGATGTCGGTGGGAACGACACCTATGGGATCACTGGGATCCCTTCTACGGTTGGCGGGCGCGGCGTTGTGCAAAGAGCAGGTCTAGGAGCCAGCACAAAGATCGTTTACCCAGGTTTGGGCCGCGAGGATGCGTAAAACCCTAGTCATGCTTTTGTGTATGTATTGGAGTGTTCTCGAGTTCTTGAACTAGCTATGGTGCCTGTCTAGTCCAAAAGATCTGAATCCTTCTCCCGTGCGCCTCGAGCCTCCTTTTATAGACAAAAGGGGTCGCCACAGTGGCACACAGGAGGTGGAAAGGTGTACAGTGCGCAAGCTTATCACTTGTCATTACGGGACAATAGGCATTAAATGCGCTCCCTTAGGTGTCCCGCTGCTTTACTGGGGATGGCAACAATGGCCCGTCCCGTCCGTCACCGCTCCGTCTTGCTCCGACACGCGTCCAGGCCAACGAGGCATGCAGCACCACGTAGGTTGGCAGGCTGCTGAGATGGCGTGGTGGTAGGGCCTTCACGAAGAATTGCATGCCACCACGTAGGTGTTTGCTGAGCTGGCCTGGAAGCTGCATGTCGCCACGCAGGTGCCTGCCCAGCTGGTCGGGTTGCCGGCTGCATGGGAACGGCGGTGGAGTCTTGGCAGATGCGGGCCTGGCTGCGGCCCCGTAGGTGCCTTTGGCAAGGGCCTTGTCGGGGCCCCGGCAAGGGTCTTGCCGTGGCATCGTGGTCATCCCCGGCAAGGGTCTTGTCGGGAGTCTCGTGGATTTCCTCGGCTAGGATCCCGCCGAGGACCGTCGTCTTCTAGTCCTCATCTGATCTTGTGTGTTTATGATCTTGACAAAGATCTGCATGCCACCATGGGGGCGCCTCCCGAGCCTTGGTTCCAATGTGGTTGATGGTGTTGGGACCCTTGGGCTCAATGGTGGTGCACTCTGCTGCCGTCGGGCAAGTTGCCCCGGCAAGGATCATGCCGGGGCTGCGGAGGCCGCCTCGGCAAAGGTCTTGCCTGAGGAGTCCACCTCTCCCTCTTGCTCTTTGTGTCGCTGGTCTTGGCGTTGCCTTGGTTGTCTTGTGCCTCTGGTTTCCCTCCTCTGCCTCACTTAGTGCGGCCGTGGGCGCGGCTCTGACTGCCCGTGCACAAGTAAAGGGGTACAAAGGAGAGCCCCTACTTTTGTACACCTATAGATACCATGCCAAGTTTCAACATTTTCAGAATTCATTTGTAGTGCTTTTCATTTTCACGGTCATTTAGCTCAAAAAATCATTAAATACATGAAAAAAGGAAATGAATTCAAAAAAGGGTTAAAAATTGATGATGTGCCTTTGAATGGTGCATATTGAACAAAAAAAAGTCAGGAGTTAAGATAAGTTAAAGAAATGAAATCCCTTTGTAATAGATGAGTTTTTGTCCGAAACCCTAATACTTTGAAAGAGATTGTCTAGTTTATACATGAAGTGGATCTAGTTTTTGTCGTAACCCTCTCAACTTTTTAGCACATGCTATGTAGGTGAAATTATGATACCATGCCAAGTTTCAACCTTTTCAGAGCTCATTTGTAGTGCTTTTCAATTTCAGGGTCATTTAGATCAAAACAATCATTAAATCCATGAAAAAAGGAAATGAATTCAGAAAAGGGGTGAAATACGATGGTGTGGCTTTGAATGGTGCATATTAAATGCATAATAGGTCTGGAGTTAAAATAAGTTAAAAATGAAAACCCTTTGTACTAGATGAGTTTTCCTCCAAAACCCTTATACTTTGAAACAGATTGTCCAGTTTGTACAGGAAGTGCATCAAGTTTTTTTGTAACCATATCAAGTTTTTAGCACATGCTATGTGGCTGAAATTATGATATCATGCCAAGTTTCAACCTTTTCAGAGTTCATTTGTAGTGCTTTTCAATTTCAGGGTCATTTAGCTAAAAAATCATTAAATGCATGAAATATAGCAAATGAAGTCAGAAAAGGGTTGAAAATTGATGATGTGGCTTTAAATGGTGCATATTGAACGCACAAAAAGTCCGGAGTTAAAATAAGTTAAAAAATGAAATCCCTTTGTAATAGATGAGTTTTTGTCTGAAACCGTAATACTTTGAAAGATATTGTCTAGTTTGTACACGAAGTGCATCTAGATTTTTCTGTCACCCTCTCAACCTTTTCAGAGCTCATTTGTAGTGCTTTTCAATTTCATGGTCATTTAGCTCAAAACAATCATTAAATCCATGAAAAAAGGAACTGAATTCAGAAAAGGGTTGAAATATGATGATGTGGCTTTGAATTGTGCATATTGAACGCACAAAAAGTCAGGAGTTAAATCCATGAAAAAAAGAAATGAATTCAGAAGAGGATTGAAATATTATGATGTGGCTCTGAATGGTGCATATTGAACGCACAAAATGTCAGGAGTTAAAATAAGTTAAAACTGAAATCGCTTTGTTATAGATGAGTTTTTTTCCGAAACTGTTATACTTTAAAAGAGATTGTCTAGTTTATACACGAAGTCCATCCAGATTTTTCCGTAACCCTCTCAACTTTTTCGCACACGCTATGTGGGTGAAATTATGATACCATGCCAAGTTTCGACCTTTTCAGAGCTCATTTGTAGCGCTTTTCAATTTCAGGGTCATTTAGCTCAAAACAATCATTAAATCCATGAAAAAAGGAAATGAATTCAGAAAAGGGTTGAAATATGATGATGTGGCTTTGAATGGTGCATATTAAACGCATAATAGTTTTGGAGTTAAAATAATTTAAAAAATCAAATCCCTTTGTTATACATGAGTTTTCGTCCAAAACCCTAATACTTTGAAAGAGATTGTCCAGTTTGTACACAAAGTGCATCCTGTTTTTTTCGTAACCCTATCAAGTTTTTAGCACATGCTATGTGGCTGAAATTATGATACCATGCCAAGTTTCAACCTTTTCAGAGTTCATCTGTAGTGCTTTTGAATTTCAGGGTCATTTAGCTAAAAAATCATTACATGCATGAAAAATAGCAAATGAAGTCTGAAAAGGGTTGAAAATTGGGGACATGGCTTTGAATGGTGCATACTAAACGCACAAAAAGTCTGGAGTTAAAATAATTTAAAAAACTGAAATCCCTTTGTAATAGATGAGTTTTGTGCGAAACACTGATACTTTGAAAGAGATTGTCCATTTGGTACACTAAATGCATCTAGTTTTCGCTATAACGCTCTCAGCATTTTAGCAGATGCTAAGTGGGTAAAATTATGATACCATGCCAAGTTTCAAGCTTTTCAGAGTTATTTGTAGTGCTTTTCAACTTCAGGGTCATTTAGCATAAAAATCATTAAATGCATGAAAAATAGCAACTGAAGTCAGAAAAGGGTTGAAAGTTGATGTGGCTCTAAATGGTGCATATTGAACGCACAAAAAGTCTGGAGCTAAAATAAGTAACAAAAAATGAAATCCCTTTGTAATACATGAGTTTTCGTCCAAAACCCTGATACTTTGAAAGAGATTGTCAAGTTTGTACACGAAGTGCATCCAGTTTTTGCCGTAACCCTCTCAACTTTTTAGCACATGCGATGTGGGTGAAATTACGATACCAGGTCAAGTTTCAACCTCTTCGGAGTTCATTTGTAGTGTTTTTCAATTTAAGGGTGATTTAGCTCAAAAAATCATTAAACGCATGAAAAATAGCAAATGAAGTCTGGAAAGTGTTAAAAATTGATGATGTGGCTGTGAATTGTGCATATTGAATGCACAAATAGTCTGGCGTTAAATTAAGTTAAAATGATTAAATCCCTTTGTAATAGATGAGTTTTCGTCCGAAACCCCGATATTTGGAAAGAGATTGTCAAGTTTGCACATGAAGTGCATTCAGTTTTGCCATAACCCTCTCATCTCTTTAGGACATGCTACGTGGGTGAAATTATGATACCATGCCAAGTTTCAACCTATTCAGAGTTCATTGTGATTTTCTTTTTCAGGGTCATTTAGCTCAAAAAATCATTAAATGCAAGAAAAATAGCAAATAAAATCAGAAAAGGTTGAAAATTGATGATGTGGCTTTGAATGGCGCATATTGAACACACAAAAATTCTGGAGTTAAAATTGGTTAAAAATGAAATCCCTTTGTAATAGATGAGTTTTTGTTCGAAACCATGATACTTTGAAAGAGATTGTCGATTTTATACATGAAGTGCATCTAGTTTTTGCCGTAACCCTCTCAACTTTTTAGCACATGCTATGTGGGTGAAATTATGATACCATGCCAAGTTTTAACCTTTTCAGAACTCATTTGTAGTGCTTTTCATTTTCATGGTCATTTAGCTCAAAAAAATCATTAAATACATGAAAAAAGGAAATGAAGTCAGAAAAGGGTTGAAATTTGATGATGTGGCTTTGAATGGTGCATATTGAACAAACAAAAAGTCTAGAGCTAAGATAAGTTAAAGAAATGAAGTCCCATTGTAATAGATGAGTTTTCGTCCGAAACCCTAATACTTTGAAAGAGATTGTCCATTTTATACATGAAGTGCATCTAGTTTTTGCCATAACCCTCTGAACTTTTTAGCACATGCTTTGTGGGTGAAATTATGATACCATGCCAAGTTTCAACCTTTTCAGAACTCATTTGTAGTGCTTTTCATTTTCACGGTCATTTAGCTCAAACAATCACTAAATCCATGAAAAAAGTAAACGAATTCAGAAAAGGGTTGAAACATGATGACTGTGCTTTAATGGTGCATATTGAACGCACAAAAAGTCAGGAGTTAAAATAAGTTAAAAAATGGAATCCCTTTGTTATAGATGAGTTTTTGTCCGAAACAGTTATACTTTGAAAGAGATCGTCCAGTTTCTACACGAAGTGCATCCAGATTTTTACGTAACCCTATCAACTTTTTAGCACATGCTATGTGGGTGAAATTATGATACCATGCCAAGTTTCAAACTTTTCAGACCTCATTTGTAGTGCTTTTCAATTTCTGGGTTATTTAGCTCAAAACAATCACTAAATGCATGAAAGAAGGAAATGAATTCAGAAAAGGGGTGAAACATGATGACTGTGCTTTAATGGTGCATATTGAACGCACAAAAAGTCAGGAGATAAAATAAGTTAAAAAATGGAATCCCTTTGTTATAGATGAGTTTTTGTCCGAAACAGGTATACTTTGAAAGAGATCGTCCAGTTTCTACACGAAGTGCATCCAGATTTTTACGTAACCCTATCAACTTTTTAGCACATGCGATGTGGGTGAAATTATGATACCAGGTCAAGTTTCAACCTCTTCGGAGTTCATTTGTAGTGCTTTTCAATTTCAGGGTGATTTAGCTCAAAAAATCATTAAACGCATGAAAAATAGCAAATGAAGTCTGGAAAGGGTTAAAAATTGATGATGTGGCTATGAATTGTGCATATTGAATGCACAAATAGTCTGGCGTTAAATTAAGTTAAAATAATTAAATCCTTTTGTAATAGATGAGTTTTCATTCGAAACCCCGATATTTGGAAAGAGATTGTCAAGTTTGCACATGAAGTGCATTCAGTTTTGCCGTAACCCTCTCATCTCTTTGGCACATGCTACGTGGGTGAAATTATGATACCATGCCAAGTTTCAACCTATTTAGAGTTCATTGTGATTTTCTATTTCGGGGTCATTTAGCTCAAAAAATCATTAAATGCAAAAAAAATAGCAAATAAAATCAGAAAAGGTTGAAAATTGATGATGTGGCTTTGAATGGCGCATATTGAACACACAAAAATTCTGGAGTTAAAATTGGTTAAAAAATGAAATCCCTTTGTAATAGATGAGTTTTTGTTCGAAACCATGATACTTTGAAAGAGATTGTCCAGTTTATACATGAAGTGCATCTAGTTTTTGCCGTAACCCTCTCAACTTTTTAGCACATGCTATGTGGGTGAAATTATGATACCATGCCAAGTTTCAACCTTTTCAGATCTCATTTGTAGTGCTTTTCATTTTCATGGTCATTTAGCTCAAAAAATTCATTAATACATGAAAAAAGGAAATGAAGTCAGAAAAGGGTTGAAAATTGATGATGTGGCTTTAAATGGTGCATATTGAACAAACAAAAAGTTTGGAGCTAAGATAAGTTAAAAAATGAAGTCCCTTTGTAATAGATGAGTTTTCGTCCGAAACCCTAATACTTTGAAAGAGATTGTCCAGTTTATACATGAAGTGCATCTAGTTTTTGCCGTCACCCTCTGAACTTTTTAGCACATGGTTTCTGGGTGAAATTATGATACCATGCCAAGTTTCAACCTTTTCAGAACTCATTTGTAGTGCTTTTCATTTTCACGGTCATTTAGCTCAAAACAATCACTAAATCCATGAAAAAAGTAAACGAATTCAGAAAAGGGTTGAAACATGATGACTGTGCGTTAATGGTCCATATTGAACGCACAAAAAGTCAGGAGTTAAAATAAGTTAAAAAATGGAATCCCTTTGTTATAGATGAGTTTTTGTCTGAAACAGTTATACTTTGAAAGAGATCGTCCAGTTTCTACACGAAGTGCATCCATATTTTTACGTAACCCTATCAACTTTTTAGCACATGCTATGTGGGTGAAATTATGATACCATGCCAAGTTTCAACCTTTTCAGAGCTCATTTGTAGTGCTTTTCAATTTCTGGGTTATTTAGCTCAAAACAATCACTAAATCCATGAGAAAAGGAAATGAATTCAGAAAAGGGTTGAAATATTATGATGTGGCTTTGAATGGTGCATATTAAACGCACAAAAAGTCAGGAGATAAAATAAGTTAAAAAATGGAATCCCTTTGTTATACATGAGTTTTCGACCGAAACCCTCATACTTTGAAAGAGATTTTCCAGTTTGTACACAAAGTGCATCCTGTTTTTTCCGTAACATTATCATGTTTTTAGCACATGCTATGTGGCTGAAATTATGATACCTTGCCAAGTTTCAACCTTTTCAGAGTTCATTTGTAGTGCTTTTCAATTTCAGGGTCATTTAGCTTAAAAATCATTAAAATCATGAAAAATAACAAATGAAGTCAGAAAAGGATTGAAAATTGATGATATGGCTTTCAATGGTGCATATGAAACGCACAAAAAGTGCAAAGTTAAAATAAGTTAAAAAAACTGAAATCCCTTTCTAATAGATGAGTTTTCGTGCGAAACACTGATACTTTGAAAGAGATTGTCCATTTTCTACACTAAATGTATCTAGTTTTAGCTGTAACCCTCTTAGCGTTTTAGCACATGCTAAGTGGGTGAAATTATGATACGATGCCAAGTTTCAACCTTTTCAGAGTTATTTGCAGTGCTTTTCAACTTCAGGGTCATTTAGCTTAAAAAATCATTAAATGCATGAAAAATACCAAATGAAGTCAGAAAAGGGTTGAAAGTTGATGTGGCTTTGAATGGTGCATATTCAACGCACAAAAAGTCTGGAGCGAAAATAAGTTACAAAAAATGAAATCTCTTTGTAATAGATGAGTTTTCGTCCAAAACCCTGATACTTTGAAAGAGATTGTCAAGTTTGTACACGAAGTGCATCCAGTTTTTGTCGTAACTCTCTCAACTTTTTAGCACATGCGATGTGGGTGAAATTATGATACCATGTCAAGTTTCAACCTCTTCAGAGTTCATTTGTAGTGCTTTTCAATTTCAGGGTCATTTAGCTCAAAAAAATCATTAAATGCATGAAAAATAGCAAATGATGTCTGTAAAGGGTTGAAAATTGATGGTGTGGCTTTGAATTGTGCATATTGAACGCACAAATAGTCTGGCGTTAAATTAAGTTAAAAAAATTAAATCCCTTTGTAATAGATGAGTTTTCGTCCAAAACCCCGATACTTGGAAAAAGATTCACTACTGCAGGATGGTGCTAACGCGACACTACAATCAGAGAGCCTTCGAAAAACTGTGTGTGATGCAATAATCACAAACGATGTTGTATGAAAACCGTTAGAAATGATGCAAAACATTTGCGATGAATGATACATCAAACATGGTTCAGATTATAGTTGCGTGTGCGATGAGGGGCATACGTTGATCTGTACGAATCGTTCTCGATGAGACAGAACAACAGAATGGGTAGCCAGATCAAGGTGTGTGTGATATACGGCATACAGTTCACTCCGATGAACCGTTTGCAGTGGGTGAGGTGAACACAAACGATTCGGTGTAACAAGATGTGTGTGATACCCGGCAAACAGGTCGGTAATCAGAATTGTGTGCGATCATTATAGACAGCCCATACGGTCATTTTTTGTGAATTGTGTGCTCGTCAGGGCACACAGTTCAACAAACCAACCTGTTGGTGATAATATAGAAGATCTCTGTCGAATACATAATACTAACCGTCTGCGATGAGATTGACAGGATAAACAAAGATATATACAGTCTGCTTAATTTAGTCCTTCTTATTCTTGTTGTTCTTGTCGGATGGCCCCGCGACATCGTCTTGGAGAGGACGCTTCTTGCCGCTGACCGTTGGCTTTTCATCGCCGCCGCCGTCGTCATCGTCATTGCTATCGTCGTCCTCCTCCTCCTCGTTCGACCATTCCTCCTCATCATCATCGTCGTCCTCTTCTTCGTCCTCCGACGGCTCCTCGTCCGTCTGGTTGTCGTCTGACGACTCCAGAGGCGGCGTCCCTTCCATGAACCGGTATAATCGAGGTCTGAGCTCGACGCTGGACTCATGGAAGACGAGCGGGATGATTCCGATGTTGACCTATCATCGGGCGCCAGACTGCTGGCCGAACTGTCGTCCTCGCTATCGCTCGAAATGGCTGCAGAGTGTGTGCCAGTGTGTAGCACGACCTGCCGGGGACGATGAAGATGGTGGACACTTAAGCGGGGTATGCAAAGAAGATGAACTGCCAATTGAAGCGGGGGTTGACTTATTATCTAACCGCTAATATAATCAACCACAATTATTTGTACCCAGTCGCTCCAAATTCCCGGGGTTGAGCAAGACTCCTATTGGCTATTTGGCTGGTTTCCTTTTTCAGGACAAAAACAAGGAACGAGTTTTGGGATTATGCACCGGTACCGGTATGAACGGAGTAGGACAGTTGGCAACCAATACATTGAGCTCTTCTTATTGATAAAGCCAGTAATAATAATACTAGAAAGGAAAAGAAAAAAGACAAAGAAAAATATATGCACGAATCTTCGCGTAACATCAATGGCATAGGACCTAGATGTGCATTACTTAGAGCACATCTAGATGTGATTTAGCAATAATGTCAAACAAAACCCCTAATCATCATTGCAAACAGCGCATAGAACATGGCTAATGCGACAACCACAACTACACATGCTAGTTCCTTATTGTCTCTTGCTTTCATCTGTTGCCTGTGATTGATTCTTTCTTGCTTCATCGTACTGATTGTACATTCCAGATCAGCCAGTTTCTTCTTTAGCTTTACGTTATCTTCTGCGAGCTTGGTGATCACACTCCCAGCCCTGCCATGCCATTCTTCATCCAGCCAGTTAACAAAGGCACAAGCCTCATATCCCTGCCAATGTTAAATAGTATTCTGGATGAGCGGTGCCATTAACTGAAGTAAAATGATGAACTTAATTTGCACTAACCTCTAAGGGGCAAATGAGAAACTGCCTGCCAATGTCGAATCCCTCCGTGCATACACGTCGAGTAGGAGTGTGCTCGTGCACACAACTCAACTTTTGGTACTTCTCGGTGGCGCAAAACTCGGAGTCAAACTCGTGTTGCGGGAGTCTGGAGTCAAGCTCCGGATCCGGTAGCAGATCGCTGTCCTGGGGGGTCATTCAGGACGGATTCAGCAAGGATCTATTCTTTGGACATGCTAAAAAAGATCTGGATAGATTGGAACCTGACATGACGATTCGGATCCGTAGTACACCTGCCTTCTGATGACCTTAGGCAAGTGCTCGGCGGCGACCGCCGTCGTGGCGGCGATACGAGCAGGAGCAGCCGCACCGAAACCATCAGCACCACTCGTCTGCATTCCCCCAATGTCAGCGACACGCAAGGGAATTTAGAGGCTATGTAGGGATTTGGGGGAAATGGGGAAACTGTGGAGATAAGCTAACGGTCGGGAACTACTAATGTGTGACGCCCCGAGATCGACGCTTCAGATGCCTTCCATGTTTTCATTGTCGCCGTGTGTTTTATTTGTTTGTTGCATTTCATCATGGCATCATCCACATTGCATCGGCACTCGTTGCCGTCATTGTTTTTAAAACTTGCATCCGCTCGTAGTTGCCGCGTCCCCCCTTGCTTTTGTTGAGCGTTCCGAGACCAACCTTGTTCTTCGTTTTCCCTCGTGTCTAAACCGGAGTCTCTCTGTATAGTGCTCAAACCTCTCGCGCGCGTCCGAAAGCTGTCCCGAACCCGACCCGGGTAGTCGTTACCTATGGATTCGGATCATCCCCAAACATCTATAAAACATCTCCGTTTTCTTATTTGGACTCCCTATCTATTTATTTCTCGACCGTCCGATTAAGATCAGAGGGACCAATACCCCTAACCTAATCCAATAACATATATAAAGAGAGCGACCCTGAATTTCAGGGGAGCAGTCCAATCCTCCTCCTCACCCCCGCCACTCCAAATCCTCTCGGGATCCTCGCCAGATCCACCTCGTTTTTCCCCATCCACCCAAATGGCAGCCTCCACCTCCCCTCCCGATTCACCACCATCGATCCCAACACCACCAAGCCGCCTCGACGGACCTCGCTGGAGCTCCACCGGCTACCACCAGCAGCAGCAAGCAGAGCCACCGAAGCTCCTTCCTCCACCCTTTTCTTCCCCGAGCACCTCGTCCACAACGCCCGTGCTGCCTCCCGAACCTCGCCGGACCCCGTCAACTGGCGAACCAGCAACGAGCGGGCCGCCCCTCCGGGTCGACCTCGCTCCCTGCCATCTCCTTCTTCCTCTCGTGTTCTCTCTCCCTTCATCTGGTTTCTCTCCCTCTCTCTCTCTCACCTTCTTCCTCTCCGGGACCACCAAGATGCCATGGACGACCTCCGCACCGCCCGTTGTCATCATTCATGGCAAGCACGCTGCTGCCTTGCTCGCCCGCTCCAAGACCTCGCCTCCGCCCAGATCCTACCTGGCGTCGCCGCCTTCCCTTGCCTCGCCGTTGCCAAGTCCCTGCCGCCGCCCCTACTTCCTCTGCTTCGAGCGAGATGGGATGACGCGCCCCTGCTCCTCGCGTTGACCGCGCCTCCAGTGCGTGGGCCAACAGCCTCCAGGCCCAGCGCCCCCCTTCCAGCCTGCCTCTTCCACAACCCGGGCCAAAGGCCTCAAGGGCCCGATGTGAGCAGCTCCCCCGCACCCTGGGCCAGATCTCAGATTCGGCCCGTAGATGTTTTTTTTCAGTTCTGCGAATTTAGCATTATCCAGTGATTTACTGTTTTGCAGAAAAACCCCTAGTCTTCATGCATATAATAACTCATGAACCGTGCATCATATTAAAATGTTTTATATATGTAAAATGCTTATAATTTCATCTAGTTTCATAATATGCTGCTTTCATGCATGTTTAAAATGCTGTTTGATAAAATTTGCTCATATGACATGTTAAAATGTTTTATTCCATAACTAATTAACCGTAGCTCGGTTTTAAATAAACTTTATATGTAAATGGGGTAGAAAAATGCATAGATTAACATGGTGCACTTTATTTTACTATTTAACAACACAAAAATATGTTTTAGGGCAGAACTGTACCAAATTCGATTATGCATACGAGGATTTTCCGGAATTGTGGTTTGTTGTTCCGGCCTCATTTAAACTTGCCTAAATAGTTAGTTTACTTATGCTTCACCTCTTGCCATGTTAATCAACATTTAACATTGCTGGGTACATAAACGAGAGTGAACTAAATAACTTGAATGTGGTGTTTCGTCAATATGCAACTCGGTTCATATTGAGCTCCACTTAATTTGTAGCATTGTTTGTTGCACTTTGCCAAGGCATGCTCATTAAATCGGACATGCATCATACTTGATAGTGCATCATGCCATGTTTATGTGATGGTTGTTTACTATGTTGTTTGCTTCTTTCCGGTTTGCTTCTCTCGTTAGCTTCGGTTTCGTTCCGGAGTTGTGAGGATTCGTTCGACTCCACCCGTTTGTCTTCTTCTTGGACTCGTTCTTCTTCCTTGCGGGATCTCAGGAAAGATGACCATTACCCTCGATATCACTTCTATCTTCGCTTGTAGTTGTTCGCTCTATCGCTATGTCGCGCTACCTACCACTTGTTTATCATGCCTCCCATATTGCCATGTCAAGCCTCTAACCATCCTTCCTAGCAACCCGTTGTTTGGCAATGTTACTGCTTTGCTCAGCCCCTCTTATAGCGTTGCTTGTTGTAGGTGAAGATGAAGTTCGTTCCATGTTGGAACATGGATATGTTGGGATATCACAATATCTCTTATTTAATTAATGCATCTATATACTTGGTAAAGGGTGGAAGGCTCAGCCTTATGCCTGGTGTTTTGTTCCACTCTTGCCGCCCTAGTTTCCGTCATACCGGTGTTATGTTCCTTGATTTTGCGTTCCTTACGTGGTTGGGGTTATGGGACCCCCTTGACAGTTCGCTTTGAATAAAACTCCTCCAGCAAGGCCCAACATTGGCTTTTCCATTTGCCTACCCACTACCTATATTTATTTTCCCTAGGGAGTCGCCCTCCCGGGGGTCATCTTTATTTTAGCCCCCCCCCCCCGGGCCAGTGCTCGTCTGAGTGTTGGTCCAAACCAGAGCATTGTGCGGGGCCACCTTGGGGAAACTCGAGGGCTGGTTATACCTGTACGCTTCGCTCATCCGGTGTGCCCTGAGAACGAGATATGTACAGCTCTTATCGTGATTTGTCGGCACAGTCAGGTGGTCATGCTGGTCTTGTTTTACCATTGTCGAAATGTCTTGTAACCGGGATTCCGAGACTAATCGGGTCTTCCCGGGAGAAGGAATATCCTTCGTTGACCGTGAGAGCTTGTGATGGGCTAAGTTGGGACACCCCTGCTGGGTATAAACTTTCGAAAGCCGTGCCCGCAGTTATGTGGCAGATGGGAATTTGTTAATGTCCGGTTGTGGAGAACTTGAGACTTGACTCAATTAAAATGCATCAACCGCGTGGGTAACCGTGATGGTCTCATTTCGGCAGAGTCCGGGAAGTGAACACGGTTTGGGTTATGTATGAACGTAAGTAGTTTAGGGATCACTTCTTGATCTCTTCTAGCTTCACGATCATTGCGTTGCTTCTCTTCTTGCTCTTCTTTACGTATGTTAGCCACCATATTTTCTTAGTGCTTGCTACAGCTCCACCTCATTACCCCATCCTTCCTATAAGCTTAAATAGTCTTGATCTCGTGGGTTTTGAGATTGTTGATTCCTCATGACTCACAAATTCTTCCAAAACAGTTGCAGGTGCCGATGATACCAGTGCAGGTGAGGCTACAGAACTCAAGTGGGAGTTCGACGAGGACCTTGGTCGTTCCTATGTTTTTCATTTCCTGTTGATCAGTAGTGGAGCCCAGTTGGGACGATCGGGGATCTAGCATTTGGGGTTATTTTCTTTTCATTTTGATTTGACGGTAGTCGGTCTATGTGTGTACTCTGAATGATGTATATTTAATTAATGTATTGTGTGAAGTGGTGATTGTAAGCCAACTCTTTATCCCATTCTTGTTCATTACATGGGATTGTGTGAAGATGGCCTTTCTTGCGACAAAACCACCATGCGGTTATGCCTCTAAGTCATGCCTCGACACGTGGGAGATATAGCCGCATCGTGGGCGTTACAAGTTGGTAATCAGATCCATCCCCGACTTAGGATCCCCCCACTTGATCGAATCACTGACGTTGTTGAGTCTAGAACAAAAATGTTTTGAGTCTTAGGATTATATATATGTGAGAGTAGGATTCTTTTTAATCCTCAGTCCCTTTGTCGCTCTGGTGAGGCCTCCTGACGTAGATGTTTTGACTTTCCTCTCCTCAAATTTCACTAAAAAAAATTAGGATCACGCGGGTATCTTGGGATCGTTCTGATATTATTGTGACGAGAGCATTGTTCTTGGTGCCTCCTGACATTTAGGGGTTGTGGCAGTGTCCCGAGGAGTTGAGCTCCGAGGTGTTGTCGTCACAATTTTATCGTTGCAGTTCTAGAATACCTGAGTTTCGCCGACATCGAAAATATCTTTTATGCAATTGTTGGTGAGATAACCTGGACACCACCCAGTACTGGGGCGGGAGTTTGGGAGTATTGCCGTAGCTCGTATAACGGATGCTTTTCGAAGGTTGAGGTACATGATTTCCGGAGTTTTCTTGGTTATGTGTTGACGGATGGATACAGCTGGATGTAGGGATTGTTAGTTTGGGTGAGATATTATGCTTCCCCTGTATCCCCAACACCAGATTGCATAACCAGAAAGTTTCGGGAGTTTATAGGTGGGAATTCAAGTAGCTCCTATAATATCTTTCCGACAGATGCATGACATGGGATTGGGTAAATCTCTATCATATGTATTTGTTCCGGCTTATTCTGCGAGCCAATCCTTTGTTTTGTTTTGAGTTGTGGTATTCGAGTTGCTTCGAAGTCAAATGTGGATTCCATACCTTTTCTAAACGGTGTTCTCATATTTCTATGGGAGTGCTAAACCTTCTTGATCATCGAGGTTTTCATGTCAACTCTTTTCCAACTGGCGTGCTTCTCTTCAAGTGGATCCGATCATTTCAACATCCGCAAGATCAATTCTAAGTTTTGTCAACGGTGTTTGTTCCATCCGTCCCAAGTTGCCTTTGTTTTTCCCGCCCTCCCACCCTTTTCTTCAAGGACTCATATATCTTAATCAAGTATCCATCTTATTGATGGGAAGCCTCTCCATTCTTTTCCGTCAATGTTCTTATTCGGTGATTCTCGGGAAGATTTTAACGAAGCTTCACGTTTATCATTCTTCGTTCTCTTTTCTTCTCCGGTGGATCCAATTCAAGCTTTCAGTGTTGATCATATTCCTTTCCTCTTGTCAAATGCTTTCTCATGCCCGTGCACCTCTTAATCATCCACCTCTTGCTATTCATTTGTTCCGCAGTGCTGAAGATATCTCAGGAGATTCGTGTTTTCATTCCTAATCCGTTCAAGATATCTCGAGGTTGTTATCTCTTTTGAGCCATTTAATTCACCAGTGCAATCTCTCTTTTAAATCGTTGAACGGTATTTCCTTTTGAGTGGGCCCTAACGCACAGGTCTTTTCCCAGGATCTTACCTGACTCTTCTAATTTTCTGGAGTTATTCTCAAATTATTTTTCAAAGTTTGACGTAAGAATGAATTTCATCAGTCAGATGTTTTCCAAGATCAATTTCATATTATTTTTCATTGTTGGCTCGACCTCTTTTTTTTCATTCTCCCGGAGTATCTCAAAAATTCGTGGTGTTGTTTCTCATTGTCATTCTCGGCATTTGAAGACCAAAGAAGAGTTTCTCTTCAATCTTGCTCTGTTCTCTTAAACATGCGTAGTTCAAGCTTGATGCCATCCTCTCATAATTGTTTTCGACTGTGAGAATTCTTTTCACCCATCCGGAGCAATTCAGGAGTCTTTTCAGTTTGATTCTTTGGAGCCCATCATCTCAGAATTATTCATTCCAGCTTTCAGCTCTAGTTCTCCAAATCTTACCAGGGCATCATTCAAGTATTCTCTAGTCTGCTTGTCATCTCTTCATTCTCTTGTATCCAAAATCTCTCAAGTATCGTCGTTCGTTTTCTAATTCTTCCTGGTGTTTCTTTATCCTTTCTTTGTTCATTTTCAATTATTACGGTGGTTCGTTCGAGATTCATCTTCCTTTGTTACCGTATCAATTCAGTCGTTCTTCCCAAATCCTACCGGTGGTTCGTTGAAGACCTTCCCAAGTTGAGCAATATCTCTCTTCAACCCTTTTTCAATGAGAATGAGTAGTATGCCAAATCCATTGTGTGTCATCAATTTAAGTTGACAAAGGATAAACATACAATAAATCTTATTCTTGTTTTCCTCGAGGTGATTCAATTCTTTTCTTCCGGAGTTCGTTCATGATATCAATTCTCGGTTTCTAGTTGTTCATATTTCTTTTCCGGAGTTCCAAGTTTTCTCGGTTATATCGTCGCGAAGCTCCATCCAAATCATTGCAAGTCTTCACCTTGTTTTTTCAACTTCTCTTTCTTTCTATCATCCTTTTATTACCGGAGTTCTTCATGGGGGCTCTACATGGTGGTTCATCAAGGATTCTTTTCATTCTCCTATTGTTCTTCAAGATTTCTCTCGAAGTTATGATCCGCCAAGCTATAATCAAAATTAAACATGGTGCTCAACACATGTTTTGTTTTGAGGGTTCAATCATTCATCATCATGCATTTCAAAGTGCACTTCTTCTACCTTATCTTGAGGTGGTATTATGTCGTTCTTAACAATTTCCCTTCGCGTTTCATGATTGTCGTCAAGAATGTGGTATTTTAAATCCATCAATCTCTTTGTTGGAGTGATCTTGGGTGATATTTCAACCAAACCTTCCTTTGGGAATGTTGCTACTTGTGGTGCTCATCAATGATCCAAGTTTCTCCTTCTCTTCTCGGTGAAAGAGTTTTCATCTCCGTGTTGCTCTCAAGCAATTAATTGATTCCGTTAGTGGCTGGTCTTCACCTCATAATTTTGAGTTGTTTTCCATAAGCCCACAACAACCTTATCCTTTTGTTGTTGATAATCCAACAACTCCGTTCTAGCATTTCTTGTAAGCGTGCTCTTTCAAGATCTTGTTTCCCTCCGTTCATTCCATTCCATTCTTTCATTCCTTTCGGAGGCATTGTGATGTTGCTCTCTTCAACCCAACTTCTCGTTTTGTCAATATCGTGTTCTTTCCTTGCTTATCAATTTAACCGGAGTGTTGTGTCATCTCTTCTATTTCTTTTCATCTTATCAAGTTTCCCTTCTCTTTTCTACCGGAGTGCTATCCAAATTCTATCATTCTTGTTCCTTGGCTATCACGTTATACTGGTGGTTTCATATTCTCTTTGGTTCATTAAGCTTTGGTTTCATGTCTTTCAACCTACAAGGTTCTCATAATGTTCCTTGTTCCTCTCATGTAACGGGGTGATCTCAACTTCATTCATCTCCGCCGTATTCTTTCCTTGAACTTGTTTGACCTCTCAAGGTTTGTGGTTTCACTCTTTTGTCAAGAAGCAACTTTGTTTTACCTCTTCCTCTTCCGTTTCTCTCCGGTGCCATCCCTAGATCTCGGGACGAGATCTCTTGTAAGTAGAGGAGTGTTGTGACGCCCCGAGACTGATGATTCAGATGCCTTCCATGTTTTTGTTGTCGCCGTGTGTTTTATTTGTTTGTTGCATTTCATCATGGCATCATCCACATTGCATCGGCACTCGTTGCCGTCATTGTTTTTAAAACTTGCATCCGCTCGTAGTTGTCGCATCCCCCCTTGCTTTTGTTGACCGTTTCGAGACCAACCTTGGTCCTCATTTTTCCTCATGCCTAAATCGGAGTCTCTCTGTACAGTGCTCAAACCTCTCGCGCACGTCCGAAAGTTGTCGTGAACCCGACCCGGGTAGTCGTTACCAATAGATTTGGATCATCCCCAAACATCTATAAAACATCTTCGTTTTCCTATTTGGACTCCCTATCTATTTATTTCTCAATCGTCTGATTAAGATCGGAGGAACCAAATACCCCTAACCTAATCCAATAACATATATAAAGAGAACAACCATAAATTTTAGGGGAGCTGTCCAATCCTCCTCCTCGCCACCGTCACTCCAAATCCTCTCAGGATCCTCGCCAGACCCACCTCGTTTTTCCCCATCCACCCAAATGGCAGCCTCCACCTCCCCTCCCGATTCACCTCCATCGATCCCAACACCACCAAGCTGCCTCGACGGACCTCGGTGGAGTTCCACCGGCTACCACCACCAGCAGCAAGCAGAGCCACCGGAGCTCGTTTCTCCACCCTTTTCTTCCCCGAGCACCTTGTCCCCAACGCCCATGCTGCCTCCCGAACCTCGCCGGACCCCGTTAGTTGGTGAACCAGCAACGAGCGTGCCGCCCCTCCGGGTCGACCTCGCTCCCTGCCATCTCCTTCTTCCTCTCGTGTTCTCTCTCCCTTCATCTGGTTTCTCTCCCTCTCTCTCTTACCTTCTTCCTCTCCATGACCTCCAAGATGCCATGGACGACCTCCGCACCGCCCATTGTCATCGTTCACGGCAAGCACCGCTGCTGCCTTGCTCGCCCGCTCCAAGACCTCGCCTCCGCCCAGATCCTACCTAGAACTGCCGCCTTCGCTTGCCTCGCCGTCGCCAAGTCCCTGCCGCCGCCCCTGCTCCCCCTGCTTCGAGCGAGACGGGATGACGCGCCCCTGCTCCTCGCGTTGACCGCGCCTCCAGCGCCTGGGCCAGCAGCCTCCAGGCCCAGCGCCCCCTTCCAGCCTGCCTCTTCCACAACCCGGGCCAAAGGCCTCAAGGGCCCGATGTGAGAAGCTCCCCCGCGCCCTGGGCCAGATCTCAGATTCCGCCCGTAGATGTTCTTTTTTCAGTTCTGCGAATTTAGTATTATCCAGTGATTTACTGTTTTGCAGAAAAACCCCTATTCTTCATGCATATAATAACTCATGAACCGTGCATCATATTAAAATGTTTTATATATGTAAAATGCTTATAATTTCATCTAGTTTCATAATATTCTGCTTTCATGCATGTTTAAAATGCTTAAAATGTTGTTTGATAAAATTTTCTCATATGACATGTTAAAATGTTTTATTCCATAACTAATTAACCGTAGCTCGGTTTTAAATAAACTTTATATGTAAATGGGGTAGAAAAATGCATAGATTAACATGGTGCACTTTATTTTACAGTTTAACACCACTAAATGGGGTAAAATATGTTTTAGGGCAGAACAGTACCAAATTTGAATATGCATATGAGTATTTTCCGGAATTGTTGTTTATTGTTCCGGCCTCATTTAAACTTTCCTAAATAGTTAGTTTACTTATGATTCACCTCTTGCCATGTTAATCAACATTTAACATTGCTGGGTACATAAACGAGAGCAAACTAAATAACTTGAATCTGGTGTTTCGTCAATATGCAACTCGTTGCATATTGAGCTCCACTTAATTTTTAGTATTGTTTGTTGCACTTTGCCATGCCATGCTCATTAAATCGGACATGCATCATGCCATGTTTTTGTGATGGTTGTTTACTATGTTGTTTGCTTGTTTCCGGTTTGCTTCTCTCATTAGCTTCGGTTTCGTTCCGGAGTTGTGAGGATTCGTTCGACTCCACCCGTTTGTCTTCTTCTTGGACTCGTTCTTCTTCCTTGCGGGATCTCAGGCAAGATGACCATTACCCTCGATATCACTTCTATCTTCGCTTGCTAGTTGTTCGCTCTATCGCTATGTCGCGCTACCTACCACTTGTTTATCATGCCTCCCATATTGCCATGTCAAGCCTCTAACCATCCTTCCTAGCAAACTGTTGTTTGGCTATGCTACCGCTTTGCTCAGCCCCTCTTATAGCGTTGCTAGTTGCAGGTGAAGGTGAAGTTGGTTCCATGTTGGAACATGGATATGTTGGGATATCACAATATCCCTTATTTAATTAGTGCATCTATATACTTGGTAAAGGGTGGAAGGTTCGGCCTTATGCCTGGTGTTTTGTTCCACTCTTGCCGCCCTAGTTTCCGTCATACCGGTGTTATGTTCCTTGATTTGCGTTTCTTACGCGGTTGGGGTTATGGGACCCCCTTGACAGTTCGCTTTGAATAAAACTCCTCCAGCAAGGCCCAACATTGGCTTTTTCCATTTTCCTACCCACTACCTATATTTCTTTTCCCTAGGGAATCGCCCTCCCGAGGGTCATCTTTATCCCCCCCCGGGCCAGTGCTCCTCTGAGTGTTGGTCCAAACCAGAGCACCGTGCGGGGCCACCTTGGGGAAACTCGAGGGTTTGTTATACCTGTACGCTTCGCTCATCCGGTGTACCCTGAGAACAAGATATGTGCAGCTCCTATCGGAATTTGTCGGCACAGTCGGGTGGTCTTGCTGGTTTTGTTTTACCATTGTCGAAATGTCTTGTAACCGGGATTCCGAGACTGATTGGGTATTCCCGGGAGAAGGAATATCCTTCGTTGACCGTGAGAGCTTGTGATGGGCTAAGTTGGGACACCCCTGCAGGGTATAAACTTTCGAAAGCCGTGCCCGCGGTTATGTGGCATATGGGAATTTGTTAATGTCCAGTTGTAGAGAACTTGATACTTGACTTAATTAAAATGCATCAACCGCGTGTGTAACCGTGATGGTCTCTTTTTAAGTCCGGGAAGTGAACACGGTTTGGGTTATGTATGAACGTAAGTAGTTTCAGGATCACTTCTTGATCTCTTCTAGCTTCACGACCGTTGCGTTGCTTCTCTTCTCGCTCTTCTTTGCGTATGTTAGCCACCATATTTGCTTAGTGCTTGCTGCAGCTCCACGTCATTACCCCATCCTTCCTATAAGCTTAAATAGTCTTGATCTCTCGGGTTTTGAGATTGCTGAGTCCTCGTGACTCACAGATTCTACCAAAACAGTTGCAGGTGCCGATGATACCAGTGCAGGTGATGCTACCAAACTCAAGTGGGAGTTCGATGAGGACCTTGGTCGTTCCTATGTTTTTCGTTTCCTTTGATCAGTAGTGGAGCCCAGTTGGGACGATCGGGGATCTAGCATTTGGGGTTATTTTCTTTTCATTTGGATTTGACCGTAGTCAGTCTATGTGTGTACTCTGAATGATGTATATTTAATTAATGTACTGTGTGAAGTGGCGATTGTAAGCCAACTCTTTATCCCATTCTTGTTCATTACATGGGATTGTGTGAAGATGACCCTTCTTGCGACAAAACCACCATGCGGTTATGCCTCTAAGTCATGCCTCGACACGTGGGAGATATAGCCGCATCGTGGGCATTACATAATGGCAATATATATGTGTTGTATATGGCACACTGTTTGTACATGTCGTTTGTGTTAGGTATTACAATGTCACACATGATTTCCGCACCAAACCGTGTGAGAAGACAACGTAGGTTAGACACGGTTGCCGTTACATAACTGTATGTGATGTACTACCCTATCCATATAATTGAGTTACAGTGAGATACCGTGTAAACAGCCGCTCCATGGATATTCGTCAAAAAAAATAGCCGCTCTGCATATAGAGATGGCGGTGGCGGCCTAGGCAGCGGCTACCGGAGAAGAGGTCAATCCTCGGTCGGTGGGTGGTGGCGGCGTCATAGGAGGTCAATCCTAGGTCTGCGGCGGGAGATAGGTGGAGCTCAACCATCGAGGTCGGTGGCAGCGTGATTCGAGCACATGCATCGCGGTCGATGGCGGGACAGTGGAGGTCGAAGTTCAGGAGGCAGCCGCACTAAGCTTTGCTCCTCGACCCTGCTGTCTCGGCGTGCCGCCGCATCGCGCTTGTCTGTTTGCTGGGTGGAGGTCGCCGCGCGGCTAATTAATTAAGGTATTCTTTTTGTGAGTGGCTTAATTAAGGTATTCAATTCCTAAGTGTAGTGTTGTACTAGTACTCTGCGTGTAAATTGACTAGCCATTAATTTTTGTCATTGCACGTCTGGATAACAACATGGAGCGCCCTCGGTAATTATTAAAATAAAACCTTGTGATTTATGCACGCATCTCTGGGCAGCAGTTAATCCGTGTATTAATGTTGTTGTTTTGTTTTTAATTACCATTCGTCTGGTGTAGATGGAACGATCTCGATAGATGAAGAATCGGAAGACTGCAGATTTTATCAGTGGCGTGACAGAGTTCCTGAATTTGGCTGAAAGTACAAAGAGGAGAATTAGTGATGCGGATTACATGTTGTGTCCATGTACTGATTGTACCAATACAGAGTCACATGAAGTTGCAGATGTCCAGATGCACTTAGTCTCTAGGGGATTCATGGATTGATATACACGTTGGACCAGACACGGTGAAGAGGAGGTCATGGATGAAGATACCCAGGGCAGCGAGATGCCAAACCCCGATCAGTGTCACATGGATGTTGAATCTAACATCGGGGCAGAGGCGTCAAGCTACCAATGGAACACTGGAAAGCCGAAATGCCCACTGGAAAACCAAGGCGTCCACGCAGATGACGACGATCTTGAAATGCCAGATTTTGCTGCTATGATTGCAGATTTCGAGGGCCCAGAAAAGGATATGATTGGGTACAAGGATCTTCCAACCTATGATGCGGACTCCAAGAAAGAATTGTATCCAGGTTGCAAAAAGAAATATTCCAGGTTGAGTGCCCCTCTGGCTCTTCTCAGATTTAAAGCAGCAAACGGTCTATCAAACAAGGGCTTCACAGAGATCTTAGGTATTTTCAAAGATATTCTTCATGAAGATAATGTGCTCCCCAGAAGCACGAATGAAGCGAAGAAAATTCTTTGCCAATTGGAACTTGAAGTACAGAAGATACATGCTTGTGTGAATGATTGTATATTGTACCGTGGTGAATACAAAGATTTTCGTGCATGTCCCACATGCAAGCATGCACGATACAAGTGCAGGAGAGCAAAGGACAAGTACAAATTGGACGATGAGATCAAGACAGGAATCCCGTTCAAGGTTGTTTGGTACTTGCCTTTAATTCCAAGGTTGAGGCGTTTCTTTGCAAACCCTAGAGAGGCAAAGAGGTTGCGGTGGCATCATGATGAGAGAATTGCGGATAGGTTTATGAGGCACCCGAAAGATGGGGCTCATTGGGAATTAATCGACAACAAGTTTGAAAATTTTGCCAAGGATCCTAGAAGTATAAGGCTCGGGGAGTGTACTGACGGGATGAATCCTTTTGGCGATATGAGCACCAATCACAGCACATGGTCGGTGCTTCTGTGCATATATAACCTAGCTCCTTGGTTGTGTATGAAGAAAAAATACATTATAATGTCAATGATTATCCAAGGCCCGAAGCAACCTAGAAATGACATTCACATTTACTTTCAGTTACAGGTAGAAGAACTTCTAACAGTGTGGATAGATGCGCCTGCTGTAAAATGTTATGATGCTTACGGAAAGGAGATTTTCGATCTACATATGATGCTCTTGTACACCGTTCAAGATATGCCGGCATTAGGCAACACATCGGGGCAGAAAACAAGGGGAGATGTAGGGTGTGTCACATGCATGGATAGGACAGCTAGCAGAAGACTTCCCAACTCATGCAAAACAGTGTATTTGCGTCATCGTAGGTTCTTACGGAAAAATCACGCATACCGAAAGATGAAAGCTGAATGTGATCGTACGGCTGAGGTAGCTGAGGTCCCAAGACCCTATGAAGGGGAGGTGGTCCACAACATGGCTAAAAAAAATAATGTTGTGCTTGGCAAGAACCACCCTTTGACGGTGAAACTAACAACCAAGGATCAAGTGTTTAAGAAGAAATCGGTGTTCTGGAAATTACCTTACTGGGAGATTCTACGTGTATGTCACTGCATCGATATCATGCATGTAGAGAAGAACATATGTGAAAGCATCCTTGGTTCTCTGCTCAAGATTAAAGGTAAAAGAAAGGATGGTGACAGTTCATGGCTCGATATGCTTGCTGATCAATCACAACGCAAGAGTGAAGCAGAAGATGATGACAAATTCATCAAAGCTCGCCGGAGTTACAATTTCAGTACAAAAGAAGCAACACAGTTCTTCACCTATTTGTTGTCAGTTAAGACACCCTCTTCCTACTACACAAACATCAGAAGTCTCGTGGATGTGAGCTCGGGTAAAATGAAGTTGGGACACATGAAGTCACATGATTGCCACGTAATGTTGACACAAATCCTCCCGGGGGCCATCAGGAATCTGATGGACAAAGATATAAGAAACACACTCATTGACCTTTGTGATTTCTTCAACCAACTATGGCAGAAAGTTGTAAATCATGAAGAGTTGGATCATATGCAAGATGATATTGCAAGAATATTGTCCAACCTAGAGATGTTTTCCCACCGTCATTCTTTGATGTCATGGTCCATCTCACTGTGCACCTTGTCGACGAGATAAAGTATTGTGGTCCTGTGTTTCTTCGCAACATGTATCCCTTAGAGCGGTTCATGGGAATACTGAAGCGCTTTTCTCGGAACCGAAACCATCCAGAGGCAAGCATCCTACAAGGTTATACCGCGGAGGAGGTGGTTTAGTTTTGCACCGAATACATGAAACAAAGACCTATATGTTTGCCCCTCTCTCGCCACGAGGAAGGATGAAAGGTAAGCCGGTCCTTGCTGGCACGCAAATGGCTGCACCCGGAGAATTGGCAGAGAAAGCCCATTTGACGGTACTGCTTAACAGCCCAGTTCTCATCGCTTATGCCGAAGAACACTTTGCAGAGATACGCCAAAGTTTCTTACCAATGGTGCCTTCATCAGAAGTGGAGATGAAGGAGCACACTAAGAAGTACGCCGAATGGCTGAAGAATCATTTGGCACAAGGATCCATCAATGACATTGCTACGTGGTTGGCACAAAAGCCATCACCTACGGTGTTGACATACCAAGCATATGACATAAATGGATACACGTTCTACACTGAGGAACGTGATAAGAAGACCTCGTATCAGAACAGCTCTGTTCGAATAGAATGCATGACTGTAAATGAAGCTGATAAAAGCGTATACTACGGAACCATCAAAGAGATTTGGAGCTTGACTATGTGAAAGTTAAGGTGGCATTATTCAGGTGCGCATGGATCCCTCTTGGTCAGGTAAGGATTGATGAATATAGGAAGACCAGTGTTAACAGGACAACGATGCCATATCACGTGGACCCATTCATTTTTGCCAATGATGCTACCCAGATTTTCTTTGTGGAAGACCCCTTGCATAAGAACGGCCATTTAGCGATGCATGGGAAGAGAAGGGTACTGGGTGTCGACGATGTTGCCGATCAGGACGAGTACGATGAATTTGATGAGTTGCCAGCCAAGGGATCACGCACCAGTGCAACAGAGAAGCGTAAAATCATCAATAAACCCAAGTTCATTCGGGGTCAACTTAATGATCCCAGTTCCCCCATGCACATTCGAATTAAGCCGTGAGACTAGTCTTTATGCCTACCCTGCAACTTAATTCGTTCAATTTAGAACTGTCGCGTGTACTGAATTTGTGAGTTATGCCCGGTTTTCTATTGATGTAAGAACCGTTAATATGTTGACCTTGATATGCTGTCAGCTCAGGCAATGAATATGAACTGTTTTTTGTTGTTGTTGTTGTTATTATTATTATTATATCATAGAGGTAGCACACTTAATCGATCTCACTACAGTATGTGTGAACAAAAATATGCTATCGGTTTGCGAATAGCACACAATTCGTTGATGAAAGCCGTGTGCCGACCAAACCCCGCCACCCCGCCGACGATCTGAGTCATGCTTTCTGATTGGCCAGAACCCAAACCCCACGGATCATACGTCTGCACCGTTGGATGCTCCCAGATCGAACGTCGATCCTCATCCCTTTTGACAGCACATGCAGTTCCGGTTGTAATTTTATTTTTATGCACAAAATGCACGTTAATCTCAAAAAATGTCTTAAATATAGCTAACAATATCTGAAATGCGCCAGAAAATCAAACCCGTGGTATAATGGTGATTGCGTACCGTGGAAATTTTTATGAGGCCAAACGATGAAGTCACCGGCCACAGGAGTTTGAATTGACACGTCTCCTTCTGGAAAACCATGATCCTTCATGTGAGATGCTCCGGTTTGGAAGGAGCGGTCATCAAAACTTGTGCCAAACTTTACCAAAAATTTTCCACGGGGTCGTGAGAGCACGCCACAGGCACACATCGAATTTGATGACGTCCGAACTCCATCTGAATTTTCTGTAATTAAAATACCAACTAGGCCTACGCAAGTGGCCGCACCTCGTGGCCGAAATGTTTGAAACTTCTCGCTTCTCGAACAAACGGATGAAAACTCACAAAGCGACGCACAAATAATCAGTACACCTTTGCTAGGCTGATAGTAAGGGGTATCATAGCTAGTATCATGCATGCCAACTAGGCAATTTTGATGAGCTGTCATAGAATTAATTAAATGAAGAAAGAGAGGGTTAAGTATCATATCATGAAATCGTATCATAATAAATTTTATGCTACTATGTGTCATGCATGACAATATAAATGAAGTACTACATATGATAGTAGCTACTCTATGATACTATGCATTAGAGCAAGTAAGTACACAATAGAGTGACATAATTAAGACTAGCGACAATGGGTAGTAACATAGAATGTTACTAGTCTATGTTACTACCTCTATAGTGGGGAGTAACATATGTGTAGTAACATGCAACACTTCATTTATTAGGCTATAGACTCATCTTGCCTTGAGATGTGTGATGTTACTCAGACTAGCCACAATGGGTAGTAACATAGACTAGTAACATACCCATGTGTTACTAGTCTATGTTACTATCTCTATAGTGGGGAGTAACATATATGTGTGGTAACATGCAACACTTCATTCATTAGGCTATAGACACATCTTACATTGATTTGTACATGTGATGTTACTCATACTACTAGTAACTAGCTATGTTACTACTTTCCTCTCTTTCTTCATTTATTGCTTGCCACATCATCTACTTTATCTAGATATGTGTGATGTTACTACCTATGTTATTCCCGTTGTGGGTAGTCTCATGCTATGGTAAGACTATACCCATAGTGGGAGTAACATAGGTAGTAACATCACACATATCCACTTTCCTCCATTTCTTCATTTATTGCTTGCCACATCATCTATTTTATCTAGATATGTGTGATGTTACTACCTATGTTACTCCCAGTGTGGGTAGTCTGGCTATAAGGAATAGAATAATATATATATGTGCTTATTAGTTGGAGGAAAGAGAAGAGAAGCGGGCTCTTGGTTAGTAGAGCCAACTGCAACACGAGACCCGAGACACTTTGTGAGGATGTAAGGTGGGCCAACTATTGATAAACTCGTATGTTTATAAAACTTATTACTGTACATGCCCGCTAAGAGGTTGGTTGTATATGACATGGCAACTTCTTATAGCCGGCCCTTGGCTGTATTATTAACCATGCTCTTAGTGAGGTAGCTAGTATATCATAGATGACTAGCTAGTATCAGAGTAGCCATAGTGGGAGTAACTTTAGCAGTAACACCGACTCCAACTCAGAATACTTGCTTATGTGGCAATAAGTTAATGAGGAGAGAGATAGTTTCAGTAACTTAGCTAGTTACTGTAGCATCACATGTCCCAATGCAATGTGAGTCTGTAACCTAAGAAATGAAGCTTTGCATGACACTACACTTGTGTTACTACCCACTATGAAGGTAGTAACATATATAGTCTAGTGATATGTGTATGTTACTAGTGTACTACTCTCCATTGTGGCTAGTCTCATACTCCCTCCTTTCCGGTTCAGGCTGGTTCTAATGGTATTATCATAAGCGGTATCATGCATGCCAACTAGACTTTGTGTGATGTGGCACACAACAGAGGATGTGGTATCATATCATGATACCGTGTCATATTAAATGTTGTACTACTACTTTTTGTGATGCATGACAATTAGTATGGCAACCTAAGATGTTAACTTATGATACTATGCATTACGGAAGTTGTCGTGGATTTGTCACGTCAGATGTCCTAGTGTGAGGACTTAGTCGTGAGGCCAACGCATCTATGTGGTAGCTTGAGAGGGGTTGATCGGGATGAGAGACGCGAGGCGGATCAACACACAAGACAAGGATTTAGACAGCTTCGGGCCCCGGGAAATATCATCCGGTAACAACCCTACACGCTGTTTGTAGCTAGGTCTCATTATGATCATCAGGGAGTCGCTATAAACCGGCTCTCCTAGTTGTGTCTAACCTTAAGATTATTCTCCCCCCCCTTGCGGTGCCCTGCCCCTCCTTATATAAGTTGAAGGGGCGGGTTACATGTAGAGTCCATCTCGGACTAAGACTTAAACTATTCTGACTTCTCTTCATGGGCTTCTTAACATCTTGGGCTTCTTAACGTCTCGGGCTTATTAACCCCAGGTGACTCTGTCTGCTAGGTTATGACTGTCTACCGGGTTATGATTTGACTTAACATCTGTCGGGTTATGATCTGACTTAACATCTGCCGGGTTATGATCTGACTTAACATCTGCCGGGTTATGATCTGACTTAACTTTCCTAGCCGGGTCATAACTCCGGCCGGGTCATACTTCGGGGTATATCCCCGACATTAGCCCCCAGTTTAATTTGGATTTATCCATGTTAAACTGATCCGGTAGAACAAACACAAGAACAATTTTGACAGATTATGCTCCGGTTTAAGAACTTTTGTAAGCCAGCACCTGATCATCCTTAACTCCTTGTCATTTCCTTCTTCTAGAAAATCCGGGTCAATAGGGCAGTCTCGGGGGAAATCGACACCTATGGAATCACTGGGATCCCTTCTACAGTTGGCGGGCATGGGGTTGTGCAAAGAGCGGGTTTGACAGGAAGCACACAGATCGTTTACCCAGGTTCGGGCCGCGGAGATGCATAATACCCTAGTCTTGCTTTGGTGTATGTATTTGAGTGTTCTTGGGTTCCTGAGCAAGCTACGGGATGTGACTTGCCCAAAAGATCTGAATCCTTCTACTGGACGCCTCGGGCCTCCTTTTATAGACAAAAGGGGTTGCCATAGTGGCACACAGGAGGTGGAAAGGTGTACAGTGGTTGAGTCTATCCCGTGGTACCGTTAGACAAACACATTTAATGCGCTGCCGACGTGCCCCTCTCGCTTTATCGGGGACGGCAAGGAAGCTCGTCACAGCTGTCGCCGCCTCGCCTGGCTTCGACACGCGTCCGAGCCGACGAGGCGTCGTGGCGCCACGTTGGCTGGCTGCTGGGCTGGCGCGGCGGTGGAGCCTTCACGAAGGTCTGCATGCCACCACGCAGGTGCTTGTTGGGTCGGTGTAGAGGCCGCTCGTCTCCACGCAGGTGCCTACCCAGCTAGTTGAGCTAGCTACTGCACGGGGATGGCGGTGGAGTCTTGGCAGGCGCGGGCCTGGCTGTGGCCCCGCTGATGCCCTCGGCAAGGGTCTTGCCGTGGCGCCGCGGTCGTCCCCGGCAAGGCGCTTACCGGGGATCTAGTGGATTTCCTCGGCAAGGACCTCGCCGAGGACCGTCGTCTTCTGGTCCTCATCTGATCTTGTGTATTTATGATTTTCATAAAGATCTGCATGCCACCATGGAGGTGCCTCCTGAGCCTTGGTCCCAATGTGGTTGATAGCATTGGAACCCTTGGGCTCAAGGGAGGCGCGCACCGTTGGCGTCAGGCAAGTTGCCCCGACAAGGCTCTTGCCGGGGCTGCGGAGGCCATCCCGGCAAGGGTCTTGCCGAGGGAGTCCACCTCGGCCTCTTGCCCTTTGTGTCTCTGGTCTTGGCGTTGCCTTGGCTGTCTTATGCTCCGGTTCCCTCCTCTGCCCTGCTAAGTGGCCTCGGACGCGGATCGAGACTGCCCGTGCAGAAGTAAAGGGGTCAAAAGGAGAGCCCCTACTTTTGTACACCAACAGGAGCCCCCGGTCCTGCGCCACACATAAGCGCGACACGTTGTTGGGTTAGGCCCAAAACGGTGCGCGGCCAGGTGGGGCGGATATTTTTACCGTAGTAGCTTTTTCGTCCGCTGCGCTTCCCCATGACCCGCGCTGAACGCGCGTCGTGGAGGGTCATGCGTGACGTGGGGTCATGCGTGAGGTGGTTTTCGCACGCATGCGTCACATCGCAGTAAATGGTAAAGAAAACTACTAGGAAAAAACTTATAGACAGAACAATAGGAGTAGCGCGGGTTATTTGTCCCACGCTACTGCTACTTAGTAGTAGCGAGGGTAGAAAAAAGTGCTACTAATAGGGAATAGTAGTAGCGCGGGTACAGAAAACCACGCTACTACTAAGAGGTTCCCACCGTGTCTCCTTGGACAGGATGTAGTAGTAGCGTGGGGTGTAAAACCCGCGCTACAACTAAGTACTCCCTCCGTTCCCAAATATAAGTCTTTCTAGAGATTTCAACAGGTGACTACATACGGAGCAAAATGAATGAATCTACACACTAAAATATGTCTACATGCATTCATATATTATATTCCATTTAAAATGTTTAAAAAACTTATATTTAGGAACGGAGAGAGTAGATAGCAGTAGCACATGTTGTACATCCCGTGCTACTACTGTGGATAGACAGGGTCAGCCTGTGGGCCACCATCCACCCCACGCTACCACTACCAACGCAATCACACAAGTCTTCCCGTATCCCCCGTATCCCCATCCCACGCCAATCCCCATTACTCTCCCCGTCTCCCGGATCCCACGCCGGTGCATCTCCCAGCTCCCTCCCCCCACCTGCTTCCTCCACCTCCAGACGATGCTGACGGCCAGATCACGCAGGAGCCTGTGGTCCTCCTCCACCTTCAGTTCGTCTCCTCTCCAGTCGCGCCGCCACCCTGTTCGTGGTCGAGCCGCGGCGAGCAGCAGAGGACCGCCACCGGCTCGTCCACAACCAATCGGCGAGCAGCAGAGCAGAGGACCCCGTAGCCGCCTACCGCGCCAACCTCCCTCCCTCCTCACGAACGAAGCCATAGCCCACGGCCATGGCTAGGGTTTGTACAGTTTTTCCCCATCTCATCTGGTGAGTTCCCTTTCCTCCAAGGAGAAGCTGCTGCGGATCCTTCTACCTCCCTTCTCCCTCTGACCCCCGTCTCTGTATGGTCTCTGCAGGTAGACCAAATCAAAGTTCTGCACCTCCTAGTCTCCTAGGCTTGTTACTGTACAGCGGCAACAAAAATTTCAACACTTTGTTTGCAAGGTACATGTTGTTTATGTGTTGCTGTTTACTCTGCATTTGATATGATACAAGTATTCAATCTGATCTGCTTGTATTATGTGAAGGAAGGGGGTCATGGAGATCTCGACGGCGGTGGGTCACACAGGAGGGTGGCGTGGGTCTCAGGATCACCGCCTCGCCGATGTGGTCCCTTCCGTCTCTGCCGGAGCAGCGAACGCCTTTGCTTGGTGCTTGACCAATTGGGCCAGATATTTAGGAAATTGACCTGAAGGTGCTAAAGTTTTGGAACAAGTTGCATCTGGATCAAAGGGCAACATGTAAGTTCCAGCTTGCTTTTTGATTGTACAGTGAAAACAGTAGAATCTTACAAAACTTGGAAGAGTGTCATTTGATGTTTTAGTTTCTTAGGCACCGCAGACATACTGTAGTCAGGATGTAACATCAGCATAGTTATGTGTAGGTTAGTGTAAAATTTTAGTTTCCAAGAAAAGCCCCAGCTCCCATTAGTTGCAAATTTGCCAGTGTTCAAATGTCTTGCTGGGTCGCGCTATTTGTCACCCCAGCCAACTTCTGCTCCCACGTCCAAAACCACAGACAGTATGAAGCAGAACTTTTGTGAGGTAATATTGTAGCTTTGAATGAGAAACGGGTCTCCGCACTAAAACAACTGTAAAGAAAAGAGTGTAAGGTACTCTTACAGTTTGCATGTGAGTCAATTACTTCCTGTAGGTATTTCAAAAAAAAAAATTTACTTCCTGTTCCTGTAGGCGAGCAACCCACAGAGCGCCTCTTTCTGTAATTTTACGGCTAATCAGGTAATCTTACAGTAGTGAGGTGTTTTTGTTTTTTTTCAGATATAGGTCTGCCTTTCTATAGTTCAGGTATTTTACCTTAGATATATTGCTGTTTACATTGGACTGAGTACACCGGTTCTCTACTAAAAATGAAATATGGTACGTGATTGATTTAAGTAACATAGGCCACTATCACAATTCTGTAGGAGGCATTTTTAGTAACCGTAAGAAAGATAGGTCACTGGTTGATTTTGTACACAAGGAATTTTTGGTAACCATGGAATAACAAAGCGGTCTAATAAAATTCATCTTAAGATTACAAATAAAATTCGTTTGGACGTAACTGAGTGCCACTGAGCACTAAGTAACCAGCGGCATGATTATTATTTTTTAGAAATCACTATTACAAAATTGAATGCTACCGAATTTGTAAACTGATTACTGTCGAACTTGATCTTCAAGCAGTAGGTGACCATAGATTTTACGCCAACTTCCTCTGTTCGGCTATCTCTGTAGCGACTGAAACATTCTTATCCATGGGCTGGAAGCAACACATTATCCTATTAATAGTACTATAGCCTTTGGTTCACTTTTCTTCTCACAAAACCTGAACTTTGCTACTGGTTATTAGTAAATGAAGGTTTCAGTTTCAATTGCACATTACTCTTAACGACCATAAATATGAAGACATGACTCTCTATCCCTCGTACATTAACCGTCATCCACTTGAACAGATACTGAAAAAAAAGAATATTTTCAATTCTTGAAAGTATACCAACAAATAGGTAGTGGCCACCATCACAGAAGCACATATAACACTTCAGGACTAATAGGCTTCACTGCCCCGAACTAGAAATAATATAATGTAAAAATCAAAGATATCGCAGTGGGACTTTGGATATACCAAATTCATCACAATCACATGAACCCATAACATGCTAGCTGCAGGTGAATCAAAAGTATAGTGAGAAACAAGACAAAAAGCCAAATTCTGTAACTATTGTTAAAAATGCACACTAACCATGTCTTTTATCAAACTGTGCCAACTTCATTGGTGGGAGTCGCCGTATTGAACTAGTATGTGTCTAGCAACTATTTACGACATTGACTAAGTATAACTAGTCTGACACATGAGAGTGTCATCAAAATGAAACATAGAAGTATCTTAAGTCCCTTTGATATGGATTTTCTTAATACTACTAGAAGTTATGCTACTAAACTTCATTGCTTTGTGATGAAACAAAAGGAGCAACGAATTGGAGGTAAATCATGTTGTCAGTAAAGACTTGAAGTAATTGAATTTCATGATTAGTTTGCAACTAGTTTGCAACGGACATTAGTGTGAAAGAGGCACACCCCATAATTCGTCAGACACACGATTGTAAGGGAAAAATGCCAAAGCCACCCATAATATAGCTGAATCAATATTAAATGGAACTAAATAAAAACATATCAAATATAGTGGTATAGTGGTAGTAAACACGGGGAATTAAGAAGAAATTAAGCAGTATATAGGAATCTCAGGCAAAAAAAGCCATAAGATTGAAATACACCTACACAATAGCTACTGAACTACAAAGTTAAGATTTTCAACAAAATAGGTTTGTCTACCTAAAAAAATGTATGCCATTTGTTGACCCAATTACAATCTCTTTCAGTTAGGTGGAATGACAAAACAGGGGACAACCTATGAACAAAACCAAACATTGCTTCTGATCGAACACATACAAATAGATTTTAGAATTTCAGTAGTATTAAGCTTGTACGTTTAGCTATGCCCAAAATAAGTAATGCCATTCTAGATAACATGTTTGAAATTTTGAAATTTTCCAAGTTACTCTATAGTGACAATGTATTTTTTTGTTAACAGGTTTTAAGGGTTAATTATTTTTCTGAAAGTTATCCTTTAATCTAAACTAAATGGTTGTCGCCTGAGATGAAACAATGTTTTACTGTACCAAGAAGGGGATGTATGCATTGTTTCAATATATCCAAATTAGCCAAATTGTAATTTCTTATATGGAGGCTCTTTGCAATACATCTTGGGGCAACGTGCAAAATTTATGCTGGACTCATGACTCGGTGCGGCAAAGCGTGCATGTTGCTTCTAGTTTTATTGTTAACCATTCTATGGTCCAAACTCCTTTTTATTCTTCTCATATGATATTGCTCATCTTTTGTTTTTTGTCCCGATGCCTCATGTATTTATAGTAGAAATGTTCCAAATTTAGTGCTTCTTGAACATGGCCAAGGCAATGGATAAAATCTATATGCTAAGTTGACTTTTTTCCTGTAGATTTGCTTATCGTGAAGACGCTTGCAAGGATGCAGCGGGAGCAGATCATTTGGAGAGATAGGATGCCACAGTTTGGTCTTTCTATGCATTTTTGGTTTGCCTGTAATTCTGTTTGCCTTGGCAAGAACTGTAGGTGTCTGGATATGCTCTAATGCTCCTGGTTTACTATAAATCTTGGATTTGTAATGATGTATAATGATGTGTAATGCATAAAATGGAATTTGTGGATTTTATTTTTTTAATTCATAATTAGTTAGTAGTAGCGTTTGGGAAAACCCGTGCGCTATTAGGATAGATACTAGTAGCGTGTGTTACTATAGAAGCGCTACTAGTATCCTAGATACTAGTAGCGTGTGTTACTAAAGAAGCGCTCCTACTATTTTAGTAGCAGCGTGGGCTTATCCGTGCTACTACTAACTTTTAGCTGTAGCGCGATAGTAGTAGCGCGGGAACCCGCGCTACTACTACCCAGTTTTCCAGCGCTACTAATAGCCTTCTCCCTAGTAGTGAGGAAGCCCGCGCGTTCCCCATAAAAAGGAATAACCGCAAGCGCGCCACTAATTTACCCTCTGTGCTTTTTCCAATCTCGGAACCGACGTCCCCTTCTTCCTCCCTCTCAAGTTCTTGCCCTTGTTCGCCGCCGCCGCACCTTTGCTGTCCTCCACCCTTTGCCTCTCGCAGCCGCCACGGCCCCCAAAACCAACAAAGGCAAGGGAGTGGCCAAGGACGCCGGGACGAAGGAGCCGTCGGAGAGCGAGTTGGCGGACGCAGCTCGCCTACTTCCCCTCGATGGTCGACGCGGTCCACCTCCGGGACTACTTCAAGCCCCTGTGGGGGTGCAAGAGGGGGGGGGGGGGGGGGGGACGGACGACGGGGCATCCGGCCACGCGCGTCATCCCTGCTGCTTTCGCCGAAGCCGGCCCGAACTGGTACCCATTCTTCGTCGACTACTTTTCTTGCGGCCTCTGCCCCCCCTTCTCCGATTTTTTCAACGATGTCATGCACACTTTTGGCTCCCACCTTCTGGATTTCACTCCAAATGCCGTGGTGTGCATGGCTCTTTTCGCCCATCTCTGTGAGGGCTTCGCCGGAGTGCTCCCCAACACGGCGCTTTTCCGCCACTATTTTTATCCTCGAATCCAAAAGGGAGGCGCCATCTCCGGTTGTGTCGCCTAGATCCCAAGGTCCAAAGGGACGTACCCGGAGGGTGCTCAGAAGGAGAGGTGGGAAGAGTGGCGGGGCCGGTGGTGCTGGATTGAGGAGGACCCACGGGAATTCTGCCGGGTCCGCCAGGCGTCGCCGGTTCGCAGGAACGACTGGGGCGATGAAGACGCCCAGGATGACAAGCTCAAGGTCGCCACCACATGGATTCACCACCTCACCGTTGTCGGACTCACCCTGGAGATGATTGGGGCGGACTTCATCCGCCGCCGAATCGCCCCTCTGCATAACAAGGGGAGGCCGGCCTGGCTCTTCAGGAATGCGGCTGACATCATGAGGCTCCGCCCCGGTCTGAATCACAACTTCACGGTGATGGGGCACGCCCACTTCTGCCAGCGGCTCTTTCAGCTTGACGTGAACCGCGACGGCAAGGCTGCGAAGGCCGGCAAGGTCGCCAAGGGGCCCTTGTTTGGGTTGCCGGCGGGGGTAGTCCCGCTGAGCAACAAATCGCGCCAGACCGACATCATCGCCATGATGCTGGACTGCAATGCGCACGGTCCCGTCCCAAATTGGGCCGAGCCACCGGCGGATCAGGTGCAGGAGTTCTTTGACACTTTGGCGGAGAGGTATGTCCATGACGAGCCGCTGCTCATCTAAGACACCACCCAAGCGGAGCTGGACTACATCACCGCCAGGGCGGCGGAGGCGGAGCTCGCCAGGGAGGCCGGAAGCGTCGGTGGCGTGGAGGACGAGGCTACGGCGGCCGCGGAGGAGAGGGAGGCCAGCAGCACCCGCACCGGGCCTCCTCTCATCGAAGATGTTGTCGACGAGTCGTCGGAGGAGGTCGAGGCCGTCGACTCCCCGGCCACTGGGAGAGGGCGAGTCCTGCGGTGGGCCAGCTCCGGCGAGCCGGTCCGGCGCGGCAGGGCTGCGCAACCGCAGCAGACCCAGGAGGGGTCCCTGCGCCAGACAAGGGCCGCAGCGGCGAGGAAGTTGGTGAAGGCCGCGGTGGCGAAGAAGAAAGCAACCGCCTCTTCTTCGTCCAAGCGTGGCCAGACTCCACCTTCTTCCCCTCCTCCGGCAGACGTCGACGCGGAGGTCGTCTTCGACTTTGGGTCCCTCAGCCCAAGGACGAAGAGGAAGGTAGTAAAAGAGGAGGTGGAGGATGGGTAAGTATCTTATTCCTTTTTGTCATCTTCGTCCCCTCATATCGTGCCGCTTATCTTGATTCGTTTTCATCTTTGCAGGGATGCGGAGACGTTGGCCCAGAGGGTGAAGAGGGCCAGGGCTTCGGCGGGTGGCCAGCCCCCGGCAGGCACGTCTGGTACACGGCTGGTGGTGTTGGGCAGCCCGGACAGCAGCCCCTGGCACAGCCCCCAGCGTAAGCTCATCACTCGCCCCTTGTCAACGTGTGTTGGGGGTACGATCCCTTGGCGCCGACCTTGCCATGATTGCAGGAGGAGGACAGCAGCAGGAGGAGCCACTGAGGGCTACCCCCAACACGCCGCCCCCATCGACCACGCCGCCCCGAGGGGCGTCCCCGGCACGGGCGCCAAGCACCGAGCCCATGCACACGGAGGAGGAGGAGGAGGAGGCAAACTTGGGCACTGGTGGCTCCGCCTCGGCGCTAGATGTTGGCACGGAGGGGGCCTCTTCTTCCCAGCCTGGCATGGGTAAGTCACTCTGTCACGCCCAATATGCGACCCTATCCGCGAGGAACTCGAAGGTCCCACCAAGGATAGACCCGCATATTGAAACGCTTTTGCAAGGTGGATATCATTACATCAACATTACAAAATAGTTGGGATACATACAAGGCATACAAATATGCTACAGCACCACAACATGAAAACAAAAGGCATGGACATGATGTACAGGTGAAGCATAACAAAACATGAACACTGAGCTATTCCCAGAAACCACTAGAACATGCTCAAAAGGACATGGCAAGATTGCAATTAATAACAGATTCACAGACTTAGCAGAAATCACTGGACATGGCAGAAATAACATCAGGTTGCTAAGTTTAGAGCTATCAAACAACATGCTACATGAACATATCATAGCAAACAAAGGCATGGGATGCATCTAATAATTGTATAGAACAAAAGTCCCTTACTGATCACAAGCCAAAAAGGCACACAAGATATGATGGCACCCATGTAAACATAGCAAGTGACATGACAGATTCAGACTTGGTGAAAATAACAGTTCATGACAGAAACAATGATAAGTAGACATGTTGGTGAGCTTGAACCACTCACCATAGAGCATTTCATGGAATGTGAAGTCAACCAACAGCAAGCAGGCATAAATATGAAGCTAATCATGGCAATAGCAAGTTCATAGGGTGCATGGATCACTAGCAAAACACATGGCAATAACGAACTTCATGTTAACAGGCTAACAGCAACATTACTTAGCAAATTGAGAGCAAGTTTGTAACAAGCTACAGCAGGCTATAAATGCAAACAAGGGCATGGATGGATAGAGCATAATATGTATAACAAAACACCCTTAGTGAACATCTCCAGATTATGCATAGAACTCGTGATGACAGCAGGTTTACATGGCATCATAATGCTATAGCTACAGACTTAGCAGAAATGAATAGGTCACAGAAATCAGCAACATCATGGAGGCTACTTTGCATGCTTGTGCTAGTCACCACATATATCACACAAATACAAGACAAGCACCCCTGTAAAGATGGCATGATGTAGTTCAAAAGATATGTAGAGCTCATGCTCATAGGATGCACACACAAAATGTAACGAAAATAACAAATCAGCAAGTTCTGTAAACAGACAACAGTTAACATCATATAGCACTCTTGCAACGATGATTTGGGCATCAAGATGATCTCAAACTAGCATGACACAATATAACAAAATGAAGAGCATCTCATGATGAACATTCTAATATATTATGCACGCAAAACGGAGCTGTATGCAAAGAGATATGACATGATGAACATGCTAACATAATGCAAGATTTTCGGGACGGAGCAAAATCAACCTCGCCGGGGGGGGGGGGGGGGGCAGTCAACGCGCCGGAATCTCGCCGGAGAGGAAGGAGATGGCCGGAGACGGGCGGATCTGGGGCGGCAGGACCCGTTCCCGGCGGCGGCAGGACCCGTTCCCGGCGGCGGCAGGGCCGGGCGGCGCCGGGGACCATGGCGGCGGCGACCTGCGGGGAGAGAGAGAAAGATGCCATGAGGGAGAGGGAGAAGGAAGGAGAAGCAAGGAGAGGGCGGCGGGGCTCCGGCTGTAACGCCCACGATGCGGCTATATCTCCCATGTGTCGAGGCACGACTTAGAGGCATAACCGCATTGTGGTATTGTCGCAAGAAGGGTTATCTTCACACAATCCCATGTAATGAACAAGAATGGGATAACGAGAGTTGGCTTACAATCGCCACTTCACACAATGCATAAATATAATTCATACATCATCCAAAAACCACACATAGACCGACTACGGCCAAAATCCAAATGAAAATAAGATAACCCCAAATGCTAGATCCCCGATCGTCCCAACTGGGCTCCACTACTGATCATTATGAAAAGAAACATAGTAACGACCACGTTCCTCGTCGAACTCCCACTTGAGCTCAGTTGCGTCATCTGCACTGGCATCGTCGGCACCTGCAACTGTTTTGGTAGAATCTGTGAGTCACGAGGACTCAGCAATCTCACACCCGCGAGATCAAGACTATTTAAGCTTATAGGAAAGGATGGTGTAATGAGGTGGAGCTGCAGCAAGCACTAAGCATATATGGTGGCTAACATACGCAAATGAGAGTGAGAAGAGAAGCAACGCAATGGTCGCGAAGCTAGAAATGATCAAGAAGTGATCCTGAAACTACTTACGTTCATGCATAACTCAAGCCGTGTTCCCTTCCCGGACTCCGCCGAAAAGAGACCATCACGGCTACACACACGATTGATGTATTTTAATTGGGTCAAGTGACAAGTTCTCTACAACCGGACATTAACAAATTCCCATCTGCCTCATAACCGCGGGCACGGCTTTCGAAAGATAATACCCTGCAGGGGTGTCCCAACTTAGCCCATTATAAGCTCTCACGGTCAACGAAGGATAAACCTTCTCCCGAGAAGACCCGACCAGTCTCGGAATCCCGGTTTACAAGACATTTCGACAATGGTAAAACAAGACCAGCAAAACCGCCCGAATGTGCCGACAAATCCCGATAGGAGCTGCACATATCTCGTTCTCAAGGCACACCGGATGAGCCAGACGTCGGGTTGGCATAGACCCTAGTTGCCCAGGGGGCGCAGCACATCGCTCGGTTTGGGCCAGCACTCGAAGGAGCACTGGTCCGGGGGTTTAAATAAAGATGACCCTCAGGCTCGCGAAAACCCAAGGGAAAAGGCTTAGGTGGCAAATGCTAAACCAAGGTTGGGCCTTACTGGAGGAGTTTTATTCAAGGCGAACTATCAAGGGGGTCCCATAAATCACCCAACCGCGTAAGGAACGCAAACTCAAGGAACATAATACCGGTATGACGGAAACTAGGGCGGCAAGAGTGGAACAAAACACCAGGCATAAGGCCGGGCCTTCCACCCTTTACCAAGTATATAGATGTATTAATTAAATAAGAGATATTGTGATATCCCAAAATATCCATGTTCCGACATGGAACCAACTTCAACTTCACCTGCAACTAGCAACGCTATAAGAAGGGCTGAGCAAAAGCGGTAACTTAGCCAAACAACGGTTTGCTAGGAAAGGATGGTTAGAGGCTTGACATGGCAATATGGGAGGCATGATATAGCAAGTGGTAGGTAGTGCAGCATAGCAATAGAACGAACAACTAGCAAAGCAAAGATAGAAGTGATTTCGAGGGTATGGTCATCTTGCCTGCAAGGCTCTCAGAGTTGTCGAAAGCTTGATCCTCGTAAGCGTACTCAACAGGTTCCTCGTTCACGAACTCGTCTCCTTGCTCTACCCACAACAAGAACACAAGCAGCGGAACCACAATCAATCACGGGAAATGCACAAGCAACATGATGCAAAACATGTATGATATGCGAGATGTGATATGAGATGCATATGCGTGCTCCGGAGGAAAAATAATGAACAAGGTAGTAACTTAGCAAATCAAGCATGCCACTGGAAAGATGAGATGATTTCGGTCGAAATCGATATAAAAATGAGCGGAAACGGATGCACGGTTTGCAAATGGCAAGCAAAACAAGAATGACACTATTCTGCGATTAACAGCATGATAGCACTTAGAATACAACAAGTAACAATGCTACAGCACTCCAACATAGCAACAAAGCATATGACAGTAATCTACAGGAGATACTTGACAAAATATGAACACTGAGCTATGGCTAGATCACAACATAACAGGTTCAAACAAGCATGGCAAAAGTGCAAAAGATAACAGGTTCACAGACTTGGTGAAATTACTGGACATGGCTGGAACAGCATCAGGTAGTAATGTTCAGAGCAAGAAAAACGCATGCTACGGGAACTTAACATAGTAAAACAAGGCATGACATGAATCTAATAAATGCATAGAACAAAAGTCCCTTACTGACCATGAGCCAAAAAGGATCAGAAAATATGATGGCAACCATGTAAACATAGCAAGTTTCGTTAACAGGTTTCAGACTGCAGAAAACAGAGCATGGCAGAAACAATATTATGAAGTCATCTTTGTGAGCTTGATGCACTCACCACAAAGCAATGCATGACAAAAAAAGCATACCTACAGCAAGATGGCATGTTTAAAAAGCTATCCATGGCAAGAGAAAATACATAGCATGTATGAAACAACTACAACAACCTTGGCAAAATTGAATAACACGTAAACAATCTGCCAGAAATATTTTATAGCAAAAGTAGAGCAAGATTGGGTCTTGCTATGGCACTCTATAATTGCAAACAAGGGCATGAATGGATAGAGCAGAACTATATCTACAAAACATCCTTAATGAACATCACCAAAAGGAGCATGGATCTCTCTGTAGACATATGGATACATAGCAACAAAATAACAGCAGTCACAGACAATGAAATTACTAAGTCCCTGAAATCAGAAACATCACGAAGCCTAGTTTGCATGCTTGTGATAGTCACCACATAGATCACAAAAATATATGGCATACACCTCTGTAATGATGGCATGGCATACATCAAAACAAATGTAGACCTCATGCCCATAAGATGCACACATCAAATGCAACAAAAATAACAAATCCTCAAGTTCTGATAAGTAACAGCAGGTAACAGCATATTGCCCTCTTGCACTAGAGATTTGGGCATCAAGATGGACTCAAATGAACATGGCGTAATGGAACAAAATGAAGAGAATCTCGAGACAAACATTTTGATATATTACACGCACGAAACGGAGTAGTATGCAGAGAGTTATGATGCGATGAACAATGCAACATTATGCAAAATATGCGGGACTTGGAGAAATTTCGGGGGAGAAGAAAGTAACCCTAGGGCAGATCGGATCGGGATCCGGCTCGGGCTCGAGCTCGAGCTCGCCGGAGTTGCTGTTGGTGAGGGAGGAGGGAGAGGGCGGCCGGCCGGAGGGAGGAGGCGTCGGGGTCGGGGAGGAGGCGCCCGACGGGGAGGGAGGCGCCGGGCGCGCGGGGGCGGCGACCGCAGGCGGCGGCCGGTCGATGCGGCGGTGGCGCGGGCGGCCGGAACGGCAGCGGCGGCGGGGATCCGTGGGCGGAGGAGGCGCGGAGGGCGCGGACCGCGTCGCGGGAGGAGCGGGCCGGGAGGGCCCCGCACGGGCCCCGGCAGGACAGCGGCGATGTGGGCGCGGGGCGCCACATGTCGGCGTCCCATTGGTCGGGCGCGGCGGTGGCGAAGCGTCCGCCTGGAGTGGACATGTCCGGTGGCGGCGGGGGCGATTTGATCTAGGGTTTTCGCCCGAATTTCGGAGGGGGAGGTGTTTTTATAGGTAGAGGGAGCTAGGAGACTCCAAATGAAGCACGGTTTTCGCCCACACGATCGTGATCGAACGACCGAGAGCATGGAGGAGACTTAGAGGGGCTCTGGGCTGTTTGGAGGTTTTTTTGCTGCAACACACAAAAGGACTTTGCGGTTATCCGGTTAACCGTTGGAGCGCCAAACGACCTCCAAATGGCACGAAACTTGACAGGTGGTCTACCGGTGGTATACCAAGGCCACTTGGCAAACCTCGGTCCATTCCGAGAACGTTTAACACCCGCTCACGAAAAGAAACAAGAGGGGTGCGCCGGTGCATGTGGGAGTGCCGGATTGCAAAACGGACAATGGGGAAAATGCTCGGATGCATGAGACGAACACGTATGCAAATGAGATGCACATGATGACATGATATGAGATGCATGACATGAACAAAATGCAAAACGAAAAACAAAACCCGACCATGAAGGGAATATCATAACACATAGCCGAAAATGGCAGGAGTTGGAGTTACAAATATGGAAAGTTACATCCGGGTGTTACACCGGCCTGGCGGGGCATTCGCCGGCGGGGGCGGCGGCTGGCGGTTGCGACGACGAGGGACGCCGGCACGGCGGGGCATGAGGTGGCGGAGCTCTGGATCGGGAGCTCCTCTCCCGATCTAGAGCTCGGGACGCAGGGGCGGCGCGGTCCGGGCCCCGACGGGCTTGCCGGGCCGCTGATGGGCTCTAGAGGGCCGCGGCGGTGGTGGAGGCCGAGGGGGCGACGTGGCAGCTCGCTGTTGGAGGGGAGCGGCGCTGGGTGGCGGCGCGACCACTCAGGCGGCACCAAGTGGCGAGGAAGAGGTGGCTGGCGCCGGATTTGGAGGGGGAAGGCGGCGGTGCAGCCCCCGAGGTGGGAGGAGGCGGCGAAAACCAGGAGGAGAGGGGTGAGGGGTGGTTTAGACTAGGTTAGGTCAAAATGGCATGGGGAGGTGTATATATAGGTAGAGGGAGTTAGGAGAGACCAAATGACGAGCGGTTTTCGCCCACACGATCGTGATCGAACGGCGGAGAGCATGGAGGGGGTTTTGCTGGGTTAGTGGGCTGATTTGGAGGGGTGTTGGGCTGCAAGGCAAAAGGGGTTTCGGGCTACGCGGTTAACCGTTGGGGCATCAACCGACCTCCAAATGGAACGAAATTTGACGGGCGGCCTGCCGGTGATATACCAAGGCCACTCGGCAAATCTCGGCCCATTCCAAGAATGTTTTCTCCCGCTCATGAAACAAGGTCTGAGAGGGGCGACGGGCGCGTGTGGGAGTGCCGGATCGCGAAACGGACAACGGGGAAAAGGACCGGATGCAAGTTTTGAAAAACATGCAAATGAAATGCAGATGATGACATGGAAAAATGCAACACGCAAGCAAATGACATGGCAAGAACGACGAATAACTGGAAGACACCTGGCGCATCGGATCCGGGGCGTTACACACTCGCCTTTCATCCCTATTCTTTTTCTTTTTGAATATTGGTCTTGGCTTCACCTCATCCCCTTCTCGATACCCAGATCCTCCCTCGGCGGACCGGGAGGACATAGACACCATCATCGAGGATGTCGCCAAGGACGCCGCGGCGGAGGACGAGAAGATCGCCGCTTAGGAGGCCGCCAAGGATGCTGCTGAGGACGCCGCCAAGGGGTCTGCCGGGGAGCCTAGCAAGGCTGCTGCCGAGGAGGCCGGCAAGGCCGCTGCCGAGGAGGAGGTGGTTGACGACCAACCTTCCTCCTCCGCTGCCTCTGGCTCGGGCAAGTACCTGAAGGTGAGCGACGACTTGTTCGTCCACCTCCCAGGGACGGCGAGCACTAGGACGCCCACCGAGGGAGAGGTATTCGATGAGGAGGTGCTTGCCGTCGCCGGGCTTGAAGTCGTTGACGAGCCGAGCACCGACGGCGGCGGTTCCCAGGAAGAGCGGCTCCTCCAGGCCATGTGTGCCAGCTTTCGGAAGCACCAGGCGCTCCATCGCGCCCGCCTGGAGAAGGCCAATTCTAGAATGGCAGCGGTGGACAAGGTGGAGGCGGACCTTGAGGGGCGTGTCGTCAAGACGCAGGCTTGGTTCCGCCAGGCCTGTGAGGAGCAGAAGACCGCCCAGGATGAGCTGGCCAAGCGCAAGGTGGAGCTCGTCATGAAGCAGGCCGACATCGAGAAGGCCCAGGAGACGGCGAAGAACCAAGCCGCCAAGGACGGGGCCGCTCGGTCCCAGCACTAGGCCGTGCTGAACTCCCAGGAGGAGGACCTTGCCGCTCGCGAGGAGAAGCTCGCTACGACACTCTGCGGAACGGACGAGGAGGTCGAGAAGCTTGTCCTACAGCGGATCCAGGAATTGGAGCAGAAGCACGAGGAGGCGCTAATGCCTAGGCACAGGTCCACGCCGGCAAGGTGAAGGAGCTGGAGGTGGAGCGGGACGAGCTGAAGAGGCAGGCCCTGGAGCTGACGGGGGAGAGGGAAGCAGCCAAAGGCGCCTTGGTTGACGCGCAGGCCGCAGTCCTTAGCAAGGCCGGGCTACTCTCCACGGCCAATGAGTCCATCAAGGACCTGAAGCTGAAGCTGGAGGGCCTTGAGGGGATGCTCTCGGAGGCCAAAGCCCGAGAGGAGGCCCTGGCCAAAGATTTGGAGGCCGAGAAGCAGCTGCGGAAGAACGAAACCAGCAACCACAAGGATTTTGTGGAGGGCGAGAACCGCTGGATCAGCCGCCTCGAAGGCGTCGCCGGGAGGATCACCATGCAGCTGGCAAATTCACTGTACTACAGACCCAAATTTGTGTTTTGCCACTGTGACTTGTGGCAACTGACAGGATAATGTGGCATGGCAAAGTATAGTAACTAGGTTGTCATGTCAGTTTCAGCAACTATGTGCACTGGGTGGCAACTAATTTTCACATCAACTGTGTCAGATGCCATATTTATGCTTTCCATGTGGCAAGTATCTCTCTAAACACAGCATGTCTGTTGCCATGTTATAGGCAGGATAATGTGGCAAATTCATTGTACTGCAGACCCAGTTTCGTGTTTTTGCCACGCTGACTTGTGATATCTGAACGTATTTTTCCGTACTAAATGGCAACTCATTTTTAATATGAGGTCAGTGTGTGCATTGCAATTTCAGGTTGTTCAGTAGATGTTTTTCAGGGCTTTTTTGAATTTTGTGTTTCATTTTAACATGGCAATTTTCAACCTAGCACATTTTGCCTTTGAACACATTGGCAACTCATTTTTGTATGAGGACATGGTGTGAGCTGCCACATTTTATGTTTGTGCAGTGGAAGATTTGCGCCTTTCTTTTTCGTACTATCTTGTGCTAACATGGCAACTTCAGCATTTTGTTTCAAGTGCCTTATGATCTGTACATTTTTTCAAATGAAGCCAATGTGTTTTGTTGCCACATTTATTTGTTGGACAATCATAGGGGGTGTGGGTGTTCATACGATATTGCCTAAACTTTTTGCCACTTTCAATTGAGCCCATGTGGCAAGTACATTCTGTTAGGTGGCAGCTGCTTACCTCATACTTTCATTTTCACCCTGACATTTTTGTTTTGTTCTTACCTCAGCAGAATGGCTCGCGGCGATCATCAAGACGATGATGATGATTTCATGGAGTTACCGCGGCAGAATCGGGCAACTGGACGGAGAAAAGACGGCGATGAGGTAACTGTCCACACCCCCAGCCCCCTTCCCCCATATGTTTTTGAATGTCTTGTTGAGTTTGCAATCGTCTGATGGGGTCTAAACCTTCATGATAGTGAAACATGGCAACAAATGATCATTTTGTCTGTTTTGCAGAAGAAGAAATGTAATCGCAATAGGGCTTCACAGGAACGCCTGACTATATTGACTGAGGGATTCATCGATGAACAGAAGGGAGCTGCTACTGAGTTGGGGATGCAGGCTCTGATGGATGTTCGGTGCAAGAATCTAGTGAACCCTGTAGGCGACTGGCTCGGTGAGATTTACGAGCCCGCCTCCAGGGAATTTGTGATTCCGGGACGTGGAATACTGCCGTTAGACGAGGAATCCGTGTTCTGCACGTTGGGTGTGCCCCGTGGAGAAATCAAAGTCCCCTATGAGGTCAATAATACGATTGAGGAAACGTTGTTTGCCCGTTTGTTTCCTGGGATGACATCCATGCCGAACACGACCGTGCTGGCAACTTCGCTGGAGGGCATGAAAACCCATGGCGAAGTTTCTAAGATGAAGCTACTCATGTACCTGATCTCAGCTGTTTTTGCGTCGACCACATCTCTCCGCCCAAGCAACAAATGCTTCCCCATCCTGGTGAATGCTCTATCTTTACTCCTTCATTTTTTCCGTCAATCTTTTGAGTCCTATGTCATCTGTAAGCTAGTCACTGCTAGTTTTTTTTGATGTTTTCCCATTTTTTGATTTCTGATGCAGCAACTTCTTGTCATGAAATTTATGTCGTGCAGGCAAAACTAAAAGAAGTGAAGAACATGAATTGGTGTAAGTTCATTGCAGACTTCCTGCATGATGCATTCTCAAACAAGATGTACCAGAAGGGTTGTCGACTCCATTTAATGGTATTTTTGTACTACTCTTTTTGCAAACACTCCTAGCTCCTTAAGCATGCATGGCAAAATGATGGTGACATTGTGGCAACTACCATCATAACAAGATGGAACTGCCAACGTAACTAGAATGGCAACTACCAACATAACTAGATGGCAACTGCCACATAACTTGATGGCAAATAACACATATAGATGGCAACTAACAGAATTACATGGCAACTCTTTCCTTTCTTTTCATGCCCTCCAACTTGATGATTGAAGGAACATACGTTAGCTTCTTTTTTTGCAAAATACCATGATGGCAACTGATATTTTTTCTTTTTAAATTGTTGTACATCAGCTCATGTACGTCGATCGTCTTGATCTGTCCACTGTGGACTTTACTGGGATAGGAGGCCCGCCGCCTCCACACAAGTTTGTTGTTTCTGCGTGGACTTATGATGCTGTCAAGGCTGTGCTTGCCACGGACAAGATAACTGATAAGAAATACGAGAAACTGCAGGTTAGTTTTGGCTTCTTTCTTTGCACGACATTCTTTCAATTTTGACGCTGCATAACATATGAAAAAATCCCCATACGGCAACCGTCCGTGGCCAACAAGAGATGACTACCTTGTTAGCCATGGCTGTCTGCGCATGGTATCCATGTCTGACGCCACATGGCAACTCTGCCATCCATTTTGAAACTTCTATCCTCTTCCTCTTTTTTATTTTTATTTTTGCAATACATGAACTGTTAGTTAGTGTTCATTGTTTTCTCTCTTTACATGCTAGCTGTTTTTTTGGTTTTTTCTAGCTGATGGCCAAGCATGCTATAGACTACAGCGTGTTTGGTGGGCCTCAAAACTTTGGAATGTGGATGGACGTGCACTCAACTCCGTCTTGTCCTGTTGAGGTAATCAAGGATATATATATATCTATGGTTGTGTTTGGTTTATTTTGATCTTGTGCACGTGACTTTAATACGGTTTGGTTACTGCTGCTTCTTGTTTCGTGCACAGGCGAGGGCATCTATTGAGCATCTAATTGGGCAGTTTGCATCCGGAATGACCAGCTTGCTCGGGAAGTTGGTTGAGGGTTGGACGTCCCTTAATGGCTCTGACAGCGACGCGGTTACGAGGCAGTTGACTCCTTTTGTTGCAGAACGGACACATCGGCCAACTGGTTGCCGTGGTCAGTACGACTACAACAGCTCGCAGGAGCTTCCGGACACACAAGATGAACTAGATGGAGATGCTGCTCTCGACAAGGACGAGGACGATGACATGGAGAACGTGCATCATGACACCGATGATGATGAACATGTTGAAGTTCGTGCAGGTGGTAAGAAGGGCAAGGGTGCACCAGATGTCCCCTCACCGGAGAAAGTCAAAGAACATACAACTGCGAAAGGCAAGGGGGTGTCGCCCTCAAAGAGGGGGAGGGATCCAGAGGATGTTGGGCAGGGCTCTCCTGTCAAGAGACCTAGGACCGATCCCTTAGCTGCTAGGAGGAGGTTCGACTTCTATTTTAGTGTTTTGTTTTGTCTATCCTTTCGAACAGAATGACCCCTTTTTTAAATTTGTTTTTGCTAAGCGTGGCAACGATTTTTCGTGTCTGACACTTGGCACCTTTTTTTTGCCTGTTTCTTATATGTGCAGTGAGGCGACAGCTGGTGGACGAGCAGTTACGAAGAAACAAGCACCAACGCCCACCCGTGTTTCTGTTTGATTGAACAAGGGTGCCCCTATTGCTGGTGACACGCCTTCCACTAGGTCATCTCCTCGTACGTCGACGTCCAACACCGATGATCCTGTCGTGTTGCCGGATTTGAGGAAGACAGTCAAGAAGTAGGTTATCCCTGTTCCTTTTCATCGCCATATTGCTATATTTTTGCTTTTCAATGTAGCTGTTTCAGCTTGCCACATGTGCTTCTGCCATGAGTCCCACATTTTTTGCAATTGCTGTTTCTCCCATGCTCTATTTTCTTTGTACTACATGGCAACTCCTGCTTGTTTTTGCATGGCAACTGCTAACTAGTCAAGATGGCAACTCTTATTCCACCTACATGGCAACTAACATCTTTTCCATCTGTTTGTGCACTCATCCACACCTAGTTTTGAAATGGCATTCCTGGCACATCACCCATTTCTTACATTTTTTAAGATGTCTACCATGGCAACTGCTGCTTGTTACGCATGGCAACTGCTAACTGGTCCACATGGAAACTCTTATTCCACCTACATGGCAACTATCATTTGTTCATCTAACAATGTTCGTGTGTTTTTTTTCAGGGTGAAGAAGACTACCACACGCGCGACGAAGCAGAACCCCAGAGACCCACTCGAACGCATACACTCAAAGCTGTCGACAGGTGGCAACTCAGACGTTCATGAGGCGCCAGTGGACAAACCTGCTGCTGTAGCATCCACTGTTCCCACTAGCTCTGATGCAAGCGGCCGAGCATCTCCGCCGGTTGCAGATGTGCAGGCTACGACAGCAGGCATCCGTACATCTGGGAGTGACGAGTCGGTATCTGCCAGGACTGCTGAAATATTGCCCACTCTGCTAGAATGAAGGATGCTGCGGTGAGCCATGCCCCCCCGATCAGCAAGTGTTGAAGTGGACGCCCCTGAGATCAACCTAAGCAAGGAAGATTCCCGCTCATCTGACACGGATTCCAAGCGTGTGGGTGGTGGCACTTCTTCGTCCATGAAAGAAGGGGCTGAGGCGACAGTTCGTAATGATATGCCATCCATAGGTGAGACTCTTGGCACAACAGCTCCAGCTTCTGGTGCTCCAGAGGTTGCCAAGGTGACCGTTGCACGAGCTGGTCTTCCACCTAGGCGTCGTAGCCCCCGCGACCAATCTACAGACATACCCAACGCGCCGGCTGTAGCTAGGAGCAGCAGAGATGACTCTGGTTATGTGCCTGCGTCCACACTGTTCCCACCACCTGCCAGAAGCAATGTTATGGAGAGAACGGAAGACCGGAGTACAACCGACCCAGGTGGCAAGCCGGGCACGACTGACGGAGGTGAACGTGCGGAGCAGACTACGTCTTTACCCGCAGTGGATAACCCCAGCTTAAATCTGCGCACTTCTAAGCTCACAGTCAACATCGGTGTCCCCTACAGCCCAAACAAGAAGATTGTCAAGAAAGCTGCGACTGATACCGCTTACAGCATGCCCCGCCCTACGAATAAGCCCGATGATTCTGCAGCGGCCGATGCAGAAATGTTTGTTGATCTTTCACCCTTGGATTCTGCCTAGCAAGTTGTTCGCGGTCCGGCCAGTAGGCAGGAGAGGCACCCAATGGCCTTCACCCCACCGAGTTGTAGCCTTGGCATCGATCGCAGTCAAGATGAACCAGCGGTGCAAGATCCTTCACCAGTTGCCTTTGCTTTCCCGGCAGGCATGGCCCCAATGATGGCGCAGCCAATGGTCGAGGGCAGGAAGGCTGTGAAGTTCGCAGAGCCGGTTGTGTAAGGTACATTTCTTATGCGTTTATCATATTCGTGTATACATCTTTTTTAGTATGACTTTTGTCCCAAGTATTTTTTTTGGGTTCTCACTTTTTGTGATGGCAAATGTTATCTGATGGACATGGCAACTGGATTTATATGATAAACGCATGCTGTCACCTACATTTTTCTATCGCCATGCTGCATTTTCCATTCTGCAAGCACATGGCAACTGCAGTTGATAGATCATGGCAACTGTAGTTGTTGTCACATGGCAACTACAATGCATTGCACATCGCAACTGGAGTTGCCTGCACATGGCAACTCCCTACTTTCTGTGCCTACATTTCATATTTCTGCAACCTTCATTTTCAAACTAGATTTGTTTTGTTTTCTAGGTATCCTAACCCACCTTTTTGATCCTTGCAGCCACCCCTGAGGAGATTACGCCGTCACTTGATGAAGCTTACCGCAGGATTGAGGAGGCAGCATTGCAGAGGAGGTCCTCACGAGGTCAGGGCTAATCAAGTTCCAACGCGCCTGCTGAGTCCGTATCTGAGGATACCATTAGAAGTGCCACCCCTGGTTCTGTGAGGCAGCGTAGGGTAGTTCACGCGCCACCCGTGGATGATTATGAGCCGGAAGTCAAGGCCACAAAGGATCAGAACCAGCTGTACGATATTGTCAAGTGCTTTGGAAATGCGAGGTCCAACAGCAAGCACATGAAGGAGCTGAAAGCGTAATGACCACACCCATATAAACCTCTCATTTGCTTTGCTCTTTTTACTTTTCATCCTTTTTGATATTTCTAGAATATGCTCCGTTTACGTTTTATTTCCTTTTTCACTTAGTAGACATGATTCTTTCATGTTATATCATTTTCATACAGCTCATGTTTGGATAGAACCAAGATCATACAATGTGATGCGACGTACGTCGACCTGGGTGATCTTGCCGAGTCTGTGAGGCCACTCGGTAAAATATCGAAGAATGTAGTTGCATGTGGGATTGACTTCATCAACAGGCATATGGATATGTCTCCCGACAAAACAATCATGCAGTACACTGTGACGTGCAAAATATGGGATGGTGACTTCCACCACAAAATCCTGAGGAAGCATTTTGCTGCGCATGGTGATTTCAAGCTCACAATGAAGAAATGTGTGAGTACTCCTTTCGTTTTTTGCACATTTTTTTCCTCCCATGTTATTTTTTTTGCCAGTAGCTATGCTTCAGATGTGGGCTACACCCTGATTTGTGACAGCTGTTTCATGTGGCAACAGCTGCCATGTAAAATGACTTCTGATTTGCTTTTCCTAATACAACCTATGTGGCAACTTCAAACGAAAATACATGGCAACTTTGTTCGTACATGGACGGCAACTTCTTTTAATTACCCACTACAACTAAACATTATACGTTTGTCCACTTTTTCTTTGGCCCCTTGGTGCTTTCGTAGTCACTCATGTGCCTGTTAGTGTAACCGGTGATATCTTTACATGTCATTTTCCCAACTTCATCATTTCTGTTCTTAATGTGAGCTCTGCTTCTTTTTCTTTCCTTCATTTTTGTTTGCAGGTCTTGTTCCCCATGTTCCAGGAGCTTGCACCACACGACCCACACAAAAAGTGTGGTCACCACTATGCGATCTGCCTTGACCTGAAGAACCAACGTTTTGAGGTGCTTGATTCAATGCGTTCAGAAGCTGATGCAGACCTTACTTCGCATGCTGAATACTTCATCAACAACCTCAAAGAGACATGGAACCATCACTATGAAAACTCAAAGGTCCAGATCAGACATTTTCCAATTGAGTACGTGGCGACTACGAAGCAAGGAAACCGGTATTTTCCCATCTTTTCCTCATGTGTCCTCCAAACCAATGCTCGCCCTCTCTTTTTTGTCACCTCTGAATCGAAGTTTATGATTTTTTCTATATGTTCTTGTGAGTTAACCTGACTCTTTTTCTTGTTTAGGCACGACTGCGGCTTCCACATGTTGGAATACCTTGCAAAGTGGGAAGGTCGACGGGTTCCTGTCATCACAGCTGGAATGGTCGTCGAGCTCCGCAAAATTTACACATGGAACTAGTTGATGAACGAAGATTTCAACACGCGGTCCAACGCACGTGAGTTCATAGAGGAAGCTGTGAAGAAAGCCACCAAGAAGTACAAGTGATCACGTGGTGCTCCTGACCGAACGCCTACCTTACATTCTGTTGCCGAGGAATGTAAGGTATTACCTTGTCTTTTTTTCAAAACTATGTCCGTGTAATATGCTACGACTGCATCTCCCCGTACCCTAGTAGACAGTGGTGGCGTGTGAGTGACATTTGAATCGTTTGTAATATATGTGTGGATGTGAACCTACTTAGGTTTGGCAGCAGATACGTTCATGTGTTTTCAGTATTATTATGTGCTTGTGGGTTGGTAGTACCAGCATGGTGTTTTGAATGCGTCCTTGATGTCTGAAAACATGGCAAATGTAGTAGATCAGTCATGGTTAGTGAAAGTTATCGTTCTTTCTTGTTTGGCTTTTTCGGTTTTTTTGCACTGCTAACTGTACCGGCTAGCATGGTAGTTTGATCATAGAGCAGTAACCTGTGCGGTTGCTGCACGAGACCGTTTCAGCTTGTTTCACATAGTTTGCACGAGAATACAATATGTGTGACTAAAATGCGCTGACTGAACATGGAAATATACGCGGTGAAGATTCAGTACAACTAACATGGCATGTTTAGTACAACTAACATGGCAGATTCAGTAAAAAATAAGATGGCAAATTCAGTAAAAATAATATAGCAAATTGAGTAGAAATGGCATGGCAGATTCAGTAGAAATTGCATGGCAGATTCAGTTCAAAGTAACATGGCAAATTCAGTGCCATACACGTGGCAACTGCAGCTATTCCTTCATGGCATTTTTACTTCAGATTCTGATGCACCTGAAGAGTCATTCTCCAGCTTTTACAAAATTTAGAACATCTAGATTACAAAAAAAATATCACCATGGAACCAAGTCAAAGTGCTCCAACGTTGTTTACGGATTGTCCGTCCCTTTCTTTGGTTTCTTATGTTTTGCTTGAATCTCCAATCCCGATTTGTATCTTATCTCTTTTGGACGCCCTTTTGTGATGGAACGGGGCGGGTTCCTAACCTGTGTTTGTGTGCTTGCTGTTCCAGATCCTACCTCCGAGTTTTCAGATGATGGCCCTGTGGGCGAAGTCACACTTGCTGTGCGGGGGAACCTGTGTAAGGCTTCCTCAGGTTTCCTCTTCTTGATCTCATCAAGCTCTCTTTTGAGGGCCTTCCTGTGTTTTTCTGCGACCTTTGCTGTCTCATCACTCTTGCACGCTTCATCAATTAGTTCAGCATAGTTCTTTGTCAACACAACGTGCCTCACGGCTTCCATGGTTGACTCTGGTCTCTCGTCATGCACGGCCAAAACTGCGTTTGATGTTTGCGGCGCCAATGCGTCGTCAGCATCCCAAGTCCATCACCGCCTTATGAAATGGCGGGGCATTCGTGTCACCGCGTTCAAGTCCATTACTTTTAGAATGTGACAGCACACAATCCCGTCCCGCTCGAATTTGCAGCATTGGCAGTAGTATTCGCCTTCGCTTATCGATGCCTTCACAAAGTATTTCCTTCCCTTTTCTGGTTCTTCAGGTTCTGAATCCGACATGCCCATGATAGAACACACCTTGAACGTATGTTCGTCCACCTAGAAAGCCGTGTACTTGTTGGCACGCTTTATTTCTTCCTGGAATCTGCAAGTTTTGTGTGGTTTTTGTTAAACTCTTGTGTGAAGTTTTTTGTAGCACCCTTTTGTTTGTTGTGGCCAAGGGAATTACAATTCGTTCAAACATGGCAACTGCAGTTGAGTAAACATGGCAACTGTAGTTCATTAAACATGGCAACTGCATTTCATTTAAACATGGCAACTACATAACAACTTCAATTTGGCATTTGCATTCCATACCATCATGGCCATTGGAATTTACATTTCATTAAACATGGCAACTGCAGTTCATCAAACATGGCAACTGCGGTTCATCAAACATGGCAACTGCAGTTCATCAAACATGGCAACTGCAGTTGAGTAAACGTGGTAAACTGCAGCTCATTAAGCATGGCAAATTGTAGTTCATTAAGCACGGCAACTACATATCATGTTTACTCTATACCTAATGGCTACTTTTCAACACAATCATCATTTTCAAATAAGCATTTCAACTGCATTGCATTCTACATGGCACCTGGTACCTTCATGATTTGCGGAAATAATATTGTAACACAACTGACTTACTTGTTAAAAATCATGTTGGTGTATATCTTGCTCATCTGCCTCTCCATTGGTAAATACGTTAGATTTTTTGGCAGCTTGAGCGCGGTGTTTGCTTCTTGCTGTAGCTCGGATCCCAGTATTTTTTGTTGCAAAGCGGTGTACTGCTTGGCAAACTGTAGTAATGAGTTGCCAGGGCTCACGTACCGCTTCAAAACAGCATTGAACCCCTCACTGCGCTGTGTAGTCTGCAGAAACGGGAAGAGGCACTGCATGAAGTAGGCCGGCACCCAGTACATTCGCTTCTCCCACAAGCTAGCAAGTGTCTCGTGGTCTTGGACTTGATATGTTTCAATCATAGCCATCCAGCTCCTTTCAAACTCCTCCACCGTCAAGCTATGGCCCACGCACAGCTCGAATGCCTTGTGCAGGTCTGGACGGTCAGCAAAGAACGGTCCTAGTGTCTCCTCAGCCTTCTTTATAATGTGCCACCTGCAGTGCCTGTGCACTGCCAACGGAAAGACCTCCTCTACGCCTGCACGCATGCTCAAATCCTGGTCTGTTATTATGTTCATCGGAGCAAGTCCACCCATGCACTCCAAGAAGGACTTGAACATCCAAACGTACCCATCCGTGTCTTTGTTCCGAACGAGCCCGCATCCGAACTGCAACGACTCATTGTGGTTATTTATTCCTATGAATGGAGCGCACGGCATCTTGTACATATTAGTGAGATATGTCGCGTCGAATGAAATGCAATCTCGGAAATGTTTATAGGCTCTTCTTGCAGCACCATCCACCCAACACATGTTCCTGACTCGGTCCTCATCGTCCAATCTTATCCCGTAGAAGAAATCTGGATCTTCCTTTGCTTTCTCATCGAAGTAGGCCATTGTGGCCTCTATGTCAGCCAACTTGCTCTCTCTACGGTACTTTGCCTTTAGGTTTGTGACGTCAGCTGGTATGTAGGGCATGCTACTCAAAGTCCCTTTTTTGCTGTGGACGAGTGATAGTATCTGGACCATTCTTGATGGACCGACGTAACAATCATGTAGCAGATTTATGAATTTCTTCTCGAGGGGGGTGAATCCTCTATGGGCGGTCAAAAATTTTACCAGGTCGAACTTCTTTATGAGTTTGTGGTTGTGCTCGTCAAAATATTCAGTGACCACCCATTGTGCTCCATCTACGTTTAGCTTACACCGGACAGGGCATTCCGTCTTGAGAATGATACCTCTCTTTCGTTCCGGAACGACAGGCGCAACACCTTTCCCCTTGTTGTTCCTTCGTGCCTTGTGGAACCTCATCTCACCTCTGCTGTACTCGTTAGTTTTCTTAATTTTCCTATGGTATTCGGTGTTGACCGCAAATCCATGGAACTTTGCATATGTCTGGTAGAATTCCTTTGCCTCTGCGAACGATCCAAATCTCTGCCCAACGTAAGGTGGCTGAGGTACCACGATCTCTGATTGCCCACCATCTTCATCCCCTTGTGCTTCGTCATCAGTTTCATCATTCACTTCAGTATCGGCGGCACTTTCATCTACTTGAGTGTTGCCAGTGCTTGTGTTCAAAGGTGTGCTTGTCGGCATTGCTGGAATGATTGCCATTTCCGACTCTGACTCAGCATTGTTTGCAGCATGATCGTTGGCTGGCTGGTGGAACGCGTCTTCCGTGCACTCAGAGCTCCCCGCAGTAGATGTCCCCACGCCGCTGTTGATTGTAGTTGAAGGCCTTGTAATAAAAAAAACAGGTACGATCGTAAGTTTTTGCTTGAATGACATGTTTATCGTAACAGAGTACATAAACTGCAAGTGATTTGGCATGACATCATTCAAACAGCAAGCCGTGAGTCTGCATGTGGACATGCATGGCAACTGTAGTTCTCCAGTCATGGCAGCTACAGTCCAACAAACATGGAAACTACTATTGCCAATGCATGGCAACCAGCTCCTTTCAGTACCAAAACTTGGATTCTATATCAATGGCAGCTGCAGTCCTACATACATGGCAAACACTGTTGCCAATACATGGCAACCAGTATATTCTAGCATCAAAACTTTGTATTCTAGGCTTGAGCTCACTAGGCAAATGCGATCAACCATTAGTGCTGCACACATGCTTTTAGAAATTGGCAAATCCCGAAGACAATATATGAGTCATTGCACACGACCACTTGTTAGCGTTTTCTGTTTGATTTTTTCCACCATCACTGCTACAAATCTTCTTTTCCTCACATGCTATTCCCACAAAAACAAATGCAGTGCTGTTTTTGTGGTTCAAATTCCCTTACCTTGTTGTGCCGCATGTGCCCATCTTGTGTGGTCTGTCACACCAAATTGACGTGCTCTGTCTGCAATCTGTGAAGCTTGCCATGAGACGTTTGCCGAGGTAGCACCACCGTAATAACCTGTAATCATGGTAGTAGTTGGTCAATGCATGGCAACTGTAGTTTCTTCAACATGGAACATGCAGTGGTCCAACCATGCCACACAGATTTGTTCACACTTTGCCATCCACGGTTGTTTGTACATTGCAATCACATTTTTGATCATACATGTCAACTGCAGTTTGTCCTGGCATGGCAACTACAGTTTGTCCTGGCATGGCAACTACAGCTGTCCTGGCATGGCAACTGCAGCTGTCCTGGCATGGCAACTTCAGTTTGTCCTGGCATGGCAACTGCAGCTGTCCTGGCATGGCAACTGCAGCTGTCTAGGCATGGCAACTGCAGCTGTCCAGGGATGGCAACTGCAGTTGTTCAGTCATGGCAACTGCATTTTGTCAACTATGCTCCTTCTGCTAATTCACCGTCTGCAACCTCACTTTTTATGGACTCACCTGTGTATGACGTCGATGGCAGGTACATGGGTGCCGCCTGATGCCACGTGCCGCATGAAGGTTCTGCATTTTTCCCGACATAACTCGTGAGTCTTTTGCCATCCTTTGCAAGTTTATTTTTCATGTCCACACCAGTATGTTTTCATTTTTCGTATGCGTTACCTTGATTTGCCACATTAGCTAGTTGAAGTTGGCTGCCCGTACATTTGTCAGTGTTAGCGCCCAGTGACTGAACTTGCCGTGGTGCCCCCCTGAGTGTGTTTTGGTCATAAGAACCTGCGAAAATGACAGTGTAGGACATAAGTAGAATGTCATCTTCATCATCGCGAACATGGCAAATGTTCTTTTCTTTGTTATCATGCATCATACCGATGCCTGCGTACTGCTCTAGTAGTGGCAGCAACGGCCCTGCAGAAATGAGTTGACTGTACTCTGCTGCATCCCAAGGGGGCGTTTCTGGCCTTTGAGAAACCCAAGGATCAGCGCCATCTTCGTGATTCATTCTTTCCGCATTTTGTTTCTGCCAATGTGTTCTCAATCACTGCATGAATAAGAATGCATCAACAAATCCGCAAAAATGTATTCTTCTACTGCTTGCACGTACAAGATAACATGGCAGTCTTATCACATTTTCATGCGTAGGCAACCAACACATCATGGCAAGTAGGACATGCACATCCACTCTCTTTTCTAAAATCTGCGTGCCAGCTATCCTTTCAATTCGATGGCAACAACCACCACAATAGGATGGCAAGCAACAGGTTAACATGGTGGCAGTTAACGACAACGATAGGTGGCAACTCACGTTAGACACAAGTGGCAACTAATTTTCCTACCCCCCCTTTATTCCAAATATCTCATTTTCTCTCCCTTTTTTAGGGATTCCTACGCATCCATTCATCACCAACTACTTGCACCAAGCGAACTGAGAACTTAAGCTTAACTCTAGCGTAGTACATGGCAGATCTGGTGTATGCTGCTTGGCAAATGCGAAGACACACAAAACCATGTAGTGTTTTGCCCTGATAGCGTCGATCCAGTCGCCACCTTCGTTGGTAATTTTGCAATTTTCTGCCCAGAAGAAGGATGAGAAGCAGTAGGAGATCGGAGACTCACCTTCTTTTAGCTGGTTGTCTTTGGAGGGCGGGGTTGGAGTGGGGGCGGGGGGGGGGTGGGGGTGTGGTTAGCGGTGGGAAGGCCCTACGGATCTGCTCTGGTTGCCATGGAAACCAGAGAAGGCCGGTGATGGAGGTAGGGGATTGAGAGGTGGGAGACGATGGCGGCAGTCGGGACTGAGGATCGAAAGGAGGCCAGGACGGCTGGGTCGTGCGGGCAGCGTCGTCGTCTGGCCCGGACGTGTTGGCGGGTTTGCCACACACCGGACGTGCGGGCTGTGGCTTTGCGTGCCCGAACGCGGTCGTGCGGGCGGGCTGCTATCCATGCCACACGAGGCGTGCGGCGCAACCACCTGACACACCACACATGTGGCAGTTATCGGGACCCATATATTTTGGCCGGGCTTGGCGACTTGTGTCGGCGCAAACAGACACAACCCTAGCTTCTCTCCAATTATTCTTCATCTTGATCAATCGCGAACTTCTTGGTACTTTAGAAAAATCCCTCCAAGAACTCAATACCACCGTGCGTGGGCCCCACGCTGGGCGCCAACTGTCGTGGATTTGTCACGTCAGATGTCCTAGTGTGAGGACTTAGTTGTGAGGCCAGCGCATCTATGTGGTAGCTTGAGAGGGGTTGATCGGGATGAGAGACACGAGGCGGATCAACACACAAGACAAGGATTTAGACAGCTTCGGGCCCCGGGAAACATCATCCGGTAACAACCCTACATGCTGTTTGTGGCTAGGTCTCATTATAATCATGAGGGAGTCACCGTAAACCGGCTCTCCTAGTTGTGTCTAACCTTAAGATTATTCCTCTCCCCCCTTGGGGTGCCCTGCCCCTCCTTATATAAGCTGAAGGGGCGGGTTACATGTAGAGTCCATCTCAGACTAAGACTTAAACTATTCTGACTTCTCTTCATGGGCTTCTTAACATCTTGGGCTTCTTAACGTCTCGAGCTTATTAACCCCAGGCGACTCTGTCTGCTGGGTTATGACTGTCTGCCGGGTTATGATCTGACTTAACATCTGCCGGGTTATGATCTGACTTAACATCTGCCGGGTTATGATCTGACTTAACATCTGCCGGGTTATGATCTGACTTAACATCTGCCGGGTTATGATTTGACTTAACATCTGTCGGGTTATGATCTGACTTAACTGTCCTAGCCGGGTCATAACTCCGGCCGGGTCATACTGCGAGGTATATCCCCGACAGAAGTAGTATCCTACCTACACTATCATATATATGCATGATACTACTAGTACATATGATACTCCCCATTTCAACCAGCCTTATAGGGCTCAATTCAAAAATATCACCAACCAAGGTAGATGGTGAGTGGTGGAATACTTTTTGTAGTTTAGAAAAACACGCAATTAATGCTTTTGTTTTCCTCAAAAATTTATGTTTTCTAATGTATTAATTGCAATACAGGCATGCATATATAAAGTACATGCATTGGTCAACTTTCTCTTAATACTTGCATGCAATGATTTAATGCACCTTGGAATCTGGATATGTGATGGGGAACAACCAAATTGAGCCTTATAAAATGGAAAAACTAAAATTTTGAGATAATCCTATAAGCCGGAAAGGAGGGAGTATATATGCATGATACTAGTATATGATCGGCAATACCTCCGTAATGCGCGCATGCATAGTATCATAAGTTAGTATCTTAGGTTCCTTATTAATTACCATGCATGACAAAAAGTAGTACAACATTTAATATGATACAGTATCATGATATGATACCACACACCCTCTCTTTCATCATTTAACTGTGTGCCACATCATCCAAAAACTCTAGTTGGCTTGCATCATGCCGCTTGATACTCCCATATTACGACCAGCCTTATTAGGGTGGCCATAGTGGGGGTATCATAGCCGGTATCATGCACCCGGGAATAGAAAATATGATCATGTGGCAAAGAAGCAGTAACATAGGTAGATACCATAACACACACACACACATCTATATATATAATAAATGCTATACTACTTTGTGTCATGCATGGCCATAAATACGGTCATATATGATATATACTCCCTCCGTAAACTAATATAAGAGTGTCTAGGTCACTATTTAGTAATCTAAACGCTCTTATATTAGTTTAGAGACGGAGCTAGTACTATATGATACTATATATGCACTATGAAGGTACGTACGTAGTATCATACACTAATATCGTATGCATGACACTATATATATAGTATATGATACTCCCCACTATATAAGGCTGGCCATAGTGGTGGTATCATAGCCGATGATGTCATGCACTCAGAAATAGCAAGTATGCTGATGTGGCAAAGAATTAAATATATATAAAGAGGGTTAGAATAACATATAGTAGGTAGATACCGTATCATGTTAAATGCGATGCTAATTTGTGTCATGCATGGCAATAAATATGATCTATATATGATACTATACTCTATGTATTATACTATGCGCTATAATTATTAAAGGTAGTATCATACACTAGTATCATATGTACTGTATATTCATGATACTAGTATATGACACTCTCCACTATACTCATGATTTCTTACCGCGGAAAAAAATTGGAGGCGAAACGATTAACTCATTTTTTCATTCGAACAAAAATATGATGTTAGGTAATGTAAATGTTTTGAAAGAGCACACGGTTCACACATAAAAGCCGTGTGTCCACTAAACCGTGGTCGATGCACCCCCTCACCCCTCTGCCACACGCGCGATCTGAGTCATGCGTTCTGATTGTCCAGAACCCAAACCACACGGATCGTACGTCTGCACCATTGGATTCTTCTTAATCGAACGACAATCCTCATCCCTTTCGACAACACATGTACATGCTTTCAAATAGCCCCTCCCCAAAAAATGTTTTCAAATAGCACATGGTTCACACACGAAAAGCCGTGTGCCTACCAAACCGTGGCCGATGCCCCCCTCGCTGCGCGCATGATCTAATTCGTGCGTTCTGATTGGCCAGAACCCAAACCCCATGGATCGTACGTCTGCACTGTTGGATGCTCCCAGATCAAACGACAATCCTCGTCCCTTTCGACAGGAAATGCAGTCCGGCTAGGAATTGATTTATATGCCAACATGCACAGTAAATGCCAAAAAATGTCTTACATATAGCACACGAGACCTGAAATGCGCCAGCAAATCAAAACCGTGGTAAAATTGTGATTGGTTTACGTGCGAAAAATTTAGAGGCGAAACGATGAACTCACGTCTTCATTTCAAAATTAGTACGTCTTCATTTCAAATGAAATTATTTTGTTTATGCACACGAGTGCTTAGAGGCAACCGTTTGCATAGGCCTTTCCGCGCGCGCGGCGACCGGGGATATTTTTCACCCTTTTGACCTAGGCTGCTAACACCCCCCACTGTCCGCCCGCGTTTCACTCAACTAGTCCACCCAATATTCTTCGCCAGCTCCCCCTCCCCCAGATCCACAGTAGAACCCTCTTCGGCGCCGCCGTGCTCACCCTGCCCGTGTGCCCGCTCTTCGGCGTCAAGCCTACCTCCACTGTCATTCCAACACACGGCGGCCCGCGCCTCGCCGTCTTCGTTTGCTCGCCAGCCACCCTCAAGCATATCGATGCAGTAACCCTCGCCTCTCCTGTGGTCCGGCCGGGTTTGCATTAAGAAGCCTGTTAGTTACAGCTCTCCATCGCGGTGGGGCATATTTCCTTGCAATCCCTCTTCCAATTTCGTTCCGTATGTTCCCAAATTGTCCATGAACTAACGGAGAGCATATATATGTTCATTATCTACCTTCCTTACTACATATAAGTTGTATTTGTTCCAATAAGTTACTGCCTATTTACAGATCATGGGCGCCCGAGTCACACAAACTTAACAAATTAGCCGTACATTTTCTAAATTATTGCATGGCATGTTTAGAAAGCTTGATACCAAGTTGTTAGTTTTATGCTTATCCTCCTTTCCTGTGTTTCACATGTGTTCTCTGTAGATGCCAAGTAGTAGCGACAACACTCATTCAGGCCATGTATCTTCATCTGATTCAGACGACCCTAGGTCTTCAGCAGATTCTGAGGGATCAAATAGTCTTGAACGGGATAGAGCTGCAGCAATTACCCTTCTGGTCAGGACACGGAGGAACGCTCCAAGGAAGCCCACACACAGCCTAAAGGTGTATATGAAGTAACCGAGATTGATTTAAAGTCCTGGGCTCCAACTAAACCAGATAAAGCACGCATGAGGTTCAGGAGTGTGTGTGGATTTGTTGGCAGGGCAAGGCTCAACATTAATCTGCCGGGGTTTCGGAAGGCTGACACAGAAACACGTCGAAGGATAGTCCAGGAGATCATGGATCAATTCAACGTTCCAGAGCAGTGGAGAATGCAGGTGGAACACTCTGCACTGAAGAAGTCTAGGGATGCTTGGAGAAACTGGAAGCACGTGTTGTACAAGAAGTACTTGAGTGAAGGCAAGGACCCAATCTCCGCACCCCCAAATTACAAAGGTAGACTGGGCAGAATTCAAAAGGGTCAGGGCAACTCCAGAGTTTGCTGAGAAGAGTTTCAAGCAATCGGAACTTTAGAAGAAGAACATACACCCCACCGTATGGATGTGGCAGGATACTACGGCATGAAACTGATATGAGAACAGGAGGACAAAGAAGCAGAAGCGGCGGGTGGGAATCCGACCTTTAGTGAAATCAGGGGCGAACGCTCTAGAGACTACATGCGGGAACGTGCAAAGAGGCATGATGAAGGAACTTATTACTTTGAAAACGCACGTGATGCCAAATTGTATGAAGTGATGGTCCTTCCAAGATCCTGTGACGCCCGGATAATTAAGCTACAGCAACCCTCTACTAATGATGCCACATCACCACTATTATTGTTACTAAAATCACTCTGGTTCAAATCCCGTTCGAATTCAAAATTCGAAATCAAGTCAAACGTTAAAGGTTTTCAAATATTTAAACTAAAATGTTCGGTTGGTGCCAAATAATGAATAGGTAATTATTGTCAAGAAACCACACTTTTATAAAATGTTTAAGTAAACTATAATGAATAAAACAGCAGCTAAAACAATTAAATAAATGCCTTTTGAATTTTATAAAATATTAAACTATTTTGTTCAGGGGTAAAACTTTTTAAGCCAGTAGTTGGAATTGTAACTCCATTTTAGGTGTGGGTTTTATTTTTGTAAAACTATAAAGTATTAAAGAAATAAAAGCAAACAGAAAAGACAAAAGGGAAAATAAAATAGAAATAAAAAGAAAACCCCCCAGGCTAGTTGGGCCTCGGCCCCGCTAGTGGCCTGCCAGGCCGGCCCACTCCCTCCCCTGGCCTATAACCCCCTGGGGGCACCGAACCCTAGCCCGATCCCCATTCCCCACTCGCACTCCTCTCTCTCCCTCCTCTGCCCGATCTGGATCGGGGCAAACCCCTGATCCCATCGGCCCGACGCCGCCGTCGATCCCCGCGGCCACTACGCCGGGGCCCCCTCGCCGGGACACCCTCCCGCGTCTGCGCGAATGCTCCCGACGCCGCGGAGCTTCGTCACCAACCCGCCGAAAGCCGCGGCCTCGACCTGTCGCCGATCCACGCCGCCCCGCAGCTGCACCACCGCCTCGACCTCGCCGTCGGCCCCGTCCTCTCCCTCGCCGGCCTGCTTCCTCCCCCTCCCACCGGACTGCCTCCTCTTCGCCGCCTCGTCTCCGACTTCCCCCTCGACCCCCACTGCCTCGTACCCTACGGCCCCTGTGAGCCTCCGCCTCCCCCTCCCTCCTCTCTTCGCCGTGCACGCATGCTCAATGCGCCACCGTAGCCCTCCTGCGTCCGCACCTCGGGCTCACCAGGGTTCCGCGCGCGTCATGCCCTGCGCCGTCGCCACGTTCAGCCGCGTCCGTGCCCACGCACCGGCCACCCCGTGCATGCCCTGGGGGTCCCCAGCCCGTGCTCCCCGCGTCGTCGCCCGTTACCGCCTCTGCCTCCCGTCGGAGCTCCACGCCGGCCGTCGTTGCCACCGCTCCGACGCCGGCCTGCTCCCTCTATGCCCCGAGCGGCCACTGCCGCAGTGCCCCCCCTCGCAGCCACTGCGCCTCCCGCTCGCCAGTCCGGTCGCCGCCTCCGGCCGGGCACTTGGCCGCCGGCGCCCCACCGACGCCGCGCCTGCACAGGCAAGCCCGTAACCCAAACGGGCTAGCGCCCCAGCACCCGCTAGCAACCGCCCCGCGGTGGCCTTGTGGGCCACTGACTAGCAAGCCCCACCCCCAGAACGAAAAGAAAAAAAAGAAGAAAATAAATAAATAATAAAAATAAATTTAATTAATTAATTAATTAACTAAATTAATTAAGTTAATTAATCCTGTTTTAATTAATCTAATTAATTAGTTAATTTAATTAAACAGTAATTAATTAGCTGAACCCTAATTAAACTAAGTAGTGTATGACATGCGGGACCCACACGTAGTTGACCTAGTCAACTGCACAGTTGATTGCGGACGTCAGCATGATGTCATGCTGACGTCATCTTTTACTATTCTGGATAATGTTGATTTAAAATGATTAAATAATTCCTAAAATGTTTATATCTTTAGAAAATCATATAAAATAATCCGTATCTCGGATGAAAATACTTTCTACATGAAAGTTGCTCAGAACGACGAGACGAATACGGATACGCAGCCCGTTCGTCCGCCACACATCCCTAACATATCAAACTCGCAACTTTCCCCCTTCGTTTCATCTGTCCGAAAATGCGAAACATCGGGAATACTTTCCCGGATGTTCCCCCCCTTCGCCGGTACCACCTCCTGCCGCGTTAGGGCACACCTAGCACCGCTCATTGTCATGTCATGCATCGTCATGCTTATGTTTGCATTGTATTTACTGTTTCTTCCCCCTCTTCTCTCCGGTAGACTACGAGACCGACGCTGTTGCTGCCCAGTTCGACTACGGAGTTGACGACCCCTCCTACTTGCCAGAGCAACGAGGCAAGCCCCCCCTGATCACCAGATATCGCCTATTCTTCTCTATACTGCTTGCATTAGAGTAGTGTAGCATTTTACTGCTTTCCGTTAATCCTATCCTGATGCATAGCCTGTCATTGTTGCTACAGTTGTTACCCTTACTATCCTACTGCTTAGTATAGGATGCTAGTGTTCCATCAGTGGCCCTACACTCTTGTCCGTCTGCCATGCTATACTACTGGGCCGTGATCACTTCGGGAGGTGATCACGGGTATATACTATATACTTTATATACTTGATACATGTGGTGACTAAAGTGGGGTCGGCTCGTTGAGTACCCGCAAGTGATTCTGATGAGGGGGCTGAAAGGACAGGTGGCTCCATCCCGGTAGAGGTGGGCCTGGGTTCCTGACGGCCCCCGACTGTTACTTTATGGCGGAGCAACAGGGCAGGTTGAGACCACCTAGGAGAGATGTGGGCCTGGCCCTGGTCGGCGTTCGCGGATACTTAACACGCTTAACGAGATCTTGGTATTTGATCTGAGTCTGGCCATTTGGTCTATACGCACTAACCAAGTACGCTGGAACAGTTGTGGGCACTCGACGTCGTGGTATCAGCCGAAGCTCTTCTTGACGTCAGCGACGGAGTGGCGCGCGCCGGATTGGACTGGAACGCCTGCTAGGCTAGGTCTGCTTCCGGCCGCGTACGCAACATGCAGGTGTGCAATGGGCGATGGGCCCAGACCCCTGTGCGCATAGGATTTAGACCGGCGTGCTGACCTCTCTGTTGAGCCTAGGTGGGGCTGCGACGTGTTGATCTTCCGCCACCGGGCATGACTCAGAAAAGTGTGTCCGGCCAAATGGGATCGAGCGTGTTGGGTTATGTGGTGCACCCCTGCAGGGAAGTTTATCTATTCGAATAGCCGTGTCCCTCGGTAAAAGGACGACCCGGAGTTGTACCTTGACCTTATGACAACTAGAACTGGATACTTAATAAAACACACCCTTCCAAGTGCCAGATACAACCCGGTGATCGCTCTCTAACAGGGCGACGAGGAGGGGATCGCCAGGTAGGATTATGCTATGCGATGCTACTTGGTGAACTTACCATCTACCCTCTTCTACATGCTGCAAGATGGAGGTGGCCAGAAGCGTAGTCTTCGACAGGATTAGCTATCCCCCCCTTATTCTGGCATTCTGCAGTTCAGTCCATTGATATGGCCCTTTACACATATACCCATGCATATGTAGTGTAGATCCTTGCTTGCGAGTACTTTGGATGAGTACTCACGGTTGCTTTTCTTCCTCTTTTCCCCCTTTCCCTTCTACCTGGTTGTCGCAACCAGATGCTGGAGCCCAGGAGCCAAACGCCACCGTCGACGACGACTCTTACTACACCGGAGGTGCCTACTACTACGTGCAGGCCGCTGACGACGACCAGGAGTAGTTTAGGAGGATCCCAGGCAGGAGGCCTACGCCTCTTTCGATCTGTATCCCAGTTTGTGCTAGCCTTCTTAAGGCAAACTTGTTTAACTTATGTCTGTACTCAGATATTGTTGCTTCCGCTGACTCGTCTATGATCGAGCACTTGTATTCGAGCCCTCGAGGCCCCTGGCTTGTATTATGATGCTTGTATGACTTATTTATGTTGTAGAGTTGTGTTGTGATATCTTCCCGTGAGTCCCTGATCTTGATCGTACACATTTGCGTGCATGATTAGTGTACGATCAAAACGGGGGCGTCACTAGTTGGTATCAGAGCCGACTTCCTGTAGGAATCCCCCTTTCCAACTCCTTGGCCGAAGTCGAGTCTAGACATTGCAAAAACTTTTACTAACATGGCTGTGTGTCTTACGGGCCCACGTCGCCATCAGGTGGTATTAGGATCTTTGACTCCTCGATCCTTACTCTGGGACCCTGATCTCTCTTCTTTTCAGGTTAAGTGAATTTTGCTAAATCTAACATTAGGATCTCGTTATCACTTTCACCCGGAGAGCCCCTATTACTGATGATCGTCTGCTGCACGTGAAGACCCTGAAGATACTCTCTGCTGATAACCCGAGAACTTGTCTTCATCGCTTTTGCAATTCCCTTTCATCGATAAACTCCTATGGATAACCGCGTATACTCGCCATTCATACAATGTTTCCCAGTTGATCTTGTTATTACAAGATACCCCGAAATTCTCTCTGTTGTTCCTAGAATCCTTTGAGCTTACTGCCTTGCTGTTCTTTGTCACCTGAATACCCCTACGGATAATTCTCGCACTTACCGAGTATCCGCTCATCCCCAGTTGATTCAAGTATTTCACAAAAGTGTTCAAAATACCATTCGATCTTCCGAAAATCCTCAGGAGCCTTTTGCTCTTGAAATTCTTGCTTACTTGCATTATGATTAATCTTAAGTCTCGTAATCTTATTGGCATCTCTTGTCATTATCATTTTGAGTCCGTTCATTCAATCTGTTGCGAATGCTCGCAATCCTCAATCAGAGCCTAGAATTCATCCTTCCGGCTCAGACGTCATTTGAAACGTGAGCTGGTTCTCGCCAATCAAATTGTCGTCGATTTTTCCACTATGTCTATTGAACTTATCCATCCTTGATCAGAGCGTCTGTTTCTGATCCTTCACTTTGTAAATCATAATTCCTTTGCAATTGAGCTCTAAGTTACTTAGTTGTTTCTATAATCCAAGGTCTTTGCATTGATTCTACCTCTGGTTGTGTGCCGATACTCACATCGGATCCTTTATGGACCATCAGAACCTTGTTGGATTTTATCCGACATCATCCTTCATATTCAATCACTTTGGAAGTTCTTTACCTGATACATAATGCCTTTAGTAAATTGTATCCTCTCGTTTTGTCACCCATGCTCTACTATCGAGCTTGAGTTATTTGCCCCTGAAGCTTGTGGTATATGTTTCCACGATGCCCCGATGGGTTGAACCTATGCCTTTCATAGTATGTGTGAACTCAAAAGTTTTCATGAGTCATACTCTTCTGGTATTTTGCCAGATAAAAATTTTCAACACTGCAACTTCATCAAACGCGAGAAGTGAATGAAAGGGTATGCATTGGAGAAGTGGGAGTCGACCTTGAACTTTGTGTTCATGCCCATGGACACGATGTAGATCCTATCATAGAAGCTTCTTGTAATAATAAATATTTCCTTGATATGATATCGTCTAGTATCTGTGTATTGATCCTTTTGCAATCGTGGTTCCGACCATGTTCTCCTTTAAATACCATTTCTCGTGCAAGTTTAAGCACTTGTCCTCTGCAGAGCAATACCCTAGTCCAACCTCTACCTTGATCTGTCGTCGAGTATTACCCCCTGGTATCTCGAGATTATCATGGAACTGCATAACTTCTTATGAGTTCTTCATCAAGTGCTACATTCTCATTGATTCCAATTTTCCACGGGCTCTGAGTTATTAGTCACTCGAGAACACCGATAAGTGAATCGATTCCGCACTCCGATTCAATAACTCTAAGTAATTCTTGTTGCTTACGAGTTTAATAATCCTTCAAGTCATTCCTAGCCTTATCGGCTATATCATTATCGTGCAAACTTTTTAACTGTGCTACCCGGTCCTTCCCGGAACACAACTTTCAACAATGAGCTAAGCTTATGTCGATCTCCCTTGTCTTATCGTTTCACCTCGAACGGCAAGCTTGATTCCTTGTTGGTGTTGTATCCGTAGTTCCAATAATCTTTTGCTGCATCAGTCCTTCTGCTTGAGCAGGCGCTGTTCGATTACATCTTCATGAAACCTCTCGGCAAATGTCTCGTGATCATCATCAACCTTATGAGCTCTTCCAGGATATCAATTGAGTTCATGATGAGAAATACCATCCTTGCCCTTGATGATCTGTGTTATCACAGACCACTTTATTGCCTTCCCACCAACACAAGCTTGTTCGTGTTTGGTGTTATACCTTGAGTTCCTTGCTATCCAGCAATTGTTCTTCTTTACCTTGGAACATTAACATCTCTTATGTCATCTATGTTGTGAGAATTTCACCACCTCTTAAGAATTCTTGGTATGGTGATACTTCTCACCACCACCATTCTTTCTGGGGTCCTCCTGTTGATTCCAACCGGGGTACCAACAAGTGAGCGGTGCTGTTTGGATTCTGCCCTTGTAGCAACCCTATTCCTTTGAAGTTAATGGTCGGACGTTCATTCTTAGACTATTTATTATTGAATCACCATTCCGACGTTGGTCGTGCAACCCATCCCATATTTCGGGTGCACCTTTCAACCAATGTTTAATTGTGTATGTTTTCCTCGAGCATACATCATTATACCATTTGAATTGACAAATGTTATCTCCTTGTTGACATACTTGTGGAAATCCATCTTTTGGAAACCTGGAGGGATTGTCGTTGAGTCAATCAGTCACCTCCTCACCTCTCCTTGACTTAATGATGAACCCTTGTTCGGAACTCGCTTCCATAGTTCATCTCCCGAGAATCTTCGATGTCGTTTCGACAATTTGTGTTGCACCTTTCTTCTCAGGCATCCTGAATCTGAGTTATCCTAACACCGATCAGATCTGAATCTCAGTCAGATATGATGGTTGGAACATATTTCCAAGAGTTATAACGTTGGTCTTTATAGAACCCAGTAAGGTGGTGTCTTTGCTTAGCACCCCTAGCCAGAGGACCTTTTGTTATAATTTCCTTTTTAGCAAGGTTAACCATTCTTCCATGAGGAAATTGAAAGACTTATTCTATATGTTGTTCCTGATGAATCCTTTTTGTATCCAAGTCCGACCTTTGCTTGAAGACCATGTCAATGCTATCTCGAAGCATGTCTGTGGTACTCCGATTTTCAACAAGAACACTTATCCCTATGCTAATTGTTTCTTGCTCAATTATCCAAACACCTTGTATGGGTAATGTCATGAAATTTCTCTCCCCTTACCTAAAGGGTTTTCTACATTATATCCTGCCACGGATATCATCCTCTGTTTGTCCTTGGGAAGGATATACCCCTGAATAATGTGTTTAAATACATTTTCCTTTCCATTGTTCTATTCAATCTGATGATCACCTTTTCCTTTACATTGTTTTGTTTAACCTTTCTGGTGATCTGTATGATCTAAGCAGTAATATTCTCCTACTTATGTAAACACCTCGGTGTACAATTCTGTCAGCAAGACCCTGTTACTATGGTTGATGACATTCCGGTAACCACCGATGGACGAGAACTTTGCCTATTGGCCCGCCTCGTTTCAACGAGCAGGAAAATGGTTATCTTCGTCCCTTGCCCTTGGTACCGACGATGTTGCTGACATATAACTGACAGGCTACCCTCTGACATGCCTTGCTATCATGATCGTGCAAGATGTCACCGCCCTTCCTACTTTAACCACATGGTGGGCCCATAACCCACAGTTCCACAGGATCAAAACCTGATTCTCCTGTGCACCCCCTGTTCCCAAATTTATTCATCACGCGTGGCCTCGTATGTAATTCAAGGACCACCGTCCTACTGATCTATACTGGCATCAGACATAATACTTATTTCAATTGCTTTGAACCCCTTTCACACTCTGTTTCAGGCATCGGGCGATTGCCTGCCCGCTCGAAACTTCCCACGATACCTCCTTTATTTACTATTGATATTTTCTTAAGTTTCAATTCGAGAGTTACTTTCCACCTTCCCTTGATGTTATCGACCAGATAGTCAACCTTGCAGAGGTCCGTTCTCCCGGGATACCCACCCTTTATTCTTTCGTAAGTACGATGGAGTTCCTGAAGTAGAGAAATGAAGACATCAATGTAATGAATTGACCTCTTCGAGAAGAGTAACCAAGACCAAGAAGACACGTTAGAATTCGTAACCAGATCTTCCCCCTTACTCCGCCTCCTAAATCTCGGGACGAGATTTCTTGTAGTGGAGGAGAATTGTGACGCCCGGATAATTAAGCTACAGTAACCCTCTACTAATGATGCCACATCACCACTATTATTGTTACTAAAATCACTCTGGTTCAAATCCCGTTCGAATTCAAAATTCGAAATCAAGTCAAACGTTAAAGGTTTTCAAATATTTAAACTAAAATGTTCGGTTGGTGCCAAATAATGCATAGGTAATTATTGTCAAGAAACCACACTTTTATAAAATGTTTAAGTAAACTAAAATGAATAAAACAGTAGCTAAAACAATTAAATAAATGCCTTTTGAATTTTATAAAATATTAAACTATTTTGTTCAGGGGTAAAACTTTTTAAGCCAGTAGTTGGAATTGTAACTCCATTTTAGGTGTGGGTTTTATTTTTGTAAAACTATAAAGTATTAAAGAAATAAAAGCAAACAGAAAAGACAAAAGGGAAAATAAAACAGAAATAAAAAGAAAACCCCCCAGGCTAGTTGGGCCTCGGCCCGGCCAGTGGCCTGCCAGGCCGGCCCACTCCCTCCCCTGGCCTATAACCCCTGGGGGCACCGAACCCTAGCCTGATCCCCATTCCCCCCTCGCACTCCTCTCTCTCCCTCCTCTGCCCAATCTGGATCGGGGCAAACCCCTGATCCCATCGGCCCGATGCCGCCGTCGATCCCCGCGGCCACTACGCCGGGGCCCCCTCGCTGGGACGCCCTCCCACCTCTGCGCGAATGCCCCCGACGCCGCGGAGCTTCATCACCAACCCGCCGGAAGCCGCGGCCTCGACCCGTCGCTGATCCACGCCGCCCCGCAGCTGCACCACCGCCTCAACCTCGCCGTCGGCCCCGTCCTCTCCCTCGCCGGCCTGCTTCCTCCCCCTCCCACCGGACTGCCTCCTCTTCGCCGCCTCGTCTCCGACTTCCCCGTCGACCCCACTGCCTCGTACCATACGGCCCCCGTGAGCCTCCGCCTCCCCTCCCTCCTCTCTTCGCCGCGCACGCACGCTCACCGCGCCACCGTAGCCCTCCCGCGTCCGCGCCTCGGGCTCACCAGGGTTCCGCGCGCGTCGTGCCCCGCGCCGTCGCCACGTTCAGCCACGTCTGTGCCCACGCACCGGCCACCCCGTGCGTGCCCTGGGGGTCCCCAGCCCGTGCTCCCCGCGTCGTCGCCCGTTACCGCCTCTGCCTCCCGCCGGAGCTCCACGCCGGCCGTCGTTGCCACCGCTCCGACGCCGCCCTGCTCCCTCTATGCCCCGAGCGGCCACTGCCGCAGTGCCCCCCTCGCAGCTACTGCGCCTCCTGCTCCCGGTCCGGTCGCCGCCTCCGGCCGGGCACTTGGCCGCCGGCGCCCCACCGACGCCGCGCCTACACAGGCAAGCCCGTAACCCAAACGGGCTAGCGCCCCAGCGCCCGCTAGCAACCGCCCCGCGGTGGCCCTGTGGGCCACTGACTAGTAGGCCCCACCCCCAGAACGAAAAGAAAAAAGAAGAAGAAAAAAAAATAAAAAATTTAATTAATTAATTAACTAAATTAATTAAGTTAATTAATCCTGTTTAAATTAATCTAATTAATTAGTTAATTTAATTAAACAGTAATTAATTAGCTAAACCCTAATTAAACTAAGTAGTGTATGACATGTGGGACCCACACGTAGTTGACCCAGTCAACTGCACAATTGACTGCTGACGTCAGCATGATGTCATGCCGACGTCATCTTTTACTATTCCGGATAATGTTGATTTAAAATGATTAAATAATTCCTAAAATGTTTAAATCTTTAGAAAATCATATAAAATAATCCGTATCTCGGATGAAAATACTTTCTACATGAAAGTTGCTCAGAACGACGAGACGAATACGGAAACGCAGCCCGTTCGTCCGCCACACATCCCTAACATATCGAACTCGCAACTTTCCCCCTTCGTTTCATGTGTCCGAAAATGCGAAACATCGGGAATACTTTCCCGGATGTTCCCCCCCTTCGCCGGTACCACCTCCTGCCGCGTTAGGGCACACCTAGCACCGCTCATTGTCATGTCATGCATCGTCATGCTTATGTTTGCATTGTATTTACTGTTTCTTCCCCCTCTTCTCTCCGGTAGACTACGAGACCGACGTTGCTGCTGCCCAGTTGGACTACGGAGTTGACGACCCCTCCTACTTGCCAGAGCAACGAGGCAAGCCCCCCCTTGATCACCAGATATCGCCTATTCTTCTCTATACTGCTTGCATTAGAGTAGTGTAGCATGTTATTGCTTTCCGTTAATCCTATCCTGATGCATAGCCTGTCATTGTTGCTACAGTTGTTACCCTTACCTGCTATCCTACTGCTTAGTATAGGATGCTAGTGTTCCATCAGTGGCCCTACACTCTTGTCCGTCTGCCATGCTATACTACTGGGCCGTGATTACTTCGGGAGGTGATCACGGGTATATACTATATACTTTATATACTTGATACATGTGGTGACTAAAGTGGGGTCGGCTCGTTGAGTACCCGCAAGTGATTCTGATGAGGGGGCTGAAAGGACAGGTGGCTCCATCCCGGTAGAGGTGGGCCTGGGTTCCTGACGGCCCCCGACTGTTACTTTATGGCGGAGCGACAGGGCAGGTTGAGACCACCTAGGAGAGAGGTGGGCCTAGCCCTGGTCGGCGTTCGCGGATACTTAACACGCTTAACGAGATCTTGGTATTTGATCTGAGTCTGGCCATTTGGTCTATACGCACTAACCAACTACGCGGGAACAGTTATGGGCACTCGACGTCGTGGTATCAGCCGAAGCTCTTCTTGACGTCTGCGACGGAGCGGCGCGCGCCGGATTGGACTGGAACGCCTGCTAGGCTAGGTCTGCTTCCGGCCGCGTACGCAACATGCAGGTGTGCAATGGGCGATGGGCCTAGACCCCTGCGCGCATAGGATTTAGACCGGCGTGCTGACCTCTCTGTTGAGCCTAGGTGGGGCTGCGACGTCTTGATCTTCCGCGGCCGGGCATGACTCAGAAAAGTGTGTCCGGCCAAATGGGATCGAGCGTGTTGGGTTATGTGGTGCACCCCTGCAGGGAAGTTTATCTATTCGAATAGCCGTGTCCCTCGGTAAAAGGACGACCCGGAGTTGTACCTTGACCTTATGACAACTAGAACTGGATACTTAATAAAACACACCCTTCCAAGTGCTAGATACAACCTGGTGATCGCTCTCTAACAGGGCGACAAGGAGGGGATTGCCGGGTAGGATTATGCTATGCGATGCTACTTGGTGAACTTACCATCTACTCTCTTCTACATGCTGCAAGATGGAGGTGGCCAGAAGCGTAGTCTTCGATAGGATTAGCTATCCCCCCTTATTCTGGCATTCTGCAGTTCAGTCCACCGATATGGCCCTTTACACATATACCCATGCATATGTAGTGTAGATCCTTGCTTGCGAGTACTTTGGATGAGTACTCACGGTTGCTTTTCTCCCTCTTTTCCCCCTTTCCCTTCTACCTGGTTGTCGCAACCAGATGCTGGAGCCCAGGAGCCAAACGCCACCGTCGACGATGACTCTTACTACACCGGAGGTGCCTACTACTACGTGCAGGCCGCTGACGACGACCAGGAGTAGTTTAGGAGGATCCCAGGCAGGAGGCCTGCGCCTCTTTCGATCTGTATCCCAGTTTGTGCTAGCCTTCTTAAGGCAGACTTGTTTAACTTATGTCTATACTCAGATATTGTTGCTTCCGCTGACTCGTCTATGATCGAGCACTTGTATTCGAGCCCTCGAGGCCCCTGGCTTGTATTATGATGCTTGTATGACTTATTTATGTTGTAGAGTTGTGTTGTGATATCTTCCCGTGAGTCCCTGATCTTGATCGTACACATTTGCGTGCATGATTAGTGTACGGTCAAAACGGGGGCGTCACAGATCCCTGGAAGGTTCTACAGGAACTCAGGGCCATGTGACATTCTGTCCATTGCTCTGGACACAAAAGAGCCCCCTGGCTGTGCAAGGGGTATAAGTGTTAATGTCCCGCACAAGAGGGCTTTCACACTCAGCAAAGAAGAGAGGCTCAGCATGAAAAAGCGAGGAGTGAAATGAAGCAGAATGCATTGTTTGAAAAGTTGAAGAAGGAGATTTATCCGGCTGTTCGAAAGGATGTTGAGGAGTCAATGATGATGCCGAAGACTCTAACACTGACAGATAGCCAGCAGATGGGAGGGGAGGCGGGCATGGATGGTGCTGCTTATTGCGCGACAACACTATACAAGAGTAGCTATGCATCAGTTGACCCCAGCGACATTGAGACTGCAGCTGCTCGTGATGATGCTATATCTGATCTATCTGGAATGAAAGACAGACTGAAGGGCGTGCTTACACATTATGAATGTACATTAAAATGTGCAACAGCCTGGGTTTGCCCACCCTTCTTGGAAAAAGATGGCCTCTTCTTGGACAATGTGCCATTGAAGCCGGGCTGTGTGAAGTGCTACATGACTGAAGTAAAGGTGGATTTAATGAATTTGCCCTGAGGAATGTTCTAGGAGACTTCGATGAGCAAAGGACCTTGGGAGAAACACTATTACATCACATCCAGTGGCCACGAAAGGAAATAGAGTTCATCGATGAGATTCCTAAAGCCCCGCCAACAGCTACCACTGTCACCCCTCAACCAGTGACACTCTCCTTGCCACAACAGCTCTCGCGGGCTGATGCATCAACCTGTGATTAGCCGGACCAACTTTTTGGCGTACATGCCATGTCATCCTCCGCCCAAAGCAGCCAGTGGCAAGGCCTACAACTACTGATGACGCACCATTGGTTCAGATGCCGGCCGCTGAAGCAGCGGGGGGAGACCCAGCTGCAGCACATGCTCAGCAGACCAACCTGGTGGAACAGACTGCTAAGCAGTCTGATGCTTCGGAACCGCCTGCTAAGCAGTCTGTAGGTCCAAAACCGACTGCTCATCAGTCCGTCGGTCCGCAGGAGCGTGATCAGCATACCAATGCGTCAGCACTTCCTGCTCAGCAAACCAACGCGTTGGCACGGCCTCCTCAGCACACCGACAAGTTGGCACCACCTGCGCAAAAACCCGACATAGCTTCAACGCATGGTCAGCAGTCTGATGCCTCTGCTCCTACAGCCCAGCAGTCCATCACAGCAGCACCGCCAGCTCAGCGGTCCGACATAGATAAACCTTCTGCTAAGCAGTCCGTCCAAGCTTCACCGTCTGCTTGGCAGTCTACCGTGCAGGCAACCAGACGTTCTGCTAGAAATGCTTCAAGTACCAAGAAGGAAGTGGCCAAAAAGGCTACACCCACGACCACGCGGAAGCGCAGCGAGAGAGTGAAGAGGAAAGAGAACGATTGCCTCTTACTTAAAGCACTCATCGCACATAACCAAATTAACATCAGCTTGTTCGAATCGGGGAGTAATATTATTTCTGACGCCATGGGTGATGAAGAAGTACGTTTGTGCTTGCTAAAAATAAAGCAGGCGTACTTGAAGCACGCAATTACGTCCATGGCCAGCCATTTCATGTTGGCGAATACTTTGATGAGTGCAGCTCCAGTTGCCGTGAGTTACATGAATATTGCATGGATCAAATGTCAGAAGGTCATCACCATTTGCTAGTCCACTACAACAGAGATCATTTCCGACACGATGCTGGTTCCATCATTGTGAGTTTCGAGGACTTACATCTCTTCTTCAACTTCAACATGCTCGATGCCACTCTTGTTAGATGGGTGATTTTGTAAGTACTTAACAAACTCTGATCAACTTCTCCATACAAGGCTATAAATGATAAACAGCTAACTGCATTTTATTCCTCTCAGGGGATTGAACACGCAGAGAAGACAAAGTGAGAGTGTGTATTTCATAAATCCTGCATTAGCAAATGGCACAACATTACATGAAAAGGACCGACGGGACTGGGCCGTTAACACGGTCGTCCATATCTCCGAAAACACGTCCAATGCAGAATCATTTCTCTGGCCATATCATGAACGGTAAGTCAAGTAAACAACAACACATACACTGATTGTCTTTCAGATTTGGACATAACTCGTAAGTTCATGGCTTTCTTAATATGTAGCAATCACTGGATATTGGTATTCATTGTTCCAAACAAGAACACAGTTTACTACATCGATTCTCTTAGAGAGTCAACAAACGCTCAGGATCTGACGCATCTTCAGCAATTCTTGGATAGGTATTGAATTCTATGATGTTGAAATTAATTTGCATTCAGATCTAGTTCAATAATTGATGTTGTCAAAATTCATCATCATTTGAAGTGTGCTCACATTGTGGCAAACTAATCTAGGGAACCTGCTCAAGAGGAAACTACCTCTGCAGCACGAGATCGTTTCTCCGGTAACACGCCGAAATCCATTATTTTCGGAAAATTTATCCAACAGTCTGCAAATACCTTTCCTTACGCTAGTCAAATGTTCAAGCTTCTAAATAAACCTCTTTCTATTTTGTCCAAAGAAAAAATAATACATCTAACACCGGTTAGGTTGTTCCTAACAGGACAAATTTTGTACAAAAAATTTCAGTGTCCACAGCAAGAAGCAGGGACCAACCTTTGTGGATACTATGTTTGCAGACATATGATCTCCATCTGCAAATCTGCTAATAGTTGTGACGATCCTCGCGAATTGGTACCAGTAAGTCTATCTTAATTAATATCTTCTACTCCACTCATATGGCACATTCTGATCTTAAAAATACTGCAGCTCATCTTAAAACCGAGGACCCATGAACCGCTCCCAGCTGGTGAATTGCTGATGGTTCGGAGATTTATCAGCGACTTCTTCCTGGGTCACTACATTAATCCCACTGGTGATAATGAAGATTTCAGCATGCGTTCTCTTGAAACATTGAGTAAGAGTTAGCCGCTAAGCATATAATGCATGGATACATTGTTTTCCATCTGATGAGGTCTTCGTGTTTCGTACACTATGAGTAATTATGTAATGCATATATGTGTGGACAACTCATTGGAATTTAGCTACCATATGTTCGATTGCAATTGTTGCGAAATCTGATGAATGTTCTTCCTGTGGACACTATTTGTTCAATTGAATATTGTGGCGAATTTGCTTTTTGCGTGTGATTCAAAATGGGATATTTTTGTTTTAACCTGGCAATTGCTCCGCACACGGTTCAACTAAATGAGTGTGTGCGATCCACATCGGAAAGCATACGTCGATCATAGCGGAACCGTCGGTGATACATAGCAGATCGCAAACGATTCGCAGCGCTACTACATGTGCGTAGGTTGTCCGGAACCGTTTGTGATATGGCGTTATCACACACGAGAACTGGGAGTAAACCGTACCCAATGCAAAATACAATCCCAGTCGTAATTTTTTCAGGAAACGTGTGGGATCCCAAACGAAAAGCACACGTCACTCTTGCGGCAACCGTCGGTGATACCTAACAAATCAAAAACGGTGTGCATCACTTGTATGTGTGCGAAGGGGCTCCTGAACCGTTTGTGATAGAACATTATCGCAGACGGTAATTGCTAGAAAACGTGTGCGATGGAGTCTAGCACGGCAGACGTGTTACGCAGAAAACTCGTGTGCGACAGGGCACAAATCGCACACAGTTCATATGTTGGCCCGTGTGCCTTACATACTGTTTCCCAAACGGTTCGTTATGACAGACCGCATGGTTTCACAGCATCATTAAAACGCTTAATCACCGATACAACACGTGCGAAAGAATTTAGTGTGTGCTGCATCGCACACGATTACATTTTGGAAGGCATCTGGATCACTACTCCATATCCCCAACGGTTTCTGGGTCGTTTGGGAAGGACACCATATCGCACACACTAACTTGGCGACGGTTCCAAATGCCGTCGTGGAAAGGGGTTAAAAACCGTTTGTTTAGGACCGACGCGCACTAGTGATTGTCAAGTTTGCACATGAAGTGCATTCAGTTTTGTCGTAACCCTCTCAACTCTTTAGCACGTGCTATGTGGGTGAAATTATGATACCATGCCAAGTTTCAACCTTTTCAGAGTTCATAGTAATTTTCTATTTCAGGGTCATTTAGCTCAAAAAATCATTAAATGCAAGAAAAATAGCAAATCAAATCAGAAAAGGTTGAAAATTGATGATGTGGCTTTAATGGTGCATATTGAACACACAAAAAGTCTGGAGTTAATTGGTTAAAAAAATGAAACCCCTTTGTAATAGATGAGTTTTCGTTCGAAACCGTATACTTTGATAGAGATTGTCCAGTTTGTACATGGAGTGCATCTAGTTTTTGCCGTAACCCTCTCAACTTTTTAGCACATGCTATGTGGGTGAAATTATGATACCATGCCAAGTTTGAACCTTTTCAGAACTCATTTGTAGTGCTTTTCATTTTCATGGTCATTTAGCTCAAAAAATCATTAAATACATGAAAAAAGGAAATGAAGTCAGAAAAGGGTTGAAAATTGATGATGTGCCTTTGAATGGTGCATATTGAACAAACAAAAAGTCTGGAGTTAAGATAAGTTAAAAAATGAAATCCCTTTGTAATAGATGTGTTTTCATCCGAAACCCTAATACTTTAAAAGAGATTGTGCAGTTTGTACACAAGGTGCATCCAGTTTTGGCCATAACCCTCTCAACTTTTAAGCAAATGCTATGTGGGTGAAATTATGATACCATGCCAAGTTTCAACCTTTTCAGAGCTCATTTGTAGTGCTTTTCAATTTCAGGGTCATTTAGCTCAAAAAATCATTAAATGCATGAAAAATAGCAAATGAAGTCAGAAAAGGGTTGAAAACTGATGTTGTGACTTTAAATGGTGCATATTGAACGCACAAAAAGTCCGGAGATAAAATGAGTAAAAAATGAAATCATTTTGTAATAGATGAGTTTTCGTCTGAAACCGTGATACTTTGTAAGAGATAGTAAAGTTTGTACATGAAGTGCATCTAGATTTTTCCGTAACCATCTAAACTTTTTAGCACATGCTATGTGGGTGAAATTATGATACCATGCCAAGTTTAAACCTTTTCAGAGCTCATTTGTAGTGCTTTTCAGTTTTAGGGTCATTTAGCTCAAAACAACCATTAAATCCATGAAAAAGGAAATGAATTCAGAAAAGGGTTGAAATATGATGATGTGGCTTTGAATGGTCATATTGAACGCACAAAAAGTGAGGAGTTCAAATAAGATAAAAAATGAAATCCCTTTGTTATAGATGAGTTTCTTTTCGAAACCGTTATACTTTGAAAGAGATTGACCAGTTTGTCCACAAAGTGCATCTAGGTTTTTCCGTAACACTATCAACTTTTTAGCACATGCTATGTGGGTGAAATTATGATACCATGCCAAGTTTCAACCTTTTCAGAGCTCATTTGTAGTGCTTTTCAATTTCAGGGTCATTTAGCTCAAAACAATCATTAAATCCATGAAAAAAGGAAATGAATTCAGAAAAGGGTTGAAATATTATGATGTGGGTTTGAATGGTGCATATTAAACGCATAATAAGTCTGGAGTTAAAATAAGTTAAAAATGAAATCACTTTGTTATACATGAGTTTTCGTCCGAAACCATGATACTTTGAAAGAGATTGTCTAGTTTGTACACAAAGTACATCCAGTTTTTGCCGTAACCTTATCAAGTTTTTAGCACATGCTATGTGGCTGAAATTATGATACCATGCCAGGTTTCAACCTTTTTAGAGTTCATTTGTAGTGCTTTACAATTTTAGGGCCATTTAGCTAAAAAATCATTAAATGCATGAAAAAGGAAATGAAGTCAGCAAGGGTTGAAAATTCATGGTGTGGCTTTGAACGGCGCATATTGAACGCACAAAAAGTCCGGAGTTAAAATAAGTTAAAAATGAAATCCCTTTGTAATAGATGAGTTTTCTTCTGAAACCCTAATACTTTGAAAGAAATTGTTCACTTTGTACACGAAGTGCATCCAGTTTTGCCGTAACCCTCTCATCTTTTTATCACATGCTATGTGTGTGATATTATGATACCATGACAATTTCAACCTTTTCAGAGCTCATTTGTAGTGCTTTTCAATTTCAGGTCATTTAGCTCAAAAATATCATTAAATACATGAAAGAAGGAGATGAAGTCAGAAAAGGGTTGAAAATTGATGATGTGGATTTGAATGGTGCATATTGAACACACAAAAAGTCCGGAGTTAAGATAAGTTAAAAAATGAAGTCCCTTTGTAATAGATGAGTTCTCGTCCGAAACCCTAATACTTTGAAGGAGATTGTCCAGTTCGTACATGAAGTGCATCCAGTTTTTGTCGTAGCCCTCTCAACTTTTTAGCACATGCTATGTGGGTGAGATTACGATACCATGCCAAGTTTCAACCTTTTCAGAGCTCATTTGTACTGCTTTTCAATTCCACAGTCATTTAGCTCAAAAAATCATTAAATACATAAAAAAGGAAATGAAGTCAGAAAGGGTTGAAAATTGATGATGTGTCTTTGAATGGTGTATATTGAACGCACAAAAATTCTGTAGTTAAAATAAGTTAAAAATGAAATCCCTTTGTAATAGATGAGTTTTTGTCCAAAACCCTAATACTTTGAAAGAGATTGTTCACTTTGTACACGAAGTGCATCCAGTTTTTGTCGTAACCCGCTCAACTTTTTAGCACATGCTATGTGGGTGAAATTATGATACGATGCCAAGTATCAACCATTTCAGAGCTCATTTGTAGTGCTTTTCAATTTCAGGGTCACTTAGCTCAAAAGAATCATTAAATGCATGAAAAATAGCAAATGAAGTCAGAAAAGGGTTGAAAATTGATGCTGTGGCTTTGAATGGTACATATTGAACGCACAAAAAGTCTGGAGTTAAAATAAGTTAAAAAATGAAATCCCTTTGTAATAGATGAGATTTCGTCCGAAACCCTAATACTTTGAAAGAGATTGTTCACTTTGTACACGAAGTGCATCCAGTTTTTGCCGTAACCGTCTCAACTTTTTAGCACATGCTATGTGGGTGAAATTATGATACGATGCCAAGTTTCAACCTTTTCAGAGCTCATTTGTAGTGCTTTTCAATTTCAGGGTCACTTAGCTCAAAACAATAATTAAATGCATGAAAAATAGAAAATGAAGTCAGAAAGGGTTGAAAATTGATGGTGTGGCTTTGAATGGTGCATATTGAACGTACAAAAAGTATAGAGTGATAATAAGTTAAAAAATGAAGTCCCTTTGTAATAGATGAGTTTTTGTCAGAAACCGTGATACTTTGAAAGAGATTGTCCAGATTGTACACAAAGTGCATTCTGTTTTTGTCGTAACCCTCTCAACTTTTTAGCATATTCTGTGGGTGAAATTATGATACCATGCCAAGTTTCAATCTTTTCAGAGCTCATTTGTAGTGCTTTTCAATTTCATGATCATTTAGCTCAAAAAATCATTAAATACATGAAAAAGGAAATGAAGTCAGAAAAGGGTTGAAAATTGACGACGTGGCTCTGAGTGGTGCATATTGAACGCACAAAAAGTATGGAGTTAAAATAAGTAAAAAAATGAAATCCCTTTGTAATAGATGAGTTTTCGTCCGAAACCTTAATAATTAGAAGGAGATTGTTCAGTTTGTACACGAAGTGCATACAGTTTTTGTCGTAACCCTCTCAACGTTTTAGCACATGCTATGTGGGTGAGATTATGATACCATGCCAAGTTTCAACCTTTTCAGAGCTCATTTGTAGTGCCTTTTCAAATTCACGGTCATTTAGCTCAAAACAATCATTAAATGCATGAAAAAGGAAATGAAGTCAGAAAAGGGTTGAAAATTGACAAAGTGGCTTTGAATGGTGCATACTGAACGCACAAATAGTATGCACTTAAAATAAGTTAAAAATGAAATCCCTTTGTAATAGACGAGTTTTCGTCTGAAACCCTAATACTTTGAAAGAGATTGTTCACTTTGTACACGAAGTGCATCCAGCTTTTGCCGTAACCCGCTCAACTTTTTAGCATATGCTATGTGGGTGAAATTATGATACCATGCCAAGTTTCAACCTTTTTAGAGCTCATTTGTAGTGCTTTTCAATTTCAGGGTCATTTAGCTCAAAACAATCATTAAATGCATGAAAAATAGCAAATGAAGTCAGAAAAGGGTTGAAAATTGATGGTGTGGCTTTGAATGGTACATATTGAACGCACAAAAAATCTGGAGTTAAAATAAGTTAAAAAATGAAATCCCTTTGTAATAGATGAGTTTCGTCCCAAACTGTAATACTTTGAAAGAGATTGTTCACTTTGTACACGAAGTGCATCCAGTTTTTGCCGTAACCGTCTCAACTTTTTAGCACATGCTATGTGGGTGAAATTATGATACCATGCCAAGTTTCAAGCTTTTCAGAGCTCATTTGTAGTGCTTTCCAATTTCAGGGTCATTTAGCTCAAAACAATCATTAAATGCATGAAAAATAGCAAATTAAGTCAGAAAAGGGTTGAAAATTGATGGTGTGGCTTTCAATGGTGCATATTGAACATACAAAAAGTATAGAGTGAAAATAAGTTAAAAAATGAAGTCCCTTTGTAATAGTCTAGTTTTCGTCAGAACCCACGATACTTTGAAAGAGATTGTCCAGATTGTACACGAAGTGCATCCAGTTTTTGCCGTAACCCTCTCAACTTTTTAGCATATTCTGTGCGTGAAATTATGATACCATGCCCGGTTTCAACCTTTTCAGAGCTCATTTGTAGTGCTTTTCAATTTCACGGTCATTTAGCTCAAAAAAATCATTAAATACATGAAAAAAGGAAATGAAGTCAGAAACGGGTTGAAAATTGATGACGTGGCTCTGAATGGTGCATATTGAACGCACAAAAAGTATGGAGGTAAAATAAGTAAAAAAATGAAATCCCTTTGTAATAGATGAGTTTTCGTCCGAAACCTTAATACTTTGAAGGAGATTGTCCAGTTCGTACACGAAGTGCGTCCAGTTTTTCTCGTAACCCTCTCAACTTTTTAGCACATGCTATGGGTGAGATTATGATACCATGCCAAGTTTCAACCTTTTCAGAGCTCATTTGTGGTGCTTTCCAATTTCATGGTCATTTGGCTCAAAACAATCATTAAATGTATGAAAAATAGCAAATGAAGTCACAAAAGGGTTGAAAATTGATGGTGTGGATTTGAATGGTGCATATTGAACGCACAAAAAGTATAGAGTGAAAGTAAGTTAAAAAATGAAGTCCCTTTGTAATAGATGAGTTTTCGGCAGAAACCATGATACTTTGAAAGAGATTGTCCAGTTTGTACATGAAGTGCATACAGCCGTAACCCTCTCACCTTTCTAGCACATTCTATGTGGGTGAAATTATGATACCATGCCAAGTTTCAACCTTTTCAGAGCTCATTTGTAGTGTTTTTCAATTTCATGGTCATTTAGCTAAAAAGAATCATTAAATACATAAAAAAGGAAATGAAGTCAGAAAGGGTTGAAAATTCATGATGTGGCTTTGAATGGTGCATATTGAACGCACAAAAAGTCTGGAGTTAAAATAAGTAAAAAAATGAAATCCCTTTTCAATAGATGAGTTTGCGTCCGAAACCCTAATACTTTGAAAGAGATTGTTCACTTTGTACACGAAGTGCATCTAGTTTTTGACTTAACTCTCTCAAGTTTTTAGCACATGATATATGGCTGAAATTATGATACCATGCCAAGTTTCAACCTTTTCAAAGCTCATTTGTCGTGTTTTCAATTTCACGGTCATTTAGCTCAAAAAATCATTAAATACATGAAAAAAGAAATGAAGTCAGAAAAGGGTTGAAAATTGATGATGTGGCTTTGAATGGTGCATATTGAACGCACAAAAACTCTGGAGTTAAAATAAGTTAAAAAATGAAATCACTTTTTAATAAATGAGTTTTTGTCTAAAACCCTAATACTTTGAAGGAGATTGTCCAGTTTGTACACGAAGTGCATCCAGTTTTTGTCATATGTCGGCGAAATGACACCTGCGGGATCACGTGGATCCCTTCTACGGTTAGGCAGGGAAGAGGGGTGTGCAAAGAGCAGATCTAGTGATCAACATGACGGATTTTTACCCAGGTTCAGGCCGCTGAGAAGCGTAAAACCCTAGTCCTGCTTGAGTATATATTCTGTGTTCTTGAGCTTCGGCTAGCTGCTATGCATGCAAGCTGGGCCGAGAGGTTCAAGAGTATGAATCCTCCTCCAGTACGCCGTGGGCCTCCTTTTATATGTCCAAGGGGTTGCCACAGTGGCATACAGGAGGTGTAAAGTAGCTACAGTGTCTGTGTTTATCATCGGCGTCTTGGGACAAACGCATTAAATGCACTGCTTAAGTGCCCCCGAGCTTTATCGGGGACGGGAATAGATCCCGTCCCATCCATCGCCGCCTCGCCCCGTCTCGACACGCATCCAGGCCGACGAGGCATGCATTGCCAAGTTGGCTGGCCAACTGCTATGCTAGAGAGGTGGCAGGATCTTCACGATGATCTGCACGCCACCACGCAGGTGCTTGCTAGGCTGCCAGGCCAGCCACTGTGCTGGGGTGGTGACTGGGCGGCCGAGTCTTGTCGTGGCCTTGCAACCGTCCCCGGCGAGTCTTATCGGGCCTCCCATGTCCCCAACAAGGACCTTACCGAGAACTTTGTCTTTTAGTCTTCACAAAGATCTGCATGCCGCTACGCACACGCCCCTGGGTCTTGGCCTCGACATTGTCGATGGTGTCAGAGTTCCCAACCTCAATGGTGGTAGTTTTGTTAGTGCACTGCAAGTCGTCCCGACAATGATCTTGCCGGGGTCTCGCAAGCCGTCCCAGCAAGGATCTTGCCGGAGGTCCAGCTCGTCTTCTGTTCTCTAGTGATCTTATTTCTATCCTTGATCGCCCTCTCCAGGCCTCATCGCGGGTGTGGCTATGACTGCCCATGCACAAATATGGGGTGCTAAAGGCCCAAACTTTTGTACGCCGACAGGAGCCCCCAGGCCTGGGCCACATACGGGTGCGGGGCAATGTTGGGCTAGGCCCAAACAATGCACGGGCACACGTGGCAGCGGTCGACTGCTGTAATCTTCTCGTATGTTGTGCTTGCAGCGGCCCGTGAATAGCCTTTATTCACGGGATGGTAACCGCCGTTTCACGCCTCCTACTACGCCCGCCTTTTTCGCCACGTACGCCGCATGCATGGCGCGGGGTAGGAGGCGGATGCGTGGGATATGGAAAGGTGTGCCATGGGAGATACCCATGCGCCTTTGATTAGCGCGGGGAGGGCGGTCGACGACTCCGCTCGCTGCCCATGGTATTAATGAGCCGAAATCGAAGGGGCTCTTCGAAGAGGGTATAGAGCCAGCCTCCAGCCCTTCCTGCTTGGCTATAAAAGGAGGATCGGGAGGAGAAAGAGGGGCATCCTTTTGCGTCTTCTCTTCTTTCTTGTTCTTCATCCACCATCATGCCGAGAGGGCGTGGACGCGGCGACCCCCCTGCAGAGGCAACGAGATCTTCCTCTCGCCAGAGAGCTGCGGCGGCTAAGGAAGAGCCAAGCGCCCAAGGCGGAGGTGCTGGACGGGGTCGTGGTTGGCGAGGTGGTCGAGGCAGAAGTGGACGCATTAGTGGAGCAGCTGCGGCGCCACCTTCTCCTCCTGCTTCGTCAAGTGGTCATGCCGGAGACACAGTGCTAGAGTTTATCTTGGGGTTGCGTGAACCACCCCGTAGCCATCTTCGCCTTCCCGAGCCATTCGCAAGGGTGCTGGAGGTCGACCAATCGCCGAGGTTGAGGCTTCACATGAGGGGTTGTTCTAATGGCGACATGTGGGTGAACATAGAGTTCCCCGCCCCTCATGTAATGCTTCTTCGTCGCTGTTTGAAAACCTTCGCACGTGCCCATTGCTTGATAAAAGGGCACATCCTTCGCTTCAAGCTAGTGGAGGCTGACTTGCTCTCCATCAAGGTCTTTGGGCGCTCGGGAATCCGGTTAGGGTGCTGCGCGGAGAGCTTGACCTATGACGAAAGCTCCTCCTCGAGCGATAGTGACGAGGAGGAGACTGATGGGGAGGACGACGGGGACGGGGCTAACCAGACGTTGGGCGCACCATCACCAGGCAACGCCGGCAGCACCATCATCTGCACCTGGTCTTCTCGCCGGTAGAGCGATTTGCCCGGGGGGAAGTTCTTGGCGGTGGCTTCTCAAGCCAGCTTCTTGAACTTCTCGGGGTTGCCGCTTCTGGCGGCTGGCGCGGGAAGGCCGGAGAAGACGAAGAAGGCGGGTGGTGGGTCGTTGATACGTCTCCAACGTATCTATAATTTATGAAGTATTCATGCTGTTATATTATCATTCTTGGATGTTTTACAATCATTTCATAGCAAGTTTATATCATTTTTTGGGACTAACCTATTGACCCAGTGCCCAGTGCGAGGTGCTGTTTTTGCTTGTTTTTTGCATCGCAGGAAATCAATATCAAACTTAGTCCAAACACCGCGAATTTTTTGGAGATTTTTTATGGACCAGAACACCCAGGATGGGCCAAAGAAGCACCTAGGGTTGTGTCCACCTCGGTGGCCTCCCGCACCCCTCTTTACGCTATAAATTCCCAAAAATTCCAGAAATCTTCGTGGTGAACGTAGATCAGAAGTTCCGCCGCCGCAGGCCTCTTTAGCCACTGAAAACCAATCTAAACCCTTTCCGGCACCCTGCCGGAGGGGGGAATCATCTCCGGTAGCCATCTTCACCATCCCGGTGGCCACCATGATGAGGAGGGAGTAGTCCACGCTCGGGGCTGAGGGTTTGTACCAGTAGCTATGTGTTTAATCTCTCTCTCTCTCTTGTGTTCTTGAGATGTCACGATCTTGATGTATCGCGGGCGTTGTTAATATAGTCGGATCGTATGGTGTTTTCTCCTCTCTATCTTGTTGTGATGAATTGAGTTTTTCCCTTTGAGATTTCGTTTTTATCGGATTGAATACTTTTATGGATTTGAGAACACTTGATATATGTCTTGCAATTGAATACTCGTGGTGACAATGGGGTATCGTATTGATTCACTTGATATATGATTTGGCACTCAACTGGCGGATTCCCGAGGTGACATTGGGGTAATCTATGCATAGGGGTTGATGCATGTTCTTGTCTTTGTTTCCCGGGTAGAAATCTTGGGTCACTCCTTCAAGTTATTTTTGTTGGATTGAGTATTATGAATATGAAATTGCTTTGGTGTTATTTTAGTATGATCTCTATGATACATTAAACGGAAAGAATAGCTTTGTGTTATGTTAGTACGGACTCTTGAATAGATCAAACGGAAAGAATAACTTTGAGGTGGTTTCATACCCTAGAAACAATTTATTCTTATGTTCTCCGCTAGATAGGAATTTTGGAGCGATTCTTCATTGCACTTTGAGGGATAATCATATGATCCAACTATGTTAGCACTGTTGAGAGATTGCACTAGCGAAAGTACGGACCCTAGGCCTTGTTTTCAAGCATTGCAATACCGTTTTGTTCCCGTTTACTATTTGCTACCTTGCTGTTTTTATTTATTCAGATTATAAAAATATATTTCTACCATCCATATTACACTTTTATCACCATCTCTTCGCCAAAGTAGTGCACCTATACAATTTGCCATTGTATTGGGTGTGTTGGGGACACAAGAGATTTCTTGTATTTGGTTGCAGGGTCGTTTGAGAGAGACCATCTTCATCCTACACCTATCACGGATTGATAAACCTTAGGTCATCCACTTGAGGGAAAATTGCTATTGTCCTACAAAACTCTGCGCTTGGAGGCCCAATGCGTGTCTACAAGAATAAAATTGCGTAGTAGACGTCAAGCTCTTTTCTGGTGCCGTTGACGGGGAGGTGACTGCTTGAAGGTATATCTTTAGATCTTGCAATTGAATATTTTAGTTTCTTGTTTTATCACTAGTTTGGTTTATAAAAGAAAATTATATAAAAATGGAATTGAGGTTGCATCATATTATTGATCATATTTATAATATCTTTCTTGAAAATGATGGAAAGGAAAGTTATGCTCAATTGTTAGAAGAAGAAGTCAATAAAATGTTTGGCACAAAATATTTGAATGTAGAGCATGATTGCAATGTTGTTAGTATGAATTCTTTGAATATTCATGATGCTAATGATATGCAAAACCATAAGGTTGGGGATGCAATGTTTGATGAAGATGATGTTTTTAGTCCCCCAAGTTTTGATGAGAAAATTTATTATGATGAAAGCATGCCTCCTATTTACGATGATTATATTGATGAAAGTGGATTTGGAGAGGTCATGATTTTATTTAATGATGATTCCACTATGTTGGAAGAAGTCACAATTGATTATGACAACAAAGTTCCTATCTATGATGATTATGGTGATGACATGTATGCTATAAATAATAATGATAACCATGAAACTTGTCATCATGATTTTAATTTTCAATCCCATGATAGTTATTTTGTTGAGTTTGCTCCCACTACTATTCATGATAATAAATTTGCTTACATGGAGAGTAATACAATTTCTATACTTGTGGATCATGAAAAAAATGCTTTATGTGATAGTTATATTGTTGAATTCATTCATGATGCTACTGAAAATTATTAGAGAGTGGAACATATGCATCTACATATTGCAATAATATCAAGTTTCCTCTCTATGTGTTGAAAATCTTGAAGTTACGTTTGTTTTGCCTTCCTATGCTAGTTGATTCTTGCTCCCATAAATTGTTTGCTCACAAAATCCATATGCAGAGGAAGTGGGTTAGACTTAAATGTGCTTGACATGTGATTCATGATGCTCTTTTTATGTTTCAATTCTTATCTCTTATGCGAGCATCATTGAAATCATCATGCATAGCTGAAAAGGCATTAAAGAAAAGCGCTTGTTGGGAGACAACCCAACATTTATACCTACTTTTTCTATGTGCTCACATGCTTGGGCTACTGTATTGATCATGTTTTATTGCTTTTGTTTCAATGAAGTGCCAAGTAAAGCCTTTGGGATCAAGTTGGGTGATAGTTGATTTGATCTTGCTGCAAAACAGAAACTTTTGTGCTCACGAAAATAATTCTTATTTTTAACAGGAGAGTGATTTTGTGTTGATTCTTTTTGAATAAGTTTAATACACAAATTTCTCACGTGGTTCTAAGTTTTTCATAATTTTTGGATTAGCAGAAGTATGGTAGTTATCCAGATCATTACAGACTGTTCACCTTTTGACAGATTCTGTTTTCAATGCATAGTTCGCTTGTTTTCTAGTTTCTATGGCTTATATTGCTCATATAAATTGTGGAAATGATATGCTACAGTAGGAATTGTGTGAGAACAATTGTTAATCTTGTCTTTGACAGTACCAAAAGTGAAATGGTTTGCTCTTTATCATACTAACCTATCTCACGAAGTTCCGTTAAGTTTTGTGTGATTGAAGTTTTCATGTTTTGGGTGAGATATCGATATGAGGAGAATAAGGCATGAAAGGCTCTAATATTGTCGATGCCCCAGGGCACCCCAAGATAATCAAGGAATATCCAAGCAACTAAGCTTGGGGATGCCCCGGAAGGCATCCCCTTTTTTGTCTCCAACATTATCGGTAACCTCACTTGGAGCTATGTTTTCATTCGTCACATGATATGTGTTTTGCTTAAAGCATCAATTTATTTTGTTAAGAATTTGCTTTCTGTTATTTGGAATAATGTTTTGCATCTTTTATTTCAATAAAAGTGGCATTGATAGCCTTTGCCATGCTTATCTTGCAAGTATACATGTTGCTGTTTGAAAACAGAAAGTTTATCGATGTTGCGAAAATTCCCGAGGAAAGTCAGAATGTGATAAAATGTTGAAACTATTTGAATAATAAGCTCTGATAAATTTGATACAGTTTTGTAGAATTTCATAATGTTTGGAGTTGAATAAGTACTGATACTCTTGTATTCTTTACAGAATGTACTGTTTTGGCAGATTGCTGTTATGTTTGCATTGTTTGCATATGCTTGCTTGTTTAATGAATCTATTTGAGGATAGGTGTATTAAATACGCAGAGGAATTTAGTATGCAGTGTTGAATAATAATTTTAGTGATTTTCTACAGTAGAGAATGATAAGGTTTTTGCATTGGTTTATACTAACTTATGTCATGAGTTCTTGTTGAGTTTTGTGTTGATGAAGCTTTTGAGATTTAGGGAAACCGTGATATGAGAGGAATTAAGGAGATACAAAAATCAAGCTTGGGGATTCCCAAGGCATCCCAAGATAATATTTCAAGAAGTCTCAAGCATCTAATCTTGGGGATGCCCCGGTAGGCATCCCACCTTTTTCCTTCAACAATTATTGGTTAGTATCGGTTGAGCTTAAGTTTTTGCTTCTTCACATGAATTGTGCTATTCTTAGAATTTCATTTTATTTTTGTTTTACTTGATGTTTTAATAAAATACTTAGATTTGAAAAGTTTTTAAATAAAATAGAGTCCTTAAATAGTTGCCAAGGAGGCTAAGTAAGCGGCATTCACATCCCGTCAACGCAACTCTTTTCTTTGGAATTGCTCTTGTGCTTCACTTATATCCTATGAGTAAATTGTTGAATAAATTGAATGTCATGAAGTTGAAATCATATCATGCTTAGTGGTAGCTTCACATTGGGTTTAGAAAGTGAAATATTTTGAGGCTTGACACTCACAATTTTGGTCATACAAGCAATTCACAAATAATTAGTATAAGGAAGAGAACTTTCACATGCAAATACACTATCTTGGAAATATTTTGTGATTATGAGCCCCCATCAAAATATTATATGACAAAATTGTTGACATTGGATAAGGAAGACAACGTAATGGTTTATGTTTGTTCATATTCACATAGAAGTTATATTGTCATAGATCCTTCAACATGTGGTCCTTCCCCCCATCTTTGCTAGCCAAAAATTCCGCACCAAGTAGAGATACTACTTGTGCATCCAAAAACCCTTAAACCCAAATCTTATTTTCATGAGTCCACCATACCTACCTAAGGATTGAATAAGATCCTTCAAGTAAGTTGTCATCAGTGCAATAAGGCAATAAAAATTGCTTCTAAAAGTGTTAGATCATTTAGTGTAAGAGAAAATTGAGCGTTCTACGAACTTGTGATGGCAAGGAATAAAAGCGACAGACTGCATAATAAAGGTTGCTATCATAAGGGGCAATATAATGTGATCTTCTTTTGCACTAAGGGGTTGAGCATACAAACAAATAAGCGCATGGCAACCTCTGCTTCCCTCTGCGAAGGGCCTATCTTTTACTTTATGTATTTACTTGTATGCAAGAGTCAAAGTTTTCTCTCTACTCCTTTTTATTTTTCTCCTTTGGCAAGCATCATGTGGTGAGGAAAGATCTAGGCACATATGTCCAGTTGAATATGGGTAGCATGAGTTATTATTGTTGATCACCCTTGAGGTGAATATGTTGGGAGGCAAAACAATAAGCCCCTATATTTCTATGTGTCCGGTTGAAATGTTTTGCTCATGTGTACGCGGTGAGTGTAAGCAATCATAGAAGACTATATGATGGTTGAGTATGTGAGCTCTTACATAAACTCTGTTGAATAAGTTGAATTGCAATTGCTTGGTGACTGACAACATAGGTTGTTGGGTTTCAAGAAAATTCGTTGTTTGAACCTTAACATGTGAATTGGTTGCTACTTTAACATGAGAAGTTTTATAAGAAAGAATTGCTGTTATGATGCTAGGAAAAGTGATTGAAACTATCATTGATCAAACTTGTGCACTTTGCTAGTATTCAGACTTCATAAATTATTTCTTTTATCATTTACCTACTCGAGGACGAGTAGGAATTAAGCTTGGGGATGCTGATACGTCTCCAATGTATCTATAATTTATGAAGTATTCATGCTGTCATATTATCATTCTTGGATGTTTTACAATCATTTTATAGCAACTTTATATCATTTTTTGGGACTAACCTATTGACTCAGTGCCTAGCGCCAGTCGCTGTTTTTTGCTTGTTTTTTACATCGCAGGAAATCAATATCAAGCGGAGTCCAAACACCGGGAAACATTTTGGAGATTTTTTATGGACCAGAACACCCAGGATGGGCGAAAGAAGCACCTGCGGGGTGCCCCGAGGGGGGCACAACCCACCAGGGTGCGCCTGGGGGCCTAGGCACGCCCAGGTGGGTTGTGCCCACCTCGGTTTCCTCCCGCACTCCCTCTTTACCCTATAAATTCCGAAAAATTCCAGAAACCCTCGTGGTGAACCTAGATCAGAAGTTCAGCTGCCGCAGGCCTCTGTAGCCACCGAAAGCCAATCTAGACCCTTTTCGGCACCCTGCCGGAGGGGGGAATCATCTTCGGTGGTCATGTTCATCATCCCGGCGGCCACCACGATGAGGAGGGAGTAGTCCACCCTCGGGGCTGAGGGTTCATACCAGTAGCTATGTATTTAATCTCTCTCACGCGTTCTTGAGATGTCACGATCTTGATATATCGTGGGCTTTGTTAATATAGTCGGATCATATGGTGTTTTCCCCTCTCTATCTTGTTGTGATGAATTCAGTTTATCCCTTTGAGATTTCGTTCTTATCGGATTGAATACTTTTATGGATTTGACAACACTTGATATATGTCTTGCAATTGAATACTCATGGTGACAATGGGGTATTGTATTGATTCACTTGATATATGTTTTGGCACTCAACTCGTGTCGGTGTACAAAAGTAAGGGCTCTCCTTTTGACCCCTCTACTTGTGCACGGGCAGTCAGAGCCGCACCTGCGGCCACGCTTAGCAGGGCAAAGGGGGGAAGCAGAAGCACAAGAATACCAGAGCAGCGCTCCAGCCAGGGGCACACAAGACGGGCAAAGCAACGCCAAGACCAGAGACACAAAGAGCAAGAGGGTGAGGTGGACTCCCCCGGCAAGACCCTTGCCGGGGCGGCCTCCGCAGCCCCGGCAAGAGCCTTGCCGGGCCAACTTGTCCAACGCTAGCAGAGCATGCCACCCTTGAGCCCAAAGGTTCCACCACCATCAACCACATTGGAACCAAGGCTCGGGAGGCACCTCCGTGATGGCATGCAGATCTTTGTGAAGATCATAAGCACACGAGATCAGATGAAGACCAGAAGACGTAGATCCTTGGCAAGATCCTTGCCGAGGAAATCCACGAGACCCCCGGCAAGACCCTTGCCGGGGACGACCGCGGTGCCACGGCAAGACCCTTGCCGAGGACACCTGCGGGGCCACTGCCAGGGCCACGTCTGCCAAGACTCCACCGTCGTTCCCATACAGCTGCCAGCCCAACCAGCTGGGCAGGCACCTGCGTGGCAACGTGAGGCCTCCAGGCCAACTTAGCAAGCACCTGCGTGGTGGCATGCAGATCTTCGTGAAGACTCTGCCACCGAGCCAGCCCAGCAGCCAGCCAACGTGGCACCACAACCCCTCATCAGCTCGGACGCGCGTCGGAGCCAGGCGAGGCGGCGACAGCTGGGACGAGCTTCCTTGCCATCCCCAATAAACCAAGAAGGGCACGTCGTGAAAGTGCTAGTTATCGACTAGAGGGGGGGGGGGTGAATAGGCGATTTTTATGAATGACTTCAAAACATGGAAGTTTTGAAGACAAACGATAGAAGTGAACCTATTAACATGCAGCGGAAGGTAGACTACACTAGGCAAGCCATAGTCAATTATTCAATGAAGTGAAAGCACGAAGACTATTAACAGCTAGGCAGTATGGATCAGGATGGAAGATAGTATGAAGCCAATCAGAACAAGTAGTCACACAGTGTAGTCAAACAGATAATGCAAATAGGCAATGACTTCACGAAGACAAACTGTAAGTAAAGAGATGGAAGAGATAGAACCAGTTGCTTGGTGAAGACAATGGATTTGTTGGACCAGTTCCAGTTGTTGTGACAACTGTACGTCTGGTTAGGGAGGTTGAGATTTAACTCAGAAGACCGCGTCTTCACCTTATTCCCCTTGAGCTAAGGACACCTAGTCCCCGCCCAATCACTCTAGTAAGTCTTCAAGGTAGACTTCCAAACCTTCACAGACTTCGTTCACTGGCAATCCACAATGACTCTTGGATGCTCAGAACGCGACGCCTAACCGGCTGGAGGATTCACAGTCCTTAAGTGTAACAAGTCTTCAGGTCACGCAGACAGAAAGACTTTAGTGATGCCAAACACTCTTTGGGCTCTGGGTGTTTTGGGCTTTGTCCTCGCAAGGATCTCTCTCTCAAATGCTTCGGAGGTGGGTTGCTCTCAAACGACAAAAGCCGTGCACTAACTCTGAGCAGCCGCCAATTTATGGTGTAGGGGGTGGGCTATTTATAGCCACTAGGCAACCCGACCTGATTTTTCCGAAATGACCTTGGGTCACTAAGGAACTGACACGTGTTCCAACGGTCAGATTTCAAACACACGTAGCAGCTTGACTTGGGCTACAAGTAAAGCTGACTTATCCGACTCTGGATAAGATTTTGCTCTCATTGTCTTCGCTCGAAGACTTAGGATTTGGTTGAGCATCACTTCAGTCACTCTGACTTTGTTCACTTGGACCCCACTTAACAGTACGGTGGTTCCTATGACTCAACAAAGAAGAAAAGGAAACTATGAAACAGCTATGTCTTCGCACTCTATAGTCTTCACGTGAATGTCTTCTCGAGCCATAATCTTCGTTGTGAATATCTTCACATACCACCATTGTCTTCAATGTCTTCACTCATTTTTAGGGGTCATCTCCGGTAGGTAAACCGAATCAGTGAGGGACTACTACCTGTGTTATCCTGCAATTCTCACAAACACATTAGTCCCTCAACCAGGTTTGTCGTCAATACTCCAAAACCAACTAGGGGTGGCAATAGATGCACTTACAATCTCCCCCTTTTTGGTGATTGATGACAAACTGGTTGAAGTTTTCAACGGGGATAAAAGTATGTGAAATTGTAAAGGATTAAGATATTGTCTTCATAAGTAGCAAAAAGGCTCCCCCAGAAGATGTGCATATAAGTATTTTGCTTTGAATGCAAATGCACATGGCAGGTTGTACTTGTGGAGATCCTCTTCAACTAATGAAGACAATTCATCATGCATGAAAGGATATAACGAAGGTAATGACATGCACAATGAGAAATGGACGTATGCGAAATGATTTCATGCGGGATTTATCATAGCACATGCGGAATTTATCGTCGCATCACAGAATAGCAGAAAAAGTAGCAGACGACCATCAAGTTTAAGTGTTACAACTCAAAGAACCAAATGTATCAAAAGCGAGACTTGTAAGCACTTGGCAAAAGTATAGCAACCACCCATATGGACCCGCTTGAAGACTATCAACTCATATGCTTCTCCCCCTTTTTTCAGTAAGGACCAAAAAGGTTTGAAGACAAAGAGCATCTACTCGTTCCCATGAGGAGTAGGTGGTGAAGCAGCAGGGTCGTCGTTGAGGTTCGGTGGTGCAGGAGAACTTGGTGCAGTGTCGATACACGCCGAAGTTGGAGGTGGTGAAGTATCACATATTCATCATCAATGACTCTGGCATTAACAGTTGCCGCGGAGGAGGAGTACTCAGAATCTTCCAGTGAGGGAGTCCGACACAAGACGGTATTCCTGGGAGGAGTGGAATCAAATTTGAATCTCTCGGTGAAGCCATCTTGTTGGAGATCATCTTCAGAGCTCATAAATGTCAGACTCTTCCACGACCGCCGATAGGTTTCATGAGTGACAAATGCATTCTTGGTGGCAAGGTTGTGAATGCGATTAACATCCACCAAGAGGCTTTGCATCTGACGCTTTAGCCAGTCATGATGCTTATCCTGTTTTTGATGCAGGGCAACAAGAAGCTCTCGGTCATTCAGAACACAAGAACGCTTCCCGAGGCCTTTGAGCAATTGTGCTTTCAGTAGCTTCACTATGGGCACAATGAGTACACATGTATTGCCAGCCAATGGATAAACACGAGTTGCAGCAAGAACTCCTTCAATGGGCTGAGTGAAGCTTTGGTGATCGGCGTTGTGAAGATAAATTGGCTCCTTGGCAGGCTCCGGGTATATGGCTTCGACAGACAGATCAACCTCTGGCAAGAATATGAGATGATTGCGCACAAAAGGCTGATAGTTGACAGCAGAGTGAAGCTTGATAAGGTGCATAACCCATGGAGCGTAGAATTTCAGACCAAAGAGATCAGAGCCAGATGCAGCCAATTTCCTGATGAAGAAGTCTTGAGCATTGAAGCTGATGCCACTGAAGATATAGAAAACCAATGTCTTCATTTCTCCTTCAGGCTTCGCTGCAGGAGAATGTCCCTTGATAGGCCATAGAGTTCGCCTGATGATATGATAAATAGTGTGGGGGCAGATACTCTAGGTCTTCAACAAAGAATTCCCTTGGATATTCAGTGTCACATGGCAGTGGCTTCATCATGCTCAGCATTTGGCTCATGTTGGGCTCAGGCTTCTAGAAGATGCTCTCCAAAGCATTGCGGTGAAGCTGACAACCAGGCTCATATAGTTCACGTGGAGTGTGCAAGGCAGTGAGCTCAATAATGTCAAGAGCTTTGGCTTCGTGGTGTACATTGCCTGTCATCCACTCAAGGATCCATGTCTTCGGATCCCTGTTGTAGCCGCGAATGTGGAGGGTGGCATAGAATTGTAGCAGAAGCTCTTCGTTCCAGTGCTCTTTATCAGTCACAAATTGTAGCAGACCAGCATCTCTGAAACAATCAAGGGCTTCTTCTAAGCAGGGCAGGCCAGCAATATCTTCGCAGTCTAGACGCATATGGGGAAAGATGCGCCCTTGATCATAAAGAACACAAGAGTAGTAACTGCGCTGCTGATAGCTCCTAAACCAATCAGATGAAATTCTTGGCTTCGAGTATGGGTTCTTGTCGCTGTCAAAGAAGGTGTTGCGTACAATGAAGCCATTCACATTGAACGATCCTGGTGAAGTTGCAGTACCTGGAAACCTTGGCAACCTTGGTTTTGGCTTCTGGACCTGAGGCCTGTGCTCCACATGATAGTCAAATTGAAGTCCGGGAGCAGGAGGAGGAACCAGAATGGGCCAGCGAATCATGACAGGTTGGCCGCGATCAAATGCCAGCTCGATAGTGTGTGGCCTTGGAGGCGGTACATTTCCATAGCATCGTCCAACCCACAGACCCTCCGTGATCAGCGCCAAGTTCTTCGAGAGCGAGCCCCTGAAGATGCTCGAACCACCATCAAGCGCCGGCGCGAAGCACGCCACCAGTCAGATAGGTGGGCGGGGCCCACTATGGACCACCCAGCACCGGGAGGCTCTGGCGGCCTGACCTACGAGGTGGGTTGCCCAGCCTTTACCTGTGAGCTACGACAGTTCCAGTGGCCCTCCCACCACACGTTCAAGCCCGACGTTGGCGAGAAGTACAAAGACAAGATGCACCCGTCAGAGTTCCTCAGCATCTACACCATCGCAATGCAAGGTGCTGGAGCTCGCGACGACAAGGTGCTTGCCAATTACTTCCCATTGGCACTTAAGCCCAATGTTATGTCATGGTTGATGCACTTGCCGGCGGATTCCATTTCTTCTTGGTTGGATTGTGTCATGAGTTCATTGGCGCCTTCACTGGAGGCCACCAAGCTCATCGCCAGGCAACCGATTTGCATATCATCCCCTAGAAGGAAGGTGAAACCCTGCGCAAGTACATATAGAGGTTCAGCCGGGTGTAGTACAACATCCCAGATGTTCATCCCACCGCCGTGATCAGCGCATTCCAACAGAATGTGCGCAACCGCAAGATGCGTGAAGAGCTGGCGATGAACAAGGTCAAAGATGTGGCCGAACTTTATGTTCTGGCCGATAGGTGCGCTCGAGCTGAAGAGGGGAGGAAGTACCCCAGCGAGGGCGCCAGTGCGGAAACCAACTCCACAGACGAAGACACAGCCGACCCGGCGAAGAAGGGCCGGCGCCGCAACAGGAAGCACAAGGGTAAGAGCGTGCTTGCCGTTGACGGATCCGAGGACACCGGCGCTGCCAAGAAGGCCAAGGCAGACGACCCCGGCAAGGAAATTGCCAGGTGCGCCGCTTGCCGGGCCTTGGCGGCTGCCGATAAGCCGGGAGGCTCTGGCAAGCAGTACTGCAAGATCCACCGCACCAAGGGCCACTACCTCCAGAACTGCCGGCAAGTTGAGCTACTTGTTGAGAAGCAAAAAGGTGAGTACGAGAGGCGGGACAAGGAGAAGGGTCAGGATGGTGCCGAGGGATCCGGCAAGAAGCGTGGCAGCCAAGGAGGTTGCCACGGCAAGGATAGCCAGCAAGAGAGGCCCACTAGGGGCCGCGACAAGAAGCAATAAGACGACGATCATGACGAGGACAACGACTCCGGCGAGCATGAGTTCCAAAAAGCTACGGAGGCCATGTGCGTCGACGGTGGCGCCTCGCTGCACACCTCTCACCGCCAGCTCAAGCAGTGGGTGCGCGAGATCACAAAGCCGAACCATCATTCGATGGCCAAAAGCCACCAAAGTGAGCCAGCACGCCTATCATTTTTGACACCGAGGACCACCCTGATCGCACAACTGCCGTCAGGTGTTTGCCGTTGTTGGTTTCGCCAACAATACGGAACCTCAAGGTGACAAAAATGCTAGTTGACGGTGGGGCCGGTCAGAACTTCATCTCGCCTGTTGTGATCAAAAGGCTGCGGATTCCTGATGGAGACCTCGAAGAGACGGGCACATTTCAAGGGGTCAACCCGGGAAGGAGTCAGCCGAAGGGTAAGGTCACACTGCCCGTGACGTTTGGAGGCGAGTTAAACTACATGACATAAAGGATTGTTTTCGATGTAGCCGAGATCCCCTTGCCCTACAATGGGATCCTCGGCCACCCAGCACTGGCCAAGTTCATGGCAGCCTCACATTACGCCTACAACACGCTAAAGATGCCTGGGCCGATGACTATCATCACTGTCCCCTCCGACGAGAAGGATGCGCTGATCTGCGCTGACCAACTCTACCGGGAGGCAGTTGCAGCCACTGCTGCCAAGGCACTTGCTCCTGCCGCCGAAGCCCCGGGAGGGAAGAAGACCGGCAGGACCTCTTGAACCCACTCCGACAAGCGCACCTCTTCGGAGTGTAGTACTCCAGTCGAGGACGTGCCAGAGAGCTCCACCGGCAAGAGCAAGAAATCCAGAGCTGCACCACCAGAGACCAAGAAAGTGTCTGTCAAGGAGGATGGCACGGGAGGGGCTTTTACCATAAGCTCCACCCTCGACGGCAAATAGGAAGGCGCGCTCGTCACTTTCCTCCGGACGAATGTCGATGTGTTTGCGTGGCAAGCATCCGAGATCCCCGGCGTTCCCAGGGAGGTGATTGAGCACCATCTTGCTGTCTGTCCTCATGCGCGACCCGTCAAGCAGAAGGTCAGGAAGCAAGCTCTGGAACGGCAAGAGTTCATCACAATGGAAATCAGGAAGTTGGAAGCGGCAGGTTTGGTAAGAGGGGTACTCCATCCGATGTGGCTGGCCAATCCGGTGGTGGTGCGCAAGGCAAATGGGAAGTGGAGACTGTGTATTGATTACACAAACAACAATAAGGCTTGTCCAAAGGACCCTTTCCCATTACCGGGCATCGACCAGATTGTTGACTCCACGGCCGGGTGTGACTTGTTATCATTCCTCGACGCTTACCCGGGATACCACCAGATCTTCATGACGAAAGAAAATGAAGAGAAGACAGCGTTCATCACCCCATGTGGTACGTATTGTTTCATGCGAATGCCTTTCGGGTTGAAGAGCGCTGGCTCGACGTTTGCGAGAGCAGTCCAAATTGGTTTTGAGCCTCAACTGCATAGAAATAAGGAAGCTTATATGGATGACATAGTGGTCGAAACCAAGGACAAGGCAACACTCGTACAAGATTTAGAAGAGACGTTTGCAAATTTGCGCAAGATCAACCTCAAGCTAAACCATGAGAAGTGTGTCTTCGGCGTTCCATCCAGAAAATTTCTCGGGTTCTTTGTGTCACAGCGTGGGATCGAGGTGAATCCAGACAAGATCAAGGCCATTGAGCAGATTGAGGCACCTAGGTGGATCAAGGATGTGCGTCGGCTCGCTGGCTGCGTTGCTGCCATGAGCAGATTCATCTCCAAGTCTGCTGAACGTGCCCTCCCCCTTTTTCAAAATCTTGAAAAAGGCGGGCCTGATCGAATGGACCCTAGAGGCCGAGGCAGCCCTGCAAGATTTGAAGGAGTACCTCTGCTCTCAGCCGATACTGGTTGTGCCTAAACCACAAGAGCCGTTGCTGCTATATCTGGCGGCAACGAACCAAGTGGTCGGCGCCGCGCTAGTGGTGCAGAGGGAGGTCGACGAAGAGGCAGTGGCAACGGTAGGGCTGGCGGATGGCAAACCAGAAATCCCCCCGACAGGGCCCGGTGCCGGTAAGGCAAGGCCCCCGACAGAGTCTGACGCTGGCGAAGCAGAAGCAACACAACCAAATGAAATAGTGCAGAAAAAGAAGGTGATGCAGCACCCGGTTTACTTTGTCAGCTCCCTCTTGCAGGGGGCTTGGTCAAGGTACTCCGGTGTGCAGAAATTGCTCTTCGGCCTCCTTATGGCCTCGAGGAAGCTGCGTCATTACTTCCAAGCACACGAAATCATCGTTGTCACCCGCTTCCCGCTGCAACGGATATTGCATAACCGAGACGCAATCGGGAGGATTGTGGAATGGGCTTTCGAATTGTCGAGCTTTGGTTTGAAGTTTGAAAGCACTTCGACAATTCATAGTAGAGTCTTGGCAGAGTTCATTGCGGAATGGACCTCAACGCCCGACGAGGAGATTCAGGAGACCGCTCTCCCCGGCAAGGAAACAAGTCGCGACTCGATTATGTACTTTGATGGGGCTTTCTCGCTGCAAGGCGCCGGTGCTGGTGTGCTGCTCGTCGCACCCACCGGGGAGCACCTCAAGTATGTAGTCCAGATGCAATTTCCCAGGGAGATGTCAACAAACAACACTGCTGAATACGAGGGGTTGCTTGCCGGTCTCAGGATCGCGGCAGACCTCGGAATCAAGAAGATCATCGTCAGGGGTGATTCACAGCTTGTCGTCAAGCAAGTTAACAAAGATTATCAAAGCCCATTGATGGAGGCCTACGTAGATGAATTGAGGAAGCTGGAAGAGCGTTTTGACGGTATACAAGCAGAGCATGTTCCCCGAGTGGAGAACGACATCGCCGACTACTTGTCGAAACGCGCCGTCGTCAAATTGCCTGTGGAACCAGGTACTTTTGTGCTTCAATTAACTCAACCATCCATTGAACCATCGACAGGGAAGAACAAGCGGAGGAAATAAGGCCTCGGCAAGTACATTCCCGCCGAGCTCCCAGGAGCCACCGGCAAGGATGTTGCCATGGACACTAAGCCTGCCATGGGGCAATATACTCCGGCGGGGCGTCGAGTCCTGGCCATAGAGACAGCCGCTCCCATGGCAGAGGAAATGCCTTTGGTCCTTGCCGTTGAGCCCCAGGCTCCGGCATGGGCACAACATACCGTCTGATTCCTCCCAACAGGGGAACTCCCTGATGAGCAGGAAGAAGCGGAGAAAGTAGCCCGTCAGTCTGCCATGTATCAATTCGTCGACGACGTTCTGTACAGAAAAAGACCAAATGGTGTGAAATTGAAGTGCATTCCCCGGGAGGAAGGACCGGAGCTGTTGGCAGAGATACATGGAGGCATGTGTAGCTCCCACATAGGGACGAGGGCCCTTGTCGGCAAGGCATTCCGGCAAGATTTCTTCTGGCCCACATCCCTCCAGGATGCGACGACACTAGTAACCAAGTGTGAAGCGTGCCAGTTCTATTCAAAGAAGCTTCATCAACTAGCTCAAGCTCTCCAAACAATCCCTCTTTCCTGGCCATTCTCGGTCTAGGGGCTCGACATACTGGGCCCCTTTCCCTGTGCTATTGGGGGCTTTGAGTACTTGTACGTTGCAATCGACAAGTCCACCAAGTGGCCGGAGGTGGAGGCAGTGAGAAAGGTGACAACACAATCAGCTGTCAAATTCTTCAAGGGGCTAGTCTGCCATTTTGGTGTGTCAAATAGAGTCATCACCGACAACGACACGTAGTTCACGAGCTGCGTCTTCATGCAGTACATCCAGGACCTCGGCAGCAAGGTCTGTTTTGGTTCTGTTGCACACCCATGAAGCAACGGCCAGGCTGAGAGGGCGAATGCTGAAGTATTGCGAGGCCTCCGGACAAGAACCTTTGATAGGCTACACAAGTGCGGACGACGCTGGATTGATGAATTACCGGCGGTTCTTTGGTCAATCAAAACGACACCAAATTGAGCCACCGGCCAGACAGCTTTCTCCCTTGTTTACGGGGCAGAAGCAGTTCTCCCCACGGAACTCACGTACGGGTCACCAGCAATTGCGGCAAGATGACGCAACACTCCTTGAGGAAGATCGTCTTCAGGCGGCTGTGAGAGCAGCACGCTACCAGCAAGCCTTGCGCCGCTACCATAGCCGCAAGGTTCATGCCCGAAGCTTTGAGGAAGGCGACCTTGTTCTTCGGCGCGTTCAATCGGCCAAGAATTCCAGTAAGTTGACGCCGAAGTGGGAAGGCCCTTATCAGGTAATACAAGTGACCAGGCCCGGCGCAGTCCGCCTGGAGACCGAAGATGCTATTCTAGTGAGCAACTCCTGGAACATCGAACATCTTTGCAAGTTTTACCCGTAAGGCGCGGTTGCCGGGCTCCCCAGCAGACCACCTTTTGTACAAGCCTTGCCGGTGGGGCATGTAACCCTTTGTACAAAGCCAGGCGCAGACCCTGAGCATAAATAAATGAAGCGCTGGCGCCCTAAGTTTTAGCAAGCATGCTAGGTTGAGTCTCTCCCTCGGTTAGGGTTGATAGTGCTTAGCGGCGACTAACCCCTTGCATAGAGGTCGAGTGTGCATCTCTCTGTTCCTTCCCGTCCTTTTTTAGGTTCGCAGGGTGCATGGACATGTCTGCTGAGCTGTTTGGAGGAAAGAGAACAGGCCGGCACCCCGACCCCGGCAAGCCAAGGTTACCGGGGGCTGCGAGTCCAAAGATCTGACCGTGGCAAGTCCAGACTGTCGGGGGCTGCAGTATCAGATAAGTTTTTCATTCCCCACTCCCTACTTCTGTATGAAACTTGAACGTACAAGACTTCGCTCGTTCTTATACCATCATGCTCCCATTTCCCATGTCCAAAAAAAACTTTACTTTGGGCCGGGACTTGGTTGTAGCACGGTGGGAAGGAAACGGGCGAAGGGCCCAATCCTGCTTTGCCCCTACCTCCACCATGGGCGTGAGTGTAATCAAGCTATGGAGCAGGAGGACGACAAGAACTGTTGCCGGGTTACAGTGTTTATCTTAAGATAACAAGGACTCGTTCCTTGGTGTGGCCCCCGCCCACGCACAAAAGAAACCCGGCAAACACCCTTCGTTTCATTCATACGTTGTTAACAAGTACAATTCGTACGGAATGCATGCTCGAGCGAGGGGATTACAAGGTCTAAATTCTACTAAGGCCCATAGGCTTACAAACTAAAAAGAGATAAGGTGCCCGTAATCCCTTTCTTGTCCCTCTCCTCAGGAAACAGAACAAGATTGCGGAAGGGCAAAAGGAGTGCCTAGGCGAGGTACGAGCAGCAGAAGACGCCAAGAGAACATATCGGCGATCGTCCGAAAGGAGGCCGGTGATGACGGTGCCGGAGGAAGAGGCGAAAGACGAGGCAGCGGGCCGGCAATACGCGATGAAGGCGTCGAGGCCATCGTACTCCGACTTGATGGCCCGCCACCCGCCTTCTTCGTCTTCCCCGTCCCTCCAACGCTAGCCGCCCAAGGCGACGATCCCGAGAAGTTCAAGGAGCTGGCAATGCAGATGATGGTGCTGCCGGTGTCGCCCAGGAATGGTGTGCCCGGCGCCTAGTCGGACCCGTCATCCTCCCTCCCGCTACCCTTGTCATCGCTGTCGCTGTCCTCCTCGTCACTCTCGCCCAAAGTGGAGCTTTCTCCATCGGTCGAGCTCTCTGCACAGCACCCTAGCATGTGTCCCGAGCGCCCGAAGACCTTGACGGAGAGCATATCGCTCTCCGCTAGCTTGAAGTAGAGGACGTGCCCATCCATCAAGCAATGGGCGCGTGCAAAGGTTTTCTAGCCCCGGCGAAGGAGCATCACTTGAGGGGCGGGGAACCCTGTGTTCACCCACATGTCTCCATGGCAACACCCCTTCATGTGAAGCCTCAGCCGCGGTGGCTGGTCGATCTCCAGCACCCTCGCAAACGCCCGGGGAAGACAAAGGCGGCGGCGTAGCGGCCCATGCAGCTGCAGGATAAACTCGAGCGCCAAGTTCCGGACGTGACCCCTCGGCGAAGCAGGAGGAGTTGGCGGAGGAGATGGCGACAAAGACAGAGACGACGCTGGCATCCCCCTTCCACGCCCACCTCTGCCTCGGCCGCCTCTGCCTCGACCGCCTCGCGGACCGCGGACCCGTCCAGCGGCACCGCCTCGAGCATGGCCTTCACCCTGGGCATCTAGCTCTCCCTTGACCACCAGAGCTCTCTGGCGGGAGGAGGACCTGGTCGCCTCCGCGGAAGAACGGCCGCGGCCACGCCCTCTCACCATGACCGTGAGTGAGGATGGAGACGGAGGGGAGACGCAGGGAGATGCTCTTCCTCCTACCCCTGAGTTCCCTTTTTATAGTTGGGAAGGGGAGGCCGAAACGCTAGCTCTAAGCCCCTGAAGAGCCCACTCGAATCTGGCTTATTGAAGTGGCAGCAAGTGAGGCCATCGACCGCCCTCCCCGCCCAATCGAAGGCACGTAAGTATCGGCCCCCGCACGCCTTCCCATATTCCATGCATCTGTCACCTATCCTGCGCCGTGCATGCGGCGTACGTGGCGTAAGAAGCAGGCGTAGTGGGAAACGTGGAACGATGGTTCCAAGGTGGAGAGAGTAAATGTGCGGCGGCTCTGCCGTTTCGAGGGAACACGCAAGCCACCTCTTTACTGTTCACCATGGATGACGCAAGCATGCTGCGGTCATTCCGCGCACGACCCCCACGTCACGCATTCAACACGGGTCGTGGGGAAGCGTGACGAGCAAGGGAATTACCATAGTAAAACTCCGCCCCGCGTGCCCTCGCACCGTTCTGGGCCCGGCCCAAGAACGCGTTGCGCTTATGTGTGTCCTAGGACCGGGGGCTCCTGTCGGTGGACAAAAGTAGGGGCTCTCCTTTTGAACCCTCTACTTGTGCACGGGCAGTCAGAGACGCACCTGCGGCCACGCTTAGCAGGGCAAAGGGAGGAAGTAGAAGCACAAGAATACCAGAGCAGCGCTCCAGCCAGGGGCACACAATACGGGCAAAGCAACGCCAAGACCAGAGACACATAGAGCAAGAGGCCCAGGTGGACTCACCCGGCAAGACCCTTGCCGGGGCGGCCTCCGTAGCCCCGGCAAGAGCCTTGCCGAGGCAACTTGCCCAACACCAGCAGAGCACGCCACCCTTGAGCCCAAGGGTTCCAACACCATCAACCATATTGGAACCAAGGCTCGGGAGGCACCTCCGTGATGGCATGCAGATCTTTGTGAAGATCATAAGCACACGAGATCAGATGAAGACCAGAAGACGACGATCCTCACCAAGATCCTTGCCGAGGAAATCCACGGGACCATCGGCAAGACCCTTGCCGGGGTCTTGCCGGGGACGACCACGATGCCACAGCAAGACCCTTGCCGGGGCCCCGGCAAGACCCTTGCCGAGGACACCTGCGGGGCTAGAGCCAGGCCCACGTCTGCCAAGACTCCACCGCTGTTCCCATACAGCTGCCAGCCCAACAAGCTGGGCAAGCACCTGCGTGGAAACTTGCGGCCTCCAGGCCAACTCAGTAAGCACCTGCGTGGTGGCATGCAGATCTTCGTGAAGACTCAGCCACCGCGCGAGCCCAGCAGCCAGCCAATGTGGCACCACAACGCCTCATCGGCTCGGACGTGCGTCGGAGCAATGCGAGGCGGCGACAGCTGGGACGAGCTTCCTTGTCGTCCCCAATAAAGCAAGAAGGGCATGTCAGCAGCGCATTAAATGTGTTTGTCCGATGGTGCCAGAGGATAGACTTAACCACTGTATACCTTTCCACCTCCTGTGTGCCACTGTGGCGACCCCTTTTGACTATAAAAGGAGGCCTGAGGCGTACTGGAGAGAGGGATTCAGATCTTTTGACTACGCACGCACCACAGCTAGTTCGAAAGCTCAAGAACACTCAAATATACACCAAAGCTGGACTAGGGTATTACGCATCCTCGCGGCCGGAACCTTGGTAAACGATCCTTGTGCTGACTACCAGACTCTTTGCACAACCCGCGCCCGCCAACCGTAGAAGGGATCTCAGTGATTCCATAGGTGTTGTTTCCACCGACAACTTGCGGATTCCCGAGTTGGCATTGGGGTAATCTATGCATAGGGGTTAATGCATGTTCTTGTCTTTGTTTCTCCAGTAGAAATCTTGGGGCACTCCTTAAAGTTCTTTGTGTTGGATTGTGTATTATGAATATGAATTTGCTTTGGTGTTATTTTAGTACGAACTCTAGGATAGATCGAACGGAAAGAATAGCTTTGTGTTATTTTAGTACGGACTCTTGAATAGATCGAACAGAAAGAATAGCTTTGAGGTGGTTTCGTACCCTACAAACAATTTATTCCTATGTTCTCTGCTAGATAGAAACTTTGGAGTGATTCTTCATCGCACTTTGAGGGATAATCATATGATCCAACTATGTTAGCACTGTTGAGAGATTGCACTAGCGAAAGTACGGACCCTAGGCCTTGTTTTCAAGCATTGCAATACCGTTTTTGTGCCCGTTTACTATTTGCTACCTTGCTGTTTTTATTTATTCAGATTATAAAAATATATTTCTACCATCCATATTACACTTTTATCACCATCTCTTCGCCAAAGTAGTGCACCTATACAATTTGCCATTGTATTGGGTGTGTTGGGGACACAAGAGATTTCTTGTATTTGGTTGCAGGGTCGTTTGAGAGAGACCATCTTCATCCTACACCTCTCAAGGATTAATAAACCTTAGGTCATCCACTTGAGGGAAAATTGCTATTGTCCTACAAAACTTTGCGCTTGGAGGCCCAACACGTGTCTACAAGAATAAAGTTGCATAGTAGACATCAGTCATCAAGTCAGAGTACGATGACATCGCTGCCTTCGTCTCATATTGCCGGCCCGCTGCCTCATCTTTCGGCTCCTCCCCCGGCACCATCATCACCAGGCCTCTTCTGGATGGCCGCCGAGATGTTCTCTTGGTGTCTTCTGCCGCGTGCACCTCGCGTAGGTGCTCTTTTTGCCCTCCCGCTATCTTGATCCGCTTTCTGAGGAGAGATACAAGAAAGGGATTACGAGCATCTTATCTTTTTTTAGATCTTAAGCCTGCGGGCACTTGCTGAATTTAAACCTTGTAACCCCTTGCTCATGCTTAGATTCTGTATGAATTGTACTTGTTAATCAAAGTATTAATGAGGAAAAAAGGGGTTTTCCGGGTTCTTTTGTGCGTGAGAGAGGCTCACACCAAGGAATGAGTCCTTGTTATTTTTTAAGTAAACAATGTCACCCGGCAACAGGCCTTGCCGTCCTCCTGCTTCATACCACACGACTACGCTCACGCCCTTAGCGGAGGTAGGGGCAAAGTAGGATTAGGCCCTTCGTCCGTCCCACTTTCACCGCAGCTACAACAAGATTCTAGCCCAAAGGGGATTTTGGGCATGGGAAGGAGGAAGCACGGTGGCATGGGATCGAGCGAAGTTTCGTACGTCCAAGTTTCATACGGAAGTATGCCGCGGGGAAAGAAAAAGACTTATCTGAATCTGCTGCCTCCAGCAGCCTTGGCTTGCCGGGGTCGGGGTGTCAGTTCGTCTCCTTTCCTCCAAGGAATTCTGCTGGAGCGCCCCTGCAGCCTGCAAATCAAAGAGGCCTGGAAGGGACAAAAAGACTCACACTCGACCTCTATGCTAGGGGTTAGTTTCCGTTAAGCACCACCAACCCTGCCAAAGAGAAAATCAACCTAACATGCATGGTAATTCTTAGGGCGTCAGTGCTTCTATTATTCATCTGTTGCTCTGGGTCTGTGCCTGGCTTTGTACAAAGGGTTACATGCCTTGCTGGCAAGGCTTGTACAAAAGGTGGTCTGCCAAGGGACCTGGCAACCGCGCCTTACGGGTAAAACTTGTGAAGATGTTCGACATTCCAGGAGTTGCTCACTGGGATACCATCTTCGGTCTCCAGGCAGACTGCACCGGGCCTGGTGACTCGTATTAACCGGTAAGGGCCTTCCCACTTTAGCGTCAACTTCTTGGAATTCTTGGCCAACTGAATGCGCCGAAGAACAAGGTCGCCTTCCTCAAAGCTTCAGGCATGAACCTTGCGGCCATGGTAGCGGCGCAAGGCTTGCTGGTAGCATGCAGCTTGCACAGCAGCCTGAAGACGATCTTCCTCAAGGAGCGTAGCGTCATCTTGCCGCAACTTCTCTTGCTCAAGCTCATCATAAGCGAGCACTCGAGGTGATCCGTATGTGAGTTCTATGGGGAGAACTGCTTCTGCCTCATACACGAGGGAGAAGGGCGTCTGGTCGGTGGCTCGTTTTGGCATCGTCCTGATTGACCAAAGAACCGCTGGAACTCGTCAATCCAGCGTCTTCCGCACTTGTGCAGCCTGTCAAAAGTTCTTGTTCTGAGGCCCCACAATACTTCAGCATTTTCCCTTTCCGCCTGGCCGTTGCTTCGTGGATGTGCAATAGAAGCAAAACAGATCTTGCTGCCGAGGTCTTAGATGTATTGCATGAAGGTGCGACTTGTGAACTGCGTGCCGTTGTCAGTGATGACTCTGTTTGGCACACCAATGGCAAACTAGTCCCTTGAAGAACTTGATGGCTGATTGTGTTGTCACCTTTCTCACTGCTTCCACTTCTGGCCACTTTGTGAACATGCCGATCCCAATATACAAGTACTCAAAGCCCCTGACAACATGGGGAAAGGGGCCCAGTATGTCGAGCCCCCAGAGCGAGAATGGCCAGGAAAGAGGGATCTTCTGAAGAGCTTGAGCTGGTTGATGGAGTTTCTTCGAATGGAACTGACACGCTTCACACTTAGTTACTAGTGAAGTTGCATCCTGGAGAGCAGTGGGCCAAAAGAAACCTTGCTAGAATGCTTTGCTGGCCAGGGCTCTTGATCCTATGTGAGAGCCACACATGCCTCCATGTATCTCTTCCAACAGCTCCAGCGCGTCCTCTCAGGGAATGCACTTCAATTTCACTCCATTCAGCCTTTTCCTTTATAGGACGTCGTCCACAAACTAGTAAATGCCAGATCGACGGGCCACTTTCTCTGCTTCTTCCTGTTCCTCAGGGAGTTGCCCTATTTGGAGGAAATGAACGGTGTGCCGCGCCCATGCCGGAGCCCAAGGCTCGACGGCAAGGACTAAAGGCATGTCTTTCGCCATGGGAGCAGTTGTCTCGACGGCAAGGGCTTGGGTCCCTGCCAGAGCCTGTCACTCCCCGGCAAGCTCGGCGTCCCGGCAACATCCTTGCCAACAGCTCTTGGGAGCTCATCGGAAAAGTACTTGCCGGGGTCTGACTTCCTTCGCTTATTTTGTCCTGCTGATGGTTCAACGGATGGATGAGTCAATTGGAGCAGAAAGGTCCCTGGTTCCACAGGTAACTTGAGAGCAGCACGTTTTGATAGGTCGTCAGCAATGTTGTTCTCTGCTCGAGTAACGTGCTCTTCTTGTAGACCATCAAAACGCTCTTCCAACTTCCTCACTCCATCTACATAAGCTTCCATCAACGAGCTCTAATAATCCTTGTTTACTTTCTTCACTACGAGTTGTGAATCCCCACGGATGATCAACTTTCTGATCCCAAGGTCTGCCGCGATCCTGAGACCGGCAAGCAGCACCTCATACTCTGTAGTGTTGTTTGTCGACCTCTCCCGGGGAAAGTGCATCTGGACCATGTACTTGAGGTGCTCCCCGGTAGGTGCGACAAGGAGCACACCAGCACCGGCGCCTTGTAGCAAGAAAGCTCCATCAAAGTACATGATCCAGTTACGGCTCGTTTCCTTGCCGGGGAGACTGGTCTCCTAAATTTCTTCGTCAGGCATTGAGGTCCATTGTGCAATGAACTCTGCCAGGGCTCTGCTCCAGATTGTCGAAGTGCTTTCAAACCTGGGCCCAAAGCTTGACAGTTCCAATGCCCACACCACAATCCCTCCTGTCGCATCTGGGTTGTGCAAGATCTGTTGCAACGGGAAGTGAGTGACGACGGTGATCTCGTGTGCTTGAAAATAATGACACACCTTCCTCGAGGCCATAAGAATGCCAAAGAGCAACTTATGCACCACAGAGTATCTTGACCTAGCCCCCTACAAAAGGGAGCTGACAAAATAAACTGGTTGCTGCATCATCTTCTTCCTCTGTATCACTTCATTTGCTTGTGCGGATCCTGCCTCGCCGCCACCAGACACTGCCCTGCCGGGGCCAGACTGTGCCGAGGGTCCTACCTTGCCGACACTGGATCCTGCCAGGGAAAGCTCCGGCTGGCCGCCCGATGGTTTCTCCACTGCTACTGCTTCTTCATCAACTTTCCTCTATGCCACTAGCGCAACACTGACCACTTGATTCGTTGCCGCTGGATATAGCAGCAACGGCTCTTCTGGTTTAGGTGCAACTAGTATTGGCGTAGAGGAGAGGTACCTCTTTAAATTTTGCAGCACCGCCTCTGCCTCCGGGGTCCATTTCATTGACCCTGCCTTTTTCAAAGCATTGAAAATGGGGAGGGCGCGCTCAGCAGATTTGGAGATGAACCTACTCAAAGCAGCAACGCAACCAGCAAGCCGAGGCACATCTTTGACCCATCTTGGTGCTTCAATCTGCTCAATCGCCTTGATCTTGTCGGGTTTTGGTTCGATCCCATGCTGAGACACAAAGAACCCAAGAAGTTTGCGAGACGGGAGACCGAACACACACTTCTCAGGGTTGAGCTTGAGGTTGATCTTGCGCAAATTTGCAAATGTTTCTTCTAAATCTTGCACTTGTCCTTGGTCTTGACCATTATGTCATCCATGTAAGATTCCATATTTCTATGGAGCTGGGGCTCAAAACCAATCTGAACTGCTCTTGCAAACGTCGAACCAGCTCTTTTCAACCCGAAAGGCATTCATATAAAACAATACGTACCAAATGGGGTGATAAAGGCGGTCTTCTGTTCATCTTCCGTCGTCATAAAGATTTGGTGATATCTTGAATAGGCGTCAAGGAATGACAGCAGGTCGCACTCGGCAGTGGAGTCCACTATTGGTTAATGCGCAAAAAAGGGAACGGATCCTTTGGACATACCTTATTGATATCTGTATAATCAATGCACATCCTCTATTTCCCATTTGCCTTGCGCACCACCACCGGATTGGCCAACCATGTTGGGTGGAGCACTCCTCTGACCAAGCCTGCCGCTTCCAACTTCCTAATCTCCCCGATGATGAACTCTTGCCGCTCCAAAGCTTGCTTCCTGACCTTCTGCTTGACGGGCCGCGCATGAGGACAAACAGCAAGGTGGTGCTCAGTGACCTCCCTGGGAACGCCAGGGATGTAAGATGCTTGCCATGCAAACACATCGACATTTGCCCGTAGGAAGGCGACAAGCGCGCTTTCCTATTTGTTGTCGAGGGTGGAGTTTATAGTGAAAGCTCCGCCCGTGTCGTCCTCCTCGACGGGCACCTTATTGGTTTCTGGTGGTGCTGCCTTGGATTTCTTGCTCTTGCCGGTGGAGCTCTCTGGCACGTCCTCGATGGAAACACAGCACCCCGAGGAGGCACGTTTTCCAGAGTGGGCGCAAGAGTCCTTGCCGGGTCCAGAGGTCTTGCTGGTGTTCTTCCCCTCGGGAGCTCCAGTGGTAGGAGCAAGCGCCTTGGCGGCAGGTGCTACCACTGCTTCCCGGTAGAGTTGGTCGCCACAGATGAGCGCATCTTTCCTGTCGCAGCCAACAGTGATGATGCTCATTGGGCCGGGCATCTTTAGCGTGTTGTAGGCGTAGTGTGATGCTGCCATAAACTTGGCCAGTGCTGGATGGCCAAGGATCCTGTCGGGGATATACCCCGCGGTATGACCCGTCCATACATGGCGACTCACCAGAGTCCCGGCTGACACTTGTAGACTCAATGGAGACCCGCCCGAGCCTCGGCGACCTATTGGTGACCCGGTGGACAGGTCAGACGATTGACAAGACACAACGACCCAATAGGCCGGTTCATGTGATGGTGGGCCGGTTTAAGAGGAAAGGTATGAGGAATATTTCCTTTACGAGGAAGCAAGACCCGGACTTCTATCCAACTTGTAATAGAAGATAGACTAGTCCTAATCCTACTAGGACTCCATATGTAACCCACCCCTCCAACTTATATGAGGAGGGGCAGGGCACCCCAAGAGGGACAGGCTGAATAATCTCGAGGGCTAGATACAAGAAGAGGAGAGCCGGTTTATGCGGCGACTCCCTCATGAGCATACGGAATACGACCTAGCCACAAACAACATGTAGGGTTATTACCGGATGATGTTTCCCGGGGCCCGGAGCTGTCTAAACCCTTGTCTTGTGTGTTCGCCCGCCTCGCATCTCTCGATTCCGATCAACCCCGTTCAGGCTACTACCTAATTGCGTTGGCCTCATGACAAGTCCTCGCACTAGGACATCTGCCGTGACAAATCCACGACAGTTGGCGCCCACCGTGGGGCTCGCGCACGGTGGTGTTGAGTTCTTGGAGGGATCTTTCCCAGGGTTTCGAGAAGTTCGTTAATTTCCGGATGAAGAACCAGTTTGGAAGGACCTGCACTTGCAATCTGTGAGATCTGTGTTCAATGAAAAATTAGGGTTGCGTACAGTGAGACAGATGATCATGACCCGGTGATCCGTCGAGTCAGAAGACAAATCGGTATCTGCTACAATAGCCGCCATTGCGAGATAAGAAATTCAAAATATGGCTGCTAGTTTGACACGGAGTTTGACGCACAAAAGAAGAAAATACAAAGAAGAAGCTATGACTCGGAGGAGGACTCGACGATGGCTGGACAGTGCCTTTGGTCTACGCGTTGCCGGCCCTTGGCCGCAGCTGACCTGCGCCTTGGCCTCTGAGCCGCTGCACCTCGCGCTGCTATGAACCGCCCTCACCGCGGTCGACCGTGTTCCACCTCTACTACGAGCCGCCTCCGCCGCCTTGTCTCACCGCTTCAAGCTGTCCCGATGCGCTCCGCCTGGGACTCGTTGCTATGCTCGTGGTCGGCCTACCTCGCCGCCACCTGAGGCGCCCGGTCGAGCCGACCGATGTTGTGAGCCGCCCGCCGCTGCAGGCTTGATTCCTCCGCCACTGCGGTGACTCGCCGCATCGCTGGACCGTGATGTTGAACCTCCCTGCACCTTTCTGTTGCCGGGTCAGGCCAACCCAACACACCGCCGCCGCTACCTTGGGCCGGGTCTCCCACTTGCGCCCTGCCTCTGCTGCACCTGCAGGCCGCGCGCGCTGGCCTCCTGATGGCTCCTAAGCCGCTGCGGCTGTGCATCGCCGGCATGCCCTGCTGCCGTGGCTGTGCTTCGGTGCCAAGCCTGCACCTCATTCCGGGCTCGCCTCCAAGCGGTTGAGCCGTCGGCCTCGCCCGAGTCGCCGGTGCGGCCTCGCTGCCATGAGGCACCCTACGACTCCATTGTTTGGAGCCACCTTGCTCCCCTCGCCTCCAAATTGTTGAGCCGTCGGACACCGAGCACCTTTGAGCCACCACCGGCCTCGTCAGCGTTGCGTCCAACCCGCCACTGCGGCCTGTAACTACGTGGCTCCGTGGGTGAGTTGTGGTTCTGGCGTTACTGCCCATTCTAGGACCTGTCTCTTGCGTGGTTCTTACTCCGTGGGTGAGTTGCGGGCCTGCTATGACGTTGGGTCAACGCCGGTGAACTTGCTGGATGCTGTTGTTTTTCTGCAGCTATTGTTCGGGGTTAATGTCCCCAATGACATGAAGCGTGATTATATCATGAGAGTCGTCTGTGAAGCAACACAGTCACCCAATGTGAAAGACACAACTACTTGGACCCTTGGAAGAACATTCGAAATTCTTCATGGTTCTATAGTTGAAACTGCTCCTGCCATTACAACTCCTGGTTTGACCGGATGTTGTTTGTTTTACGTTAACACAAAACAACCTATGTGGATAAGTTCAATGGTGGATAAAAGGAAATACCAAGGCACATGGCAGAGTTCTCCACTGACACAGGGGCATGTACCACAAGGGAAACCACTTAGTATTCCATGCGGTGGTCTAAGTAAAGAGATCTCCTTGCTTCAAGACTACATGCGTACGTGACCATCATCAAAACCAAGACTTCGTGGATTATGTAGCTCTTGCATGTGAAGATCTGTCCATCCGAGCATAGCTGTCCGTTCAAGAAAAATTACCCAGCGCCACAGCGATGACGCTAGGCTTATTGTGGTCAGACGCCGTTCCTGTGCCCGTTTACACGACGGTATCCGATGAACGCGTGAAGGGCTTGACAGTTTACAGTCCAACATACGTTGACGCTGAAGGCCGTGCAAACATCTATACCATGTGAGGCTACCGGAAAATTCATCCAACACCGGCATCCTTGTTTATTTTTCATGCATATTCATCCGGGAACAATTACTCTGGTAGGTAATAATTTTGCACAGGACAATTGTTCATTACAAAGGTGGTGCCATGTTGTGCCTATGGAGTGTGCTAGCATCATCATGCACTGGCGTCCGCACCTGCTTGCTGTTGAACGGGTGTGCGCAAGGCGCCGCTCGTGCGGCTCGATCTACATCAACTGGCTGGCACCGTGTACGCGATTGACTCGCCATCCGCGTAGCTTACCGCGCTTGCGATTGAGTCGCCTCTCCGCACCGGCTTAAAAATGCCACGGCCGACTCATCTGTCTGCTCCCGCGGCCGACTTGGCCATGATTGATTTCAGCTTCACCTTGGCGATCATCAATTCCGCGGTGAATAATTTATGGCCTGGCATATCAGGTGAAATCCGTCCAGTATCTTTTTTACATTACATATTGCTTTCTTTAAAAGAGCAATTACCCTGGCTTGCAAGTTCTGCAATGCAAGGCAAGTTGTCTACTGTAAAAAGGACTATTATATCACTGAGCTGTTGAATGGCTCATACCGGCTTATATCATGGCCAAGTATGAAGAATTTCAAGCCCAAAGATGATATTTCATGACCCCCGGTTGGTACTGGCCCCGGATTATAATTATCAAGGCATCACCATGGTATTAATCTACAGGTATGTCTTTCAATAATGGTATGAATATGTTGGTTTTGGTAAACCGCCCTGGCTTTGGACGTTAAGTCATAGTATATATTTGGATTGCGCCATTGGAATTATGCTCTTATAAATCTTTGGGATTGACACCCTCACTGGATGTGGCGATGTAAGCCGGCAATTTGAGCCAATCTTCCAGGTATATTTTCAAATTGTTGGATGAATATGCGAGGTTTGATAACCCGCCCTGGTTTGGACGTTAAGTCGCCAGTATATTTTGGATTGCACCATTGGAATAATGTGCTTATGAATCATTGGATTATTACCATCACTGGGTATGGCAATGTAAGCCAGCAGTATAAATCAATCCTTCAGGTATGTTTTCCTGGTTATATGAATATGCGAGGTTTGATAACCCGCCCTGGCTTTTAACTTTAAGTTGCCAGTATGTTTAGGCTTGAATGGCCTGAATGCTAGTCTTTTCCATAATTGCATAAGACTATATTTGATTATGTAGTGTGATATTCTCATTCCTGTAGTTCGACTCACCACCAAATGTGACTGGTAGTGTGATCTTACCCTTGGGCTGGCTTCTTCCTGGGTTGATCCCTTGAAACGTGCCCGTCTCTTCGAGATCTCCATCAGGGATTTGCAACCTCTTAATTACCTTGGGCGAGATCAAGTTCAGGATGGCCCCATCGTCCACTAACATTTTCGTTACCTTGAGGTTGCTTGGCGAGACCAACAATGGCAGGCACCCGACCACGGTTGTGCGATTAGGGTTATCCTCGGCGTCAAAAATAATAGGCGTGTTGGACCATTTCACTGGCCTCTGGGCATCGACTGATGGCTCTGTCGCATTAATATCGCGTGCCCACTGTTTGAGTTGGCGGTGAGAAGAATGCAACGAGGCGCCACCATCGATGCACATGGCTTCTGTATCTTTCTCGAATTCGTGCTCGCTAGACTCGTCGTCCTCTTCATGATCATCAGCTCCCCCTTTCTTATCACGGCCCTGAGCGGGCCTCTCTTGCTGCTTGTCTTTGCCGCGGTAGCCCCCTCGGCCCCCGCGCTTCTTACCATATCCCTCGGCACTATCTTGGACCATCTCCTTATCTCTTCTCTCGTACTCAGCTTTCTGCCTCTCCACAAGCTGATCAACTTGCCAACAGTTCTAGAGGTCATGGCCCTTCGTGCGATGGATCTTGCAATATTGCTTGTCAGAACCCTACGGCTTGTCGGCAGCTGCCAAGACCTGGCAGGCGGTGCACCCAGCAACCTCCTTTCCGGGGTCGTAAGCCTTGGCCTACTTGGCGGTGCTGAGGTTGCCGGATTCCTCAATGGCAAGCACGGTCTTGCCCTTGCGGTTCCGGTTGCGCTGCTGGCCTTTCTTTGCCGGGGCGGCCACGTCTTCATCTCCAGAGTCACTTTCTGCGTCGGCATCTTCCCTAGGGTACTTCCTTCCTTCTTTAGCCCGAGCACATCTATCGGCCAAAACATAAAGTTCATAAACATCCCTAACCTTGTTCATTGCCAGCTCTTCATGCATCTTGCGGTTGCGCACGTTCTAATGAAACGCGCTGATGACAGCGACAGGATGAACGTCTGGGATGTTGTACCGCACATGGCCGAATCTCTGTATGTACTTGCGCAAGGATTCACCGTCCTTCTGGGGGGATGAGATGCAAATCACTTGCGTGGCCGGGAGCTTGGAGGACTCCGGTAAAGGTGCCAACAAACTCGTGGCACAGATCCGACCAAGAGGAGATGGAATCTACTTGCTGGTGCATCAACCACGACCCGACGTTGGGCTGGAGCACCAACGGGAAGTAGTTGGCGAGCACCTTGCCGTCCCGAGCCCCGGCTACTTGCATCGCAATGGTGTACACGCTCAGGAACTTGGACGGATGAGTCTTGCCGTCGTACTTCTCCGGGACCTCTCGTTGAACGTGCGGGTAGTGGGCCACTGGAACTGCCGCAACTCACGGGTAAAAGCTGGACAACCTACCTTGTAAGGCAAGTCACCAGAATCTCCCGGTGCAGGCCTATACGCAGTGGGCCCTGCATGCCTATCAGATTGATGGCGTGCTTCGCGTCGCCGCTTGATGGTAGTTTGAGCGTCCTCTTTAGCCCGCTCCCAAAGGACTTGACATTGGTCGCGACAAGCTCGTGGATCGGATGACACCGTGGACCCATCATCAAGGGCATCGACCCGCCGAGCTGGGGACCGTTGCCGTCGTGGTGGAGAGGAGTGCACCATAGTTGCGGCGCCTCCGGCCCGTCCGCCGCCAGCACGCGCCAGCACGCGAAGGGCCCGCTTCCTGGTATCGATCTTTGTTGGTGTGGCCAATAAGGCTTTGGATGGCAGCCCTCCATTTTTCTTGCTTCTTCGCAGCAGGAGGGAAGTCGAGGAGTAGCTGCGCTCGCGCTAATGCTTCTGCTTGCGTAGGTGGCAACGACATGTGCGAGGAACGGGAGGTGCTCGAACTCTTAACCATGTTAGAAGGAGCACTGTCACGGTTCCACGGTTGTGCGCCATCTTGGCCAGCATCTTGGCATGCATGTCGTCCCTGCGCATCTCGAGAATGATGCAGAGAGCTCTTTCCGTGGCGGCACCCGGGGTCACCAGCGTTGCGGCGCTGCTCATCGTGCATGACCTGGGAGGACCGCAGTGCGGGCGCCGGCGGAGTTGTATTGGAGGTCGCCGCGCCGCCCATAGGCAGCACGGCTGCGCCCTTGGAGGTCCCCATGTCGCCCGTAGGCGGCACGGCTCCATTCTTGGACGCGGCGGCGTGCGGCTCGTCGTCTCGGGCATGAACAATGCCGCACGCCTGGCTTCGGTTGCCAGAATGTTGTGGATACCCGCGATCCGCACCTCCGCCACCATCCGCGACTACCCTGTAGCCCGTCCGTTCTGGCACGGGCGGATCGGCTCCAGACGAACCGATCGCTGTGCTCCCCTTCTTCTTGGGAGCCATGGTGATCAAGGAAACGATGTGCTAACCACTAGATCAGGGTTGCAGAACTCTCTTGTCCCCTACCTGGCGCGCCAAAGATGTCGGGGAAACAACACCTACGGGATCACGTGGATGCCTTCTACGGTTTGGTAGGGAAGAGGGGTGTGCAAAGCGCATATCTAATGATCAACACGACGGATATTTACCCAGGTTCGGGCCGCTGAGAAGCATAAAACCCCAGTCCTGCTTGAGTATATATTATGTATTCTTGAGCTTCGGCTAGCTACTATGCATGCAAGCTGGGCCGAGAGGTTCAAAAGTCTGAATCCTCCTCCAGTATGCCATTGGCCTCCTTTTATATGTCCAAGGGGTTGCCACAGTGGCATACAGGGGGTGTAAAGTAGCTATAGTGTCTATGTTTATCATCGGCGTCTGGGGACAAACACAATAAATGCGCTACTTACGTGCCCCTAGCTTTATTGGGGACGGGAATAGAGCGCGTCCCATCCGTCCCCGCCCCGCCCAGTCTCGACACGCGTCCAGGCCGATACGGCATGCAATGCCAAGTTGGCTGGCCAGCTGCTGTGCTGGAGAGGTGGCAGGATCTTCACGAAGATCTGCATGCCACCACGTAGGTGCTTGCTAGGCTGTCAGGCCAGCCACCGTGCTGAGGTGGTGACTAGGCGGCAGAGTCTTCTTCTGGCCTTGCAACCGACCCCGGACAGAGTCTTGCCGGGGCCTCGCATGTCCCCGGCAAGGACCTGGTCAATAACTTTGTCTTTTAGTCTTCACAAAGATCTGCATGCCGCTACGCACGCGCCCCTGGGTCTTGGGCTCGACATTGTCGATGGTGTCAGAGTTCCCAACCTCAAGGGTGGTGGTTTTGTTAGTGCACTGCAAGTCGTCCCGACAAGGATCTTGCCTGGGCCTCGCAAGCCGTGCCGGCAAGGATCCTCCCGGGGATCCAGCTCGTCACTGGCTTGACTTCTTCTCTAGTGATCTTGTTTCTATCCTTGATCGCCCACTCAGAGCCTCGCTACGGGTGTGGCTCCGACTACTCGTGCTACTGAACGCACAAAAATACTGGAGTTATAATACGTTAAAAAATGAAATCCCTTTGTACTAGATGAGTTTTCGTCTGAAACCCTTGTACTTTGAAAGAAATTGTCTAGTTTGTACACGAAGTGCATCCAATTTTTGCCGTAACCATCTAGACTTTTTAGCACATGCTATGTCGTGAAATTACGATATTATGCCAAGTTTCAACCTTTTCAGAGTTCATTTGTAGTGCTTTCCAATTTCAGGGTCATTTAGCTCAAAAAATCATTAAATGCATGAAATATAGCAAATGAAGTCAGAAAAGGGTTGAAAATTGATGATGTGGCTTTGAATGGTGGATATTGAATGCACAAAAAGTCTGGAGTTAAAATAAGTTCAAAAATGAAATCCCTTTGTAATAGATGAGTTTTAGTCCGAAACCGTGATACTTTGCAAGAGATTGTCCAGTTTGTACATGAAGTGCATCCAGTTTTGTCCGTAACCCTCTCAACATTTTAGCACATGCTATGTGGGTGAAATTATGATACCATGCTAAGTTTCAACCTTTTCAGAGCTCGTTTGTAGTGCTTTTTAATTTCAGGGTCATTTAACTCAAAACAGTCATTAAATCCTTGAAAAAAGGAAATGAATTCAGAAAAGGGTTGAAATATGATGATGTGGCTTTGAATGGTGCATATTGAACGCACAAAAAGTCTAGAGTTAAAATATGTTGAAAAATGAAATCCCTTTGTAATAGAAGAGTTTTCGTTCGAAACCGTGATACTTTGAAAGTGATTGTCCAGTTTGTACATGAAGTGCATCCATTTTTTTTACGTAACCCTCTCAACTTTTTAGCACATGCTATGTGGGTGAAATTATGATACCATGCCAAGTTTCAACCTTTTCAGAGCTTGTTCGTAGTGCTTTTTAATTTCAGGGTCATTTAGCTCAAGCAATCATTAAATCCATGAAAATAGGAAATGAATTCAGAAAAGGGTTGAAAGTTGATGTGGCTTTGAATGGTGCATATTGAACGCACAAAATGGTCTGGAGCAAAAATAAGTTAAAAAATGAAATCCCTTTGTAATAGATGAGTTTTCGTCCAAAACCCTGATAGTTTGAAAGAGTTTGTCAAGTTTGTACACGAAGTGCATCCAGTTTTTGTCGTAACCCACTTAACTTTTTAGCACATGCTATGTGGGTGAAATTCTGACCCTATGTCATGTTACAAACTTTTCAGAGTTCAATTGTAGTGCTTTTCAATTTCAGGGTCATTGAACTCAAAAAATCATTAAATGCATGAAAAACAGCAAATGAAGTCTGGAAAGGGTTGAAAATTGATGATGTGGCTGAATGGTGCATATTGAGCGCACAAAAAGTTTGGAGTTAAACTAAGTTAAAAAAATTAAAGCCCTTTGTAATAGATGAGTTTTCGTTCGAAACCTCGATACATGGAAATAGATTGTCAAGTTTGCCCATGAAGTGCATTCAGTTTTTGCCGTAACCCTCTCACCTCTTTAGCACATGCTATGTGGGTGAAATTATGATACCATGCCAAGCTTTAACCTTTTCAGAGCTCATTTTAGTGCTTTTCAATTTCAGGGTCATTTAGCTCAAAATTCATTAAATGCAAGAAAAATAGCAAATGAAGTCAGAAAAGGGTTTAAAATTGATGATATGACTTTCAATGGTGCATATTGAATGCACAAAAAGTCTACAGTTAAAAAATAATAATTAAATCCCTTTGTAATAAATGAGTTTTCGTACGAGACCGTGATGCTTTGACAGATATTGTCCAGTTTGTACATGAAGTGCATCCAGTTTTTTTCCGTAACCCTCTCAACTTTTTAGCACATGCTATGTGGGTGAAATTATGATACCATGCCAAGTTTCAACCTTTTCAGAGCTCATTTGTAGTGCTTTTCAAATTCCGGGTAATTTAGCTCAAAACAATCACTAAATCCATGAAAATAGGAAATGAATTCAGAAAAGGGTTCAAGTATGATGATGTGGCTTTGAATGGTGCATATTAAATGCATAATAAGTCTGGAGTTAAAATAAGTTAAAAATGAAATCCATTTGTTATAGATGAGTTTTCATCCGAAACCTTGATACTTTGAAAGAGATTGCCCAGTTTGTACACAAAGTGCATCTAGTTTTTTTCGTAACCCTCTCAAGTTTTTAGCACATGTCATGTGGCTAAAATTATGACACCATGCCAAGTTTCATCCTTTTCAGAGTTAATTTCTAGTGCTTTTCCATTTTCAGGGTCATTTAGCTGAAAAAATCATTAAATGCATGAAAAATAGCAAATGAAGTCAGAAAAGGGCTGAAAATTGATGATATGGCTTTGAATGGTGCATATTAAACGCACAAAAAGTCTGGAATTATAATAAGTTAAAAAAACTGAGATACCCTTCGTAATAGATAAGTTTTCGTGCGTAACACTGATACTTTGGAAGAGATTGTCCATTTTGTGCACTAAATGCATCTAGTTTTAGCTTTAACCCTCTCAACGTTTTAGCACAATGTACGTGGGTGAATTTATAATACCATGCCAAGTTTCAACCATTTCAAATTTATTCCTAGTGATTTTCAATTTCAGGGTCATTTAGCGTTCAAAGTCATTAAATGCATGAAAGATAGCAAATGAAGCCAGAAAAGTGTTGAAAGTTGATGTGGCTTTGAATGGTGCTTATTGAACGCACAAAACGTTTGTAGTTAAAATAGGTTAAAAATGAAATCCCTTTGTACTAGATGAGTTTTCGTTTGAAACCCTTGTACTTTGAAAGAACTTGTCTAGTTTGTACACGAAGTGCATTGTGACTCCCCCGATTCGACCGTACACTAATCATACACGCAAACGTGTACGATCAAGATTAGGGACTCACGTGAAGGTATCACAACACAACTCTAGACACAAATGAAAGTCATACAAGCTTCATATTACAAGCCAGGGGCCTCGAGGGCTCGAATACATAGCTTGAGACATAAGCGAGTCAGCGGAAGCAACAATATCTGAGTACAGACATAAGTTAGACAAGTTTTGCCTTAAGAAGGCTAGCACAAACATCAACGATCGAAGAGGCAAGGCCTCCTGCCTGGGACCTCCTAACTACTCCTAGTCGTCGGTGGGCTCCACGTAGTAGTAGGCACCCGCGGGGTAGTGGTCGTAGTCGGCGGGGGTGGCATCTGACTCCTGGGGTCCACCATCTGGTTGCAACAACCAGAAAGCAGAAGGAAGGGGGAAAAGGGAGAGCAAAGCAACCGTGAGTACTCATCCAAAGTACTCGCAAGCATCAGATCTACACTAAGTATGCATTGGTATCAAATGGAAGGGCTGTATCTGTGGACTGAACTGTAGAAAGCCAGAATAGAGGGGAAGGCCTAGCCTATCGAAGACTAATATCTTCAAGCAGCTCCAAGCATCTTGCAGCATGTAGAAGAGTAAAGAATAGCAGTTTATAATTAACAAGCATGTTGTAGCATTAACGCCCACAGATCCTTCCTCGACTCCCTGCGAGAAAGCAATCCCGGAGCCACATAACCCTCTCATGTCTCAGGTATCCATTTCTAGTTATATAAGATCGCGATACAAGTTTGAACGTCCATTACCGTGGACACGGTATTCGAATATATATCTTCCCTGCAGGGGTACACCACGTTTTCCAACACGCTCGATCACTTTGGCCGGACACACTTTTCTGGGTCAATGCCCGGCCTCGAAAGATCAACACGTCGTAGCCCTACCTAGGCACAGCAGAGAGGTCCCCGCCGGTCTACACCCTAAGCACTCCGGGGTCTGGGCCCATCGCCCGTTGCACTCCGGGTCGTTGTGTGCAGGGTGTATACCAGCACCGCCTCGGATGGCCAGCACGATCCGACCGTGCCACAATGCTCAAGTGGACATCTGACAAAGCTTCGGCTGATACTGCGACATCGAGGCCCATAACTATTCTCGCGTGGTGGTTAGTGCGTAAAGGCCAAAGGCCAATTCAGAACAAATACCCAAACCTGTTAGTGCATTAACAATTAAAGTAGTGACGGCTGTCGGGACAAGTCCAGAGCTACCACCCCCTCCTGGGTGATACCGCTAAACAGCCAGCCGCCACTGTCACATCGCACGGGTGCTCTGCAGGCCCGCCCGGCTTTCACATCAACTCGCGGGTACCCCTCAGGGCCGACCCGACTTCAACAATGGTCTCAAGTAAAGTCAAGGTAACCGTGTGTCCAATACATCAAGGAAGAAAACCCGAGGAATCACCCACGGTGGATTCCACTCACTGTAATCATCAAGGTGAACGTAAGAGGGACCACCCTCGAGGTTCACACTTGAGGTGTTGAACGACAGAGCCGTATCGGGAATGGTGAAAGAGGAAATCACCCTCGATGACCATGACCGAATAGCTACACTACAGAGTTATCATCAGGAGTGCGTTATGAGGGATCACCCTCGGCACTCGGTAGTAGCTCTACAGAGTCGAGCAACAAAAGGGGCATGATGTGATGTGAGGTGTCAGGCTCTGGTCGTCGATCACGTTGATCGAGTCATCGAAGATGAAGCAGGGGCAACAAGGACAAGGTGGGGGTCACTGATGGATCACTAACCAACCTATACTAACCAGTTTAGGATAAGCAGATAGGTAACAATAGCAGGTAAAAAAGTAGGCTATGCATAAGAATAGGAGCAATCAATAACAGTAGCAAAATCTAATGCAAGCATGAGAGAATGGAATAGGCGATATCGGGATGATCAAAGGGGGCGCTTGCCTGGAAGCTCCGCTGAAAGGGAAGAAGGGTCGTCGTCGACGTAGTCGATCATAGGGGCATCAACAGCGGTCTCGGGGTCTACCGGAGAGAAGAGGGGAAATAAACAATAAATACAGAGCAAACAAGTGCAATACTATGCATGACAAGACAAAATCAGCGCGAGGGGTGTTCTAACGCGGTGCTACACGATACCGATGAAGGGGGATAACATCTGGGAAAGTTTTCCCCAAGTTTGGCTTTTTCGGACAGATGAAACGGAGGTGGACGGTTGCATGTTCGCTATACTAGGGGCATGTGACAGATGAACGGAGAGCGTATTCCAATTCGTCTCGTCGTTCTGAGCAACTTTCATGTATATAACTTTTTCATCCGAGTTACGGATTATTTTCTACAATTTTTCAAAGTTTTAACAATATTCTAAAATTATTATTAATTCGAAATTTAAATAGCTAAATGGAATGTGCACCCAGATCTGTGTACACAGAGGTGTACCAGAGGGTGACATGCGGGCCAGGGTGACCCAGTTGACCAGTCAACATTTGACTGGTCAACAGGGGGTGGGCCCCCCCTATCATGCACTGTTTAGCCTAGCCTAAGAGTTTAGTTAACTAAACTAGTGATTATGCTAATTAATCCCGAGTTAATTAAGCTAATTAACTATTTAATTAACTAATTAACTTTTTTTCTATTTATCTTATTTATTTATTTATTAAAAGGGGGCGTGGGGCCCCCACGTCAGTGGCCCACGGGGCCTAAACGGGCAACGGGTTACGGGCGTGTGCGTGAGGGCCGCACCCAGGCGCCCATCACGCGGGGGGGGGGGAGGGGGCGAGGCCGGCCGGTCGGGGGTGTTCCCGGCTGCGGCGAGGCCACGGCGGGGCGGCGCCGGGGCGCGGCGCGGGCGAGCGCCGGTGGGCGGGAGCGGCGACCGACGCAGAGGCGCCACGGGGGTGGCAGGGGAGCGACGAGCGGCGCGAGCAGGGCGGGCGGCGCGTCGCTGGAAGGCAGTGGCCGGCGCGGGGCTGGACGAACGGCGGCAGTAGCTTATGTAGAAGCAGCAGGCCGCGCGTGGGAGGGGAGGAGGAGCAGGAGGGCCGCGCGGGTGCGAGGCAAGCGGCGATGTGGTTGTGGCTTGGAGCTAGCGGAGGCGGGGCGGGCTGCGCGGCTAGGCGGGGGAGCCATGGCGGGCGCGGCCAGCTTGGCCAGAGGCGGAGGCGGGGGTGGCCGCGGGAGCGCGCGGCAAGGGCGAGGCATGGGCGGGCATGGGGCACGCGGGCGAGGCCGGCGTTTTAAACGCACGCGCGCGCCGGTCACGAGCTTCAGGAATATCGGCGACGCGCGGATCGGCGCTCCCGACCACCATTTGGCCTGGGAGGAGAGGGTACGGGACCGCAGCGACGCAACGCGTCGATTGCATCAACGGCAGCGGCTGGAGTGCCTTGTAATGGCGACGGCGGCTGCAACAAACAACCGCAGCAGCAACTTTGACAGTAGCTGCTCGAGGTTCGGCAACGGCGGGGAAAAACAGAGCTAGGGGCGCGCGCGGAAAACGAGAAGAGAGAGGTGGTGCGCGAGCTCACAGTGAGGGTCGCGACGAGGTCGAGGGGGCCGAGGGTCGGACGTCCGCGGATCGAACCGGTGGCCGAGGTGGACACCGATGAGGGGAACGGGCGCGGGCGTCGCTGGTGGTGCTTCTAGGCCTCGACCCCGGGGTGTGGTCGATGAAGAGGAGCACGCCCGTCCTCCTGGACAAGCCGTGCAGCTCGAGGTGGCCGATGGGCGCGGTGATGCGCGGCGGCGGAGCCATGGAGGCACTCGGTGAGCTAGGGGATCTGAGGAGGAGTGGCGGAGAGGGAGAGTAGGGTGTGGGCGAGAGAGATATTTGTGCAAGGGGGAGCTGACGAGGCCAAGGGGGAGGTTCACGATGTTCTTATCCCCTCCGGGGCATCGTCGGCGATGTGGTGCGGCGGGGACGCGCGGGAGGAGCCCCGGTCAGATGAATAGGGAAGGAGGAGGGCGACCCGGGAGGTGGAAAGGCTGGGCCGGCTTGATGGGATGGATCGAGGCCCGGGGGGGGGGGGGGGGTTCAGGGGCCTTTTGTTTTCTTTCGCAATTTCCTTTTTTTCCTTTTTATAGTTTTCTGTTATCCTTTTAGTTTCTTTTATTTTTAGGTTTATAAAATATAATACTAGCCCCTAATTCAACATCAGTAATTTATGCCACTGCCACGTTTAGTTTTAGTATTTAATTAAAATACTTTGCAAGTTTTATTATTCAAAAAGCATTTAATTAATTGTTTTAGTCCATCTTTTAATTATTTTAAGGCATTTAAGTACTTTATAAATATGTCGGTTCACCACCATAAGTGTTTATGGAATATTTGCCACACCATTAACATTTTAGTTTTGACATTATGAAAACTTTAAATTGTGACTTTAATTTGAATTTGAATTTGAACCGGTTTTGAATCAACGCGAGTTGAACACCAGTAATCGTGATGACGTGGCATCATTAGCAAAGGATTACTGTAGCTTAATTATTCGGGCGTGACAATTGTCCTCCACTACAAGAAATCTCGTCCCGAGATTTTTGGAGGTACACGGAAACAAAGCGGGGTATTCATCAGGAAGATGATCCTCGAGTTCCCAAATGGCTTTATCTTTAGAAGGATTTGACCATTGAACTTTTAGAATTTTGATAGCCCTCTGATGGGTGCGACGTTCAACTTGATCGAGAACGCGGGCAGGATGCTCTCTGTAAGTGACATCATCGTGCAGGGTTTAGCTTTATAGGCCATGTGGTTGTTGCAATAAGACTTGCGACTCAAGGCATCGGCCATGTCACTAGCCTTGCCAGGGGTATAAGAAATACTGTAGTCATAGTCTGCAATTGTTTCCATACATCGCTGCTGACGGGGATCCAAATCTAGCTGAGTAAATAGATACTTCAGACTTTAATGATCGGTGAAGATCTCACCACGATTAACAGGAAGCAAACGACGCCACAACTTTAGTGCAAACTTATCTGCAGCAAGTTCAAGGTCATGGTCTGGGTAGTTCTTCTGGAAATATATCTTGGAATTCACAAACTACTAGAGTGTTTTCAATTCTCACAAGAGAAGAAATGTTTCACGCATTCAAGGAATAGATCCGTGCTTCGGCATTTAGAACAAGATGAGCCTGGTAGCTTACTATCTCATTGAAGGATGAAGTAGAGGGACGGTCTTAGTGGCACAAATGATAGCAGCGGTATGTGTTTTCAACCATTCTATTCTCAGGATGAGGTCGATATTGGACGACTTCAAAACAATGGGGGAATCATGAAATTCCAGACCTTAAAGTTCAACTGGGATGTTGCGACTAGCCATGGTGGTTCGACATTGGCCCGCGGGATGCACTTTGAAATTCCGACCAAGTGATGGCGGTTTCAACGGGTAATGAATGCTTGTGGCTGTCCCACCATTGAGCAGCGGGACCTTTCAGGTAATAAGCCGCGAAGGTGACATAGTCGGCAGGAGCTACATCAGCAGACTCCATCTCGAAAGTGGTGTCACAGAGCCAGTCATCGGCATCAAGGGGATGAGTTGAGCTGCGGTAGATGACAGGGTTGAGACGTGCAAAGTCTTGCAGAGTCACTGGGGCGGGTTGCTGATTCATATCGGGGCATGGGAACTGAGCCATGACTCATACCATGAACTGGCGATTCAACATCAAACTGTTGTATCATTCCGACCATGTATTCTGGAGGTGGTGGATTGTTGCCACCACGGCCACGACCAGCGGGTCTAACCATCCTGCTTAATGGAACAGGGGTAGTTTAGCAAGGGGTGGAGCAAGTGTATGGAGTCATTCATGATGTAACTTGAACAATGAGTAAAGGCGCAATATGCATAAAGTAGTAGTCATCAAAGACATACCGATACATATGTAGGGCCAATTACACGTTGTTCGTAGGAGTTCGGATAAGAGAAATACCATAGACCTACTAGGCGGCACGCATGCACACGATGGAGGGATAAAATGATGAGACAAAGCGAAGGCTACATCAACATCGGGGAAAACCTCTAGAGCGAGGGATTTGCATGTGATGATGTAGGGTGCCCTCGATAAGAGGATCCTGCGGTCAGTGAATATTGTGAAGCAGAACATGGTTCACAATTCAAGAAAGGGGGTGACACAAATCTCCGGATGGATGTGATCACGAGAACCTAGTATAGAGTTAGCAAAATCATTTAACCCGAATAGAGGACATATCAGAGTCCCAGAGTATAGACGAGGAGTAAAAGATCCTAATACCACCCAATGGCGACGTGGGCCCGTAAGCCACACAACCATGTTAGTAAATCAGTTTTTCAAAGACTAGACTCAACTTCGGCCAAGGAGTTGGAAAGGGGGTTCCTACAGGCAGTCGACTCTGATACCAACTTGTGACGCCCCCAACTCGACCGTACACTAATCATACACGCAAACGTGTACGATCAAGATCAGGGACTCACGGGAAGATATCACAACACAACTCTAGACACAAATGAAAGTCATACAAGCTTCATATTACAAGCCAAGGGCCTCGAGGGCTCGAATACATAGCTCGATATATAAGCGAGTCAGCGGAAGCAACAATATCTGAGTACAGACATAAGTTAGACAAGTTTTGCCTTAAGAAGGCTACCACAAACATCAACGATTGAAGAGGCAAGGCCTCCTGCCTGGGACCTCCTAACTACTCCTGGTCGTCGGCGGGCTCCACGTAGTAGTAGGCACCCTCGGGGTAGTAGTCGTAGTCGGCGGGAGTGGCATCTGACTCCTGGTGTCCACCATCTGGTTGCAACAACCAGAAAGCAGAAGGAAGGGGGGAAAGGGGGAGCAAAGCAACCATGAGTACTCATCCAAACTACTCGCAAGCATCAGCTCTACACTAAGTATGCATTGGTATCAAATGGAAGGGCTGTATCTGTGGACTGAACAGCAGAAAGCCAGAATAGAGGGGAAGGCCTAGCCTATCGAAGACTAGCATCTTCAAGCAGCTCCAAGCATCTTGCAGCATGTAGAAGAGTAAAGAATAGTAGTTTATAATTAACAAGCATGTTCTAGCATTAACGCCCAGGGATCCTTCCTCGACTCCCTGCGAGAAAGCAATCCCGGAGCCACATAACCATCTCATGTCTCAAGTATCCATTTCTAGTTATATAAGATCGGGATACAAGTCTGAACATCCATTACCGTGGACACGGTATTCGAATATATATCTTACCTGCAGGGGTGCACCACGTTTTCCAACACGCTCGATCACTCTGGCCGGACACACTTTTCTGGGTCAATGCCCGGCCTCGGAAGATCAACACGTTGTAGCCCTACCTAGGCTGAGTAGAGAGGTCCCCGCCAGTCTACATCCTAAGCACTCCGGGGTCTGGGCCCATCGCCCGTTGCACTCTGGGTCGTTGTGTGGAGGGTGGATACCAGCACCGCCTCGGATGGCCAGCACGATCCGACCGTGCCACAATGCTGAAGTGGACATCTGACAAAGCTTCGGCTGATACTGCGACGTCGAGGCCCATAACTATTCTCGCGTGGTGGTTAGTGCGTAAAGGCCAAAGGCCAATTCAGAACAAATACCCAAACATGTTAGTGCATTAACAATTAAAGTAGTGACGTCTGTCGGGACAAGTCCGGAGCTACCACCCCCTCCTGGGTGATACCGCTATACAGCCAGCCGCCACCGTCACATCGCACGGGTGCTCTCCGGGCCCGCCCGGCTTTCAGATCATCTCATGGGTACCCCTCAGGGCCGACCCGACTTCAACAATGGTCTCAAGTAAACTCAAGGTAACCGTGTGTCCAAAACATCAAGGAAGAAAACCCGAGGAATCACCCGCGGTGGATTCCACTCAATGTAATCATGAAGGTGAAGGTAAGAGGGACCACCCTCGAGGTTCACACTTGAGGTGTTGAACGACAGAGCCGTATCGGGAATGGTGAAAGAGGAAATCACCCTCGATGACCACGACCGAATAGCTACACTACAGAGTTATCATCAGGAGTGCGTTATGAGGGATCACCCTCGGCACTCGATAGTAGCTCTACTGAGTCGAGCAACAAAAGGGGCATGATGTGATGTGAGGTGTCAGGCTCTGGTCTTCGATCAAGTTGATTTAGTCGTCGAAGATGAAGCAGGGGCAACAAGGAGAAGGTGGGGGTCACTGATGGATCACTAACCAACCTATACTAAGCAGTTTAGGATAAGCAGGTACGTAACAATAGCAGGTACAAAAGCAGGCTATGCATCAGAATAGGAGCAATCAATAATAGTAGCAAAATCTAATGCAAGCATGAGAGAATGGAATGGGCGATATCGGGATGATCAAAGGGGGGCTTGCCTGGAAGCTCCGCTGAAAGGGGAGAAGGGTCGTCGTCGACGTAGTCGATCACAGGGGCATCAGCAGCGGTCTCGGGGTCTACCGGAGAGAAGAGGGGGAAGAAACAATAAATACAGAACAAACAAGTGCAATACTATGCATGACAAGACAAAAGCAGCGCGAGGGCTGTTCTAACACGGTGCTACATGATACCGACGAAGGGGGATAACATCCGGGAAGTTTTCCCGAAGTTTGGCTTTTTCGGACAGATGAAACGGAGAGGGACAGTTGCATGTTCGCTATGCTAGGGGCATGTGACAGAGGAACGGAGAGCGTATCCCAACTCGTCTCGTCGTTCTGAGCAACTTTCATGTATAAAACTTTTTCATCCGAGTTACGGATTATTTTCTACAATTTCTCAAAGTTTTAACAATATTCTGAAATTATTATTAATTTGAAATTTAAATAGGTAAATGTTATGTGCACCCAGATCGGTGTACACAGAGGTGTACCAGAGGGTGACATGCGGGCCAGGGGGACCCAGTTGACCAGTCAACGTTTGATTGGTCAATAGGGGGTGGGCCCCCCCTATCATGCACTGTTTAGCCTAGCCTAAGAGTTTAGTTAACTAAACTACTAATTAGGCTAATTAGTCCTGAGTTAATTAAGCTAATTAACTAATTAATTAATTAGCTAATTAACCTTTTTCTATTTATCTTATTCATTTATTTATTAAAAGGGGGCGTGGGGCCCCCACGTCAGTGGCCCACGGGGCCTAAACGGGCAACGGGTTACGGGCGTGTGCGTCAGGGGCGCACCCAGGCGCCCATCACGTGGGGGGGGAAGCGAGGCCGGCCGGTCGGGACTGTTCCCGGCGGCGGCGAGGCCACGGCTGGGTGGCGCCGGGGCGCGGCGCGGGCAAGCGCCGGAGAGCGGGCCGCGGGCGCCGGTGGGCTGGAGCGGCGGCCGGTGATGGCGACCGACACAGAGGCGCGGCGGGGGTGGCAGGGGAGCGATGAGCGGCGCGAGCAGGGCGGGCGGCGCGGCGCTGGAAGGCAATGGCCGGCGCGGGGCTGGACGAACGGCGGCAGCAGCTGATGTAGAAGCAGCAGACCGCGCGTGGGAGGGGAGGAGGAGCAGGAGGGCCGCGCGGGTGCGAGGCGAGCGACGATGTGGCTGTGGCTTGGAGCTAGCGGAGGTGGGGCGGGCTGCGTGGCTAGGCGGGGGAGCCACGGTGGGCGCGGTCATGTTGGCCAAAGGCGGAGGCGGGAGTGGCCGCGGGAGCGCGCGGCAAGGGCGAGGCACGGGCGGGCATGGGGAACGCGGGCGAGGCCGGCGTTTTAAACGCACGCGCGCGCCGGTCACGAGCTTCAGGAACATCGGCGACGCGCGAATCGGCGCTTCCGGCCACCATTTGGCCTGGGAGGAGAGGCTACGGGACCGGAGCGATGCAACGCGTCGATTGCATCAACGGCAGCGGCTGGAGTGCCTTGTAATGGCGACGGCGGCTGCAACAAACAACCGCAGCAGCAACTTTGACAGTAGCTGCTCGAGGTTCGGCAACGGCGGGGAAAAACAGAGCTAGGGGCGCGCGCGGAAAACGAGAAGAGAGGGGTGGTGCGCGAGCTCACAGTGAGGGTCGCGACGAGGTCCAGGGGCCGAGGGTCGGACGTCCGCGGATCGAACCGGTGGCCGAGGTGGACACCGATGAGGGGAACAGGCATGGGCGTCACTGGTGGTGCTTCTCGGCCTCGACCCCGGGGTGTGGTCGATGAAGAGGAGCACGCCCGTCCTCCTGGACAAGTCGTGCAGCTCGAGGTGGCCGATGGGCGCGGTGGTGCGCGGCGGCGGAGCCATGGAGGCGCTCGGTGAGCTAGGGGATCTGAGGAGGAGTGGCGGAGAGGGAGAGTAGGGTGTGGGGCGAGAGAGATATTTGTGCAAGGGGGAGCTGACGAGGCCGAGGGGGAGGTTCACGGTGTTCTTATCCCCTCCGGGGCATCGTCGGGGATGTGGTGCGGCGAGGACGCGCGGGAGGAGGCCCGGTCGGATGAACAGGGAAGGAGGAGGGCGACCCGGGAGGTGGAAAGGCTGGGCCGTCTTGATGGGATGGATCGAGGCCCGGGGGGGGGGGGGTTCAGGGGCCTTTTCTTTTCTTTCGCAATTTCCTTTTTTTACTTTTCATAGTTTTCTGTTATCCTTTTAGTTTCTTTTATTTTTAGGTTTATAAAATATAAAACTAGCCCCTAATTCAACATTAGTAATTTATGCCACTGCCACATTTAGTTTTAGTATTTAATTAAAATACTTTGCAATTATTATTATTCAAAAAGCATTTAATTAATTGTTTTAATTCATCTTTTAATTATTTTATGGCATTTAAGTACTTTATAAATATGTTGGTTCACCACCATAAGTGCTTATGGAATATTTGCCACACGATTAACATTTTAGTTTTGACATTATGCAAACTTTAAATTTTGACTTTAATTTGAATTTGAACTAGTTTTGAATCAACGCGAGTTGAACAACAGTAATCGTGATGACGTGGCATCATTAGCAAAGGATTACTGTAGCTTAATTATCCAGGCGTCACATTCATCCAATTTTTGCCGTAACCATCTCAACTTTTTAGCACATGCCATGTGGGTGAAATTATGATATTATGCCAAGTTTCAACTTTTTCAGAGTTCATTTGTAGTGCTCTCCAATTTCAGGGTCATTTAGCTCAAAAAATCATTCACTCAAAATAGTCATTAAATCCATGAAAAAAGGAAATGAATTCAGAAAAGGGTTGAAATATGATGATGTGGCTTTGAATGGTGCATACTGAACGCACAAAAAGTCTGGAGTTAAAATAAGTTTAAAAATGAAATCCCTTTGTAACAGATGAGTTTTCGTGCGAGACCGTGATACTTTGAAAGAGATTGTCCGGTTTGCACACGAAGTGCATCCAGTTTTTTCCGTAACCCTCTCAACATTTTAGCACAAGCTATGTGGGTGAAATTATGATACCATGCCAAGTTTCAACCTTTTCAGAGCTCGTTTGTAGTGCTTTTTAATTTCAGGGTCATTTAGCTCAAAATAATCATTAAATCCATGAAAAAATTAAATGAATTCAGAAAGGGTTGAAATATGATGATGTGGCTTTGGATGGTGCATATTGAACGCACAAGAAGTTAGGAGTTAAAATAAGTTAAAAAATGAAATCCCTTTGTTATAGATGAGTTTTTGTCCGAAACCGTGATACATCGAAAGAGATTGTGTAGTTTGTACACGTAGTGCATCTAGATTTTTCTGTAACCCTCTCAACTTTTTAGGAAATGCTATGTGCGTGAAATTATGATACCATGCCAAGTTTCAACCTTTTCAGAGCTCATTTGTAGTGCTTTTCAAATTCAGGGTCATTTAGCTCAAAAAATAATTAAATGCATGAGAAATAGCAAATGAAGCCAGAAAAGGGTTGAAAGTTGATGTGGCTTTGAATGGTGCATATTGAACGCAGAAAAAGGTCTGGAGCAAAAATAAGTTAAAAAAATGAAATCCCTTTCTAATAGATGAGTTTTCGTCCAAAACCCTGATAGTTTGAAAGAGTTTGTCAAGTTTGTACACGCAGTGCATCCAGTTTTTTCCGTAACCCTCTCAACATTTTAGCACAAGCTATGTGGGTGAAATTATGATACCATGCCAAGTTTCAACCTTTTCAGAGCTCGTTTGTAGTGCTTTTTAATTTCAGGGTCATTTAGCTCAAAATAATCATTAAATCCATGAAAAAAGGAAAATGCATTCAGGAAAGGGTTTAAATATGATGATGTGGCTTTGGATGGTGCATATTTAACGCACAAGAAGTTAGGAGTTAAAATAAGTTAAGAAATGAAATCCCTTTGTTATAGATGAGTTTTTGTCCGAAACCGTTATACGTCGAAAGAGATTGTCTAGTTTGTACACGAAGAGCATCTAGATTTTTCCATAACCCTCTCAACTTTTTAGCAAATGCTATGTGGGTGAAATTATGATACCATGCCAAGTTTCAACCTTTTCAGAGCTCATTTGTAGTGCTTTTCAAATTCAGGGTTATTTAGCTCAAAAAATCATTAAATGCATGAAAAATAGCAAATGAAGTCAGAAAAGGGTTGAAGTATGATGATGTGTTAATGGTGCATATTAAATGCATAGTAAGTCTGGAGTTAAAATAAGTTAAAAATGAAATCCATTTGTTATAGATGAGTTTTCGTCTGAAACCTTGATACTTTGAAAGAGATTGTCAAGTTTGTACACAAAGTGCATCCAGTTTTATTCGTAACCCTCTCAAGTTTTTAGCACATGTCATGTGGTTGAAATTCTGATACCATGCCAAGTTTCATCCTTTTCAGAGTTCATTTCTAGTGCTTTTCCATTTTCAGGGTCATTTAGCTGAAAAAATCATTAAATGCATGAAAAATAGCAAATGAAGTAAGAAAAGGACTGAAAATTGATGATATGGCTTTGAATGGTGCATATGAAACGCACAAAAAGTTTGGAATTATAATAAGTTAAAAAAACTGAGATCCCTTTGTAATAGATAAGTTTGCGTGCGAAACACTAATACTTTGGAAGAGATTGTCCATTTTGTGCACTAAATGCATCTAGTTTTAGCTTTAACCCTCTCAACGTTTTAGCACATGCTACATGGGTGAATTTATGATACCATGCAAAGTTTCAACCTTTTCAAAATGATTTGTAGTGCTTTTCAATTTCAGGGTCATTTAGCATTCAATGTCATTAAATGCATGAAAAAATAGCAAATGAAGTCAGAAAAGTGTTGAAAGTTGATGTGGCTTTGAATGGTGCATATTGAACGCACAAAAAGTTTGTAGTTAAAATAAGTTCAAAAATGAAATCCCTTTGTACTAGATGAGTTTTCGTCTGAAACCCTTGTACTTTGAAAGAAATTGTCTAGTTTGTACATGAAGTGTATCCAATTTTTGTCGTAACCATCTAAACTTTTTAGCACATGCTATGTGGGTGAAATTATGATATTATGCCAAGTTTCAACCTTTTCAGAGTTCATTTGTGGTGCTTTCCAATTTCAGGGTCATTTAGCTCAAAAAATCATTAAATGCATGAAATATAGCAAATGAAGTCAGAAAAGGGTTGAAAATTGATGATGTGGCTTTGAATGGTGGATATTGAAGGCACAAAAAGTCTGGAGTTAAAATAAGTTCAAAAATGAAATCACTTTGTAATAGATGAGTTTTCGTCCGAAGCCGTGATACTTTGATAGAGATTGTCCAGTTTGTACATGAAGTGCATCCAATTTTGTCCGTAACCCACTCAAAATTTTAGCACATGCTATGTGGGTGAAATTATGATACCATGCCAAGTTTCAACCTTTTTAGAGCTCGTTTGTAGTGCTTTTTAATTTCTGGGTCATTTAACTCAAAATAGTCATTAAATCCATGAAAAAAGGAAATGAATTCAGAAAAGGGTTGAAATATGATGATGTGGCTTTGAATGGTGCATATTGAACGCTCAAAAAGTCTGGAGTTAAAATAAGTTAAAAAATAAAATCCCTTTGTACTAGAAGAGTTTTCGTTCGAAACTGTGATAATTTGAAAGTGATTGTCCAGTTTGTACATGAAGTCATCCAGTTTTTTTCCGCAAGCCTCTCAACTTTTTAGCACATGCTATGTGGGTGAAATTATCACACCATGCCAAGTTTCAACCTTTTCAGAGCTTGTTTGTAGTGCCTTTTAATTTCAGGGTCATTTAGCTCGAACAATCATTAAATCCATGAAAAAAGGAAATGAATTCAGAAAAGGGTTGAAATATGATGATGTGGATTTGGATGGTGCATATTGAACGCATAAAAAGTTAGGAGTTAAAATAAGTTAAAAATGAAATCCCTTTGTTATAGATGAGTTTTTGTCCGAAACCATGATACTTCGAAAGAGATTGTCTAGTTTGTACACGAAGTGCATCTAGATTTTTTCGTAACCCTCTCAACTTTTTAGAACATGCTACGTGGGTGAAATTATGATACCATGCCAAGTTTCAGCCGTTTCAGAGCTCATTTGTAGTGCTTTTCAAATTCAGGGTCATTTAGCTCAAAGCAATCACTAAATCCATGAAAAATGGAAATGAATTCGGAAAAGGGTTGAAATATGATAATGTGGCTTTGAATGGTGCATATTGAATGCATCATAAGTCTGGAGTTAAAATAAGTTAAAAATGAAATCCATTTGTTATAGATGAGTTTTCATCTGAAACTCTGATACTTTGAAAGAGATAGTCCAGTTTGTACACAAAGTGCATCTAGTTTTTTCCGTAACCCTCTCAAGTTTTCAGCACATGCCATGTTGTCGTGGAATTGTCACGGCATATGTCCTTGTGAAAGGACTTAAACGTGGAGCCATCGCAACTAGGAAGCTTAAAGGGGTTAAAGCGGGACAAAGGACATGAGGATTATACTGGTTCGGCCCCTTGCGGTGAAGGTAAAAGCCTAATCCAGTTGAGGTGGAATTGCTAGGGTTTCGATGACCAGGGAGCGAATCCGCTATGCCTGGCTCTCAATTTGATGCTACTTGCCCTAAGCCGTCGCCGGGTCATCCCCTTATATACACGGGTTCACGCCCCGCGGCCTACAGAGTCCCGACCGGCTCATAAACAGTGTCCGGCTCGGCGACTAGTTAATCTTGCCTTACAATACAAGTCATGTCATTATGGTAGTTTATCACTACGGGCCTTAAGTCGCATGTGGGCTTTGGGCCCTTAACTGAACCGCCATCTTCAAGCTTGATATTGGGCTTCATATGATGAATCAATATAGCGTAACCCGGCCCCTCCTAGTCGGGTTACACTAGTAGTTATATCCCCAACATTAGGCCCCAGATTGATTTCAACCGGTTCATGTCAACCTTCAATACTTAAGAAAAAGTCTTCTGCCTTCTACCTGTGCAAATATTTATAACCCACCGTGATGTCATCTTCTGGATTCCTGATAACCCGCTATGACGTCATCTACCATTTAATATATATTTTATTCAATCATATCCCAACGGATCCTTATCTTTAATGACCATCCCGAAAATCGAGGCGTCTGAGTAGCTGGATAACCATGTTTCAGGCTCCTCATTTCTCGTGCCCGCTCTGTCAGTCTTCTCCTCATAAATAGGCACGACCTTTAGTTCTTTCTTCATTCTCCCATTTTTCGTCGTCTTCTTCCTCTCGCGACTCCGCTGCTATTCGAGCTCCGCCGCTGCCGCCGCAGAGCACTTCGTCCTCATCGACCTCGGCCGCTGTATCAACCTGAATCGGTTCAGAGAACGGCGACGACCCTCCGTAGTAGATCTGCAGCTGTAAGCCTTCGTTTTCCCTCACCTCAGATCCGCATTAGGGTTTTGCGAGTTCCTCTATGTTCTTTGCTGTTCATCACAGATTCTCCATGGTTTCTTCATTGCATCCTCTTTTGATCAAAAGAAGTACTAAGCACACGCGGTAGTTGTTTCGCATCCATTTCAGATGCTAGTAGATCCCTTTTTCTAGCTCAAAGGCCTCATCAGAACTCACGAGCTCATCTGCACTTATATTTTTAGGTCTAGAATATTTTCTTTTCTGAACAGGCGTTTGATCCAAAATAATAGCTGCAATCTGTGAAACTTGTTTGTACAACACTTAGGCAAAATCTGTATTTGTTAGACCCACCTGGTCATGGCGACTCACACCACCGGCTTTAATTTGAGATGCTCAATAAATAACTTCAACCACGCCCGGTGGCTTAAATAACTGTAACTGCTCATGGAGGCTTAAACAATCTGACATAACTAGCCAAACACCATTAGGCCCCTCTTATAAGCCACCAATTTTGAGTATGATTTGAAGTATTTCTCCCCGGCTTAAATTTGAACCGGAAATTTTTATTTTGTCGTAGGCTTCCATCTTTAAAATGCCGCCGAAAGCGCCCAAATCACCCGTTACATGCAATTGGATCAAATCCGTCGTCACAGAAAGCACCCTTGCTGATTTTGTGAAGACCGGCTATCTGCCAAAGAAGGAAGTTATGTCCTATCGTGCTCCTGATCCAACAGAGGAAAATCCTCAACCCAAAGACGGGGAAGTCATTGTGACACCCGGATAATTAGGCTACAGTAATCGCACGCTAAATTATGCCACATCACCTCGATTACTGTTGCTAATCTCGCGTTAGTTCGAAACCGGTTCGAATTCAAATTCAAAATCAAGCAAACAATAAAATATTTTCAAATATTAAAACTAAAATGTTGGGGTGTGGCCGAATAATTCATGAGTAATAATGGTGGAGAAACCAACATTTCTTATAATATTTAAATTCACTAAAATAACCAAAGCTTAGGGCAAAACAATTAATTTAATGCCTTTTATAAAGTTATAATAATATAACTAAATTAGTAGTGTGCCAAAATAATTATGGCAGTGGCCTAATTAGTAATACTAATTTAGGTGCTAACTTGGTATTTTATAAAACTAAAATAATAGAAACTATAAATGAAAACAGTAAAGAAATAAAAGAAAAATAAAACAAACCAAAGGAGAAAACCTCCCCTCCCGTTGGGCCTCGGCCCAGCTGGCCGACCGGCCGGCCCAGCCGCCCCCCATCTCTGGCCTAGAAGGCCACTACCCCCTGAAACCCTAACCCATTGCCCCCGTCGCCCCAATTCTCCCCCCACTCCTCCTCGTTCCCCACTCCCTTCGATCCCCTCCCCCCGTCTGGATCGGGCTGCGCCCCGAGCCCCAACGCCCGTCGCGCGCATCTGACACCGATCGCCGGCGCCGCCTCCCTACCGGACAGGCCGTCCTCGACCTCCTCCTCACCGACCCCCCTCTCCCTCGCCCCTTCTGCCCGATCCCGATCTGGATCTGGACGGGGCCGCCCCGACGTCGCCGGCGCCCTCGACACCGCCAGCCACTCACCGTCCCTGGAGCCACCTCGACGCCGCGCCTCGTCGCCCGACGCCGTCCGGAGCTACTCCACCTCGGCAACGTTGCCGGATCCCGCATCCCCGACTCCTCCCCGAGCCCCGCTGCCTTGGCCCTACGGATCCGCGGTGAGGCCCCGACCTCTCCTCCCTTTCCCCTCGCGCTGCGCTCCGGCATGCCCAGCTGCGCGCTCGCCGCGCACCACGCGCTGCCCGACCACCGTTGCTCCGCCCGCTCGCGCTCACGCCCCTCCCGGGGCGCACTCCGCAACCGCTCTCGTGCCCGGCTGCACCACTGCTTGCGCGCGCACACCCACAGCCGCACGCCGCCGCGCCTCCCCCTGCATGCTCTCTGTCACCTCGCTGCTTCCCGCGCAACGCCGCGCCCCTGCACGCACGTCAGGCGTGATGCCCGCGCCCCTGCCCCGTGCGGCCGCCTTGCTCTGCCTGCTCACAATGGGCATGCTCCGACGACCACCCTCGCCTCTACGGCCTCGCCGCACCCCCTGGTGGCTCGGGCGTGCGGGCACCCCTTCGCCCCGCGGCCCGCTACGCCCACCCGAACCCGCTATGGCCCTTAGGGCCTATGACACATGGGCCCCGCCCAGCCCAGAGAACGTTAAAAGAAAATAAATAAATAAAAATAATAATAATAAAAAAAAAATATATTGAAAGTAATTAATTAATTAGAAAAATTATTAACCTAATTAATTTTTGATTAATTAAACTAATCTAATATCTAAACTAATTGAACTGTTAGTTAATTAATTGATCAGTCAATGACAGGTGGGTCCCGCACGTCAGTTTGACCCAGTCAACGCCCTGTTGACTGCTGACGTCATGCTGACGTCAGCAGGCACTATTCTGGATAATGTTGAATTAAATAAATTAAATAAATTCTAAAATGATTTAAAACTTTAAGAAAAATCAATATAAAAATAAACCGAGCTCAAGATGAAAATACTTTCTACATGAAAGTTGCTCAGAACGACACGAGACGAAATCCGAATACGCAGTCCGTTCCTCCGCCAACGCGTCCCTACAAAATAAGTGAACCTGCAACATTTCTACCTCCAGTCATCTGTCCGAAAAACGTGAACACCGGGATATTTTCCCGGATGTTCCCCCCCTTGCACCGGTATCACCTCATACCGCGTTAGAACACACGTCTAGCTCTGCCTGTTGTCCATTTATGCACTTGCTTGCTATGATTTCTGTTTCTCCCCCTTCTTCTCTTCGGTAGACCCCGGTGACGATGTGATGCCCTGTGGTCGGGCTACGTCACTGACGACCCTCCTTCCTTTGTCTGAACAACCAGGCAAGCCCCCCTGATCACCAGATATCGCCTAACCTCTACTCTCTACTGCTTGCATTAGAGTAGTGTAGCATGTTACTGCTTTCGTTAATCCTATTCTGTTGCATAGCCTGTCATTGATGCTACAGTTGTTACCCTTACCTGCTATCCTACTGCTTAGTATAGGATGCTAGTGTTCCATCAGTGGCCCTACACTCTTGTCCGTCTGCCATGCTATACTACTGGGCCGTGATCACTTCGGGAGGTGATCATGGGTATATACTATATACATTATATACATGACACATGTGGTGACTAAAGTCGGGTCGGCTCGAGGAGTACCCGCAAGTGATTCTGATGAGGGGGCTGAAAGGACAGGTGGCTCCACCCTGGTAGAGGTGGGCCTGGGTTCCTTACGGCCCCCGACTGTTACTTTATGGCGGAGCGACAGGGCAGGTTGAGACCACCTAGGAGAGAGGTGGGCCTGGCCCTAGTCGGCGTTCGTGGATAAATAACACGCTTAACGAGTTCTGGGTATTTGATCTGAGTCTGGCCATTTGGCCTATACGCACTAACCATCTACGCGGGAGTAGTTATGGGTATCCCGACGTCGTGGTATCAGCCGAAGCTCTTTTGACGTCAGCGACTGAGTGGCGCGCGCCGGATTGGACTGGAACGCCTACTAGGCTAGGTCTGCTTCCGGCCGCGTACGCAACGTGCAGGTGTGCATAGGGCGATGGGCCCAGACCCCTGCGCGCATAGGGTTAGACCGGCGTGCTGACCTCTCTGTTGTGCTTAGGTGGGGCTGCGACGTGTTGATCTTACGAGGCCGGGCATGACCCAGAAAAGTGTGTCCGGCCAAATGGGATCGAGCGTGTTGGGTTATGTGGTGCACCCCTGCAGGGAAGTTTATCTATTCGAATAGCCGTGTCCCTCGGTAAAAGGACGACCCGGAGTTGTACCTTGACCTTATGACAACTAGAACTGGATACTTAATAAAACACACCCTTCCAAGTGCCAGATATAACCCGGTGATCGCTCTCTAACAGGGCGACGAGGAGGGGATCGCCGGGTAGGATTATGCTATGCGATGCTACTTGGAGGACTTCAATCTACTCTCTTCTACATGCTGCAAGATGGAGATGGCCAGAAGCGTAGTCTTTGACAGGATTAGCTATCCCCCTCTTATTCTGGCATTCTGCAGTTCAGTCCACTGATATGGCCCTTTATACATATACCCATGCATATGTAGTGTAGCTCCTTTCTTGCGAGTACTTTGGATGAGTACTCACGGTTGCTTTTCTCCCTCTTTTCTCCTCTCTATACCTGATTGTCGCAACCAGATGCTGGAGTCCAGGAGCTAGAGATCCCGAGGATGATTCTACATGGAGTTCGGCTTCGAGGTGTAGTTAGGAGGTCCCAGGCAGGAGGCCTTGCCTTTTCGATCGTTGCTACTTTTGTGCTAGCCTTCTTAAGGCAAACTTGTTTAACTTATGTCTGTACTCAGATATTGTTGCTTCCGCTGACTCGTCTATGATCGAGCACTTGTATTCGAGCCCTCGAGGCCCCTGGCTTGTATTATGATGCTTGTATGACTTATTTATGTTGTAGAGTTGTGTTGTGATATCTTCCCGTGAGTCCCTGATCTTGGTCGTACACATTTGCGTGCATGATTAGTGTACGGTCAAATCGGGGGCGTCACAAGTTGGTATCAGAGCCAACTGCCTATAGGAATCCCCCTTTCCACACTCCTTGGCCGAAGTCGAGTCTAGACATTACAAAACTTTTACTAACATGGCTGTGTGGCTTATGGGCCCACGTCGCCATTGGGTGGTATTAGGATCTTTTACTCCTTGCCTATACTCCGGGACTCTGATCTCTCTTCTATTCGGGTTAAATGAATTTTGCTAAATCTAACATTAGGATCTCGTTATCACTTTCATCCGGAGAGCCCCTTATTACAGATGATCGTCTGATGCACCAGAAGGATCCGAAGATACTCTCCGATGTTCTCTTGAGACTTTATGGTGTCGCTTTTGCAATTCCCTTCCATCGATAAACCCCTGTGGATAACCACGTATACTCGCCATTCATACAATGCTTCCCAGTTGATCTTGTTATTACAAGATACCCCGAAATTCTCTTTGCTGCTCCGAGAATCCTTTGAGCTTACTGCCTTGCTGTTCTTTGTCTCCTGAATACCCCTACGGATAATTCTCGCACTTACCGAGTATCCGGTCATCCCCAGTTGATTCAAGTATTCCACAATAGACTTCAAAATAATATTCAATCTTCCGAAAATCCTCAGGAGCCTATTGCTCTCGAATTCTTGTTTGCTTGCATTATGGTTAATCCCATTAGTCTCGTAATATTATTGGCATCTCTTGTCATTATCATTTTGAGTCCGTTGATTCAATTTGTTGTGAATGCTCGCAATCCTCAATCATATCCTAGAATTCATTCTTCCGGCTCAGACGTCATTTTAAACGTGAGCTGGATCTCGACCTATCAAATTGCCATCGATTGTACCCCTAAGCCTACTCAACTTATCCATCCTTGATCAGAGCGTTGCTTCTGACCCCCTGAGTTGGAAATCATAATTCTTTTGCATTTGAACTTTGAGTTAGTCAGTTGTTTCTATAATCAGATCTCCTGGCATTCTTCTTCCTCTGGTTGAGTACCGATGCTCACATCAGATCCCTTATGGGCCATCGGTTCCTTTGTTGGATTTTATCCGACAGTGTCCTTCCTATTGAATAACCTTGTGAGCCTTTCCATGGGTATATAATGCCTTTGGTAAATTGTATCATCTGCTTTTGAACAATCCTCTTCTTTCGAGCTTGTAATATTTACTCCGAAGTTTGTGGTATATGTTCCTAAGATGCCCTGATGGGTTGAACCTATGCCTTCCTTATTCTGTGTGAACCCGAAAGTTTTCCAAGGTTCATACTCCTCTGGTAATTCACCAGGTAGGTCTTCACACTCAAATTATTTTTAATAGAGCAGTGAATGAAAGGTTATGCATTGCAGAAGTGGGAGTCAACCATGAACTTTGTGTTCATGCCCATGGACACGATGTAGATCTTATCATTAAAAGCTTCTCTTAAATTAATTATTACATTGGTATAAGTTCATCTTATATCTGGGATCTGGCCTTTTGCAATCGTGGTTCCGACCATGTTCTCCTTTAAACACCATTTCTCGTGCAAGTTTAAGCACTTGACTTCTGTAGAGCAATACCCAATCCAACCTCTATTTTTATCTGTCGTCGAGTATTACCCCCTGGTATCTCGAGATTATCATGGAACTGCATACCTTCTTATGAGTTCTCCATCAATTATTACATTCTCATTGATTCCAATTGTTCACGGACTCCGAGTTATTAAACACTCAAGGACATCGATAACTGAATCGAGTCCGCAACACGATTAAACAACTCTTAGTAATCTCCTTTGCTTACGAGTTCGTACTCGATCACGTCATCCCTAGCCTGCTCGGCTATGTCATTATCGTGACGATTTTAACTGTGCTACCTGGTCTTTATTCCCGGAGCACCACTTTCGACGATGAGCTAAGCTTACGTCGATTTTCCTCGTCATATCATTTCGCCTTGAACAGCAAGCTTGATTTCGAGTTTGTGTCGTACCCCTGGTTCCAATAACTTTTCGCTTCATCATTCCTTTGACTTGATGTCATCGCCAATCGATTACATCTTCATGAATTCTCTCGACAAATGTGTCATGATCATCATCAGCATTCCGAGCTCTTCCAGGATATCAATGGAATTCATGATGAGAAACACCATCCTTGCCCCTCGATGAATTGTGTTATCATCGACAACATTCTTGCCTCCCCTCAACACAAACTTGTTCATATTTTGTGTTGTATCTTGATTTCCCTGCTATCCAACCTATGTTATGTTCTACCGTGGAGTATTACCATCTTTGATGTCAAGAATGTCGTGAGCATTACTCCACCTCTTAAGAATTCTTGGTACAGTGATACTTCTCACCATCACCATTCTTTCTTGGTCCCCATGTTGTTTCTAAACGAAATACCCGACAAATGGTCTGTGACGTGTAAATTCTAAACTTCTAGCAACCCTATTGCTTTGAAGTTATTGGTCTATAGTTTCATTCTATGTCTATGGCTTAATGAATCATCTTTCGAACATTGATTGTGCTACCTAGCCCATATTTCGGGTGCACATTTCAACCAATGTTTAACTGTGTATGTTTTCCTCGAGCATACATCATTAAGTCATTCGATCTAGCTAATGTTATCTCCTTGTTCACATAGTGGGGGAAATCCATCTTTTGGAAATCTCAATGGATTGTCGCTGAGTCAATCAGTCACCTCCTCACCTCTCCTTGATGTAATGAAGAACCCTTGTTCGGAACTCGCTTCCATAGTTCAATTCTCGAGAATCTTACAATGTCATCTCGATAATTCGTGTTGCACTTTTCTTCTCAGGCATCCTGAGTCTGAGTTATCCTGACACCAATCAGATCTGAATCTCGGTCAGATATGATGGTTGGAACATATTTCCAAGAGTTGTAACATTGGTCTATTCATGACCCGGTAAGGTGATGTCATGCCTAACACACCTGGCCAGAGGACCTATTGTTATAAGTTTTCCTTTTTAGCAAGGTTAGCTATTCTTCCATGAGGAAATTGTAAGACTTATTCTATAAGTTGTTCCTGATGGATCCTTTTTGTTTCCAAAGTCTGATCTTCACCTGTTGACCATGTCAATGCTATCTCGAAGCATGTCTATGGTACTCCGATTTTCAACGGGAACATTTGAAGCACAATGCTAAATGTTTCCTGCGCAATTATCCAAACACTGCTATGTGGGTAATGTCATGAAAATTCTCTCCCGTACCTACAGATTTTTCTACATTATATCATGTCATGGATATCATGCTCTGCTTGCCCTTGGGAAGGATATACCCTTGAAATATGTGTTTAAACAAATTTTCCTTTCCATTCTTCTGTTTAATCTGATAATCATATTTTCCTTTCCATTGTTTGGTTTAACCTTTCTGGTGATCTATATGATCTAAGCAGTAATATTCTCCTGCTTATGTAAACACCTCGGTGTACAACTCTGTCAGTAAGACACTGTTACTATTGTTGGTGACATTTCGGTAACCACCGATGGACGAGAACTTTGCCTAATGGTCCGCCTCGTTTCAACGAGCAGGAAAATGGTTCTCTTCGTCCCTTGCCCTTGGTACCAACATTGTTGCCATCATAACTGGCAGGCTATCCTCTGACCTGCCTTACTATCATAACCTTGCAAGATGTCATCGCTCTTTTTACTGTTAACCCACATGGTGGGCCCATAACCCACAGTTCCACAGGATCGAAACCTGACTCTCCTGTACACCCTTTTGTCAAAGTTATTCCTCGCGCTTGACTTCGTATGCAATTCACGGGCCACCTGCCTAGTGATCTATTCTGGTATTAGGCGCAATACTTATTCCCGTTGCTTGAACCCCTTTCACACTTTGTTCCAGGCATCGAACGATTGCCTACCCATTTGAAACCTTGGTACCATCGTATATTGCACTCAACGAATTCACTGAAATACAACTCGTGGGGTACCTTGTGTATTTCCCATTGAATTCACCGTCAGATGCCCAGCTTTGTGGAGATGCGTTCTTCCGGAGTTTTTCCCCTTGGTCGCGTTCGTAGGACGTTGGAGATCCCGAAGAAAGGATGACGACTTGATCATGGTGACTTGAAGCAGAGAAATGAAGGCATCAACGAAAGGGATCAACCTCTTCGAAGGGGCAGCCAAGACCGAGAAGACTCGTTAGGTTTTCGCTACCAACACTTCCCCCCCTACTCCACCGCTTAAATCTCGGGACGAGATTTCTTGTAGTAGAGGAGAATTGTGACGCCCGGATAATTAGGCTACAGTAATCCCACGTTAATGATGCCACATCACCTCGATTACTGTTGCTAATCTCGCGTTAGTTCGAAACCGGTTCGAATTCAAATTCAAAATCAAGCAAACAATAAAATATTTTCAAATATTAAAACTAAAATGTTGGGGTGTGGCCGAATAATTCATGAGTAATAATGGTGGAGAAACCAACATTTCTTATAATATTTAAATTCACTAAAATAACCAAAGCTTAGGGCAAAACAATTAATTTAATGCCTTTTATAAAGTTATAATAATATAACTAAATTAGTAGTGTGCCAAAATAATTATGGCAGTGGCCTAATTAGTAATACTAATTTAGGTGCTAACTTGGTATTTTATAAAACTAAAATAATAGAAACTATAAATGAAAACAGTAAAGAAATAAAAAGAAAAATAAAACAAACCAAAGGAGAAAACCTCCCCTCCCGTTGGGCCTCGGCCCAGCTGGCCGACCGGCCGGCCCAGCCGCCCCCCATCTCTGGCCTACAAGGCCACTACCCCCTGAAACCCTAACCCATTGTGCCCGTCGCCCCACTTCGCCCCCCACTCCTCCTCGTTCCCCACTCCCTTCGATCCCCTCCCCCCGTCTGGATCGGGCTGCGCCCCGAGCCCCAACGCCCGTCGCGCGCATCCGACACCGATCGCCGGCGCCGCCTCCCTACCGGACAGGCCGTCCTCGACCTCCTCCTCGCCGACCCCCCTCTCCCTCGCCCCCTCTGCCCGATCCCGATCTGGATCCGGAGGGGGCCGCCCCGACGTCGCTGGCGCCCTCGACACCGCCCGCCACTCACCGTCCCTGGAGCCACCTCGACGCCGCGCCTCGTCGCCCGGCGCCGTCCGGAGCTACTCCACCTCAGCAACGTTGCCGGATCCCGCATCCCCGACTCCTCCCCGAGCCCCGCTGCCTTGGCCCTACGGATCCGCGGTGAGGCCCCGGCCTCTCCTCCCTTTCCCCTCGCGCTGCGCTCCGGCATGCCCAGCTGCGCGCTCGCCGCGCACCACGCGCTGCCCGACCACCGTTGCTCCGCCCGCTCGCGCTCACGCCCCTCCCGGGGCGCACTCCGCAGCCGCTCTCGCGCCCGGCTGCACCACTGCTTGCGCGCGCACACCCACAGCCGCACGCCGCCGCGCCTCCCCCTGCATGCTCTCTGTCGCGTCGCTGCTTCCCGCGCAACGCCGCGCCCTTGCACGCACGTCGGGCGTGATGCCCGCGCCCCTGCCCCGTGCGGCCACAGTGGGCATGCTCCGACGACCACCCTCGCCTCTACGGCCTCGCCGCACCCCCTGGTGGCTCGGGCGTGCAGGCACCCCTTGGCCCCGCGCCCGCCACGCCCACCCGAACCCGCTATGGCCCTTAGGGCCTATGACACATGGGCCCCGCCCACCCCAGAGAACGTTAAAAGAAAAAAAAATAAAAAAAAAATAATAATAATAAAAAAATATGTTAAAAATAATTAATTAATTAAAAAATTAATTAACCTAATTAATTTTTGATTAATTAAACTAATCTAATAACTAAACTAATTAAACTATTAGTTAATTAATTAATCAGTCAATGACAGGTGGGTCCCGCACGTCAGTTTGACCCAGTCAACGCCCTGTTGACTGCTGACGTCATGCTGACGTCAGCAGGCACTATTCTGGATAATGTTGAATTAAATAAATTAAATAAATTCTAAAATGATTTAAAAATTTAGAAAATCATATAAAATAAACCGTAGCTCAGATGAAAATACTTTCTACATGAAAGTTGCTCAGAACGACGAGACGAATCCGAATACGCAGTCCGTTCGTCCGCCACGCGTCCCTAGCATAGTGAACCTGCAACATTTCACCTCCGGTTCATCTGTCCGAAAACGTGGAACACCGGGGATATTTTCCCGGATGTTTCCCCCCTTCACCGGTAGCACCTCATACCGCGTTAGAACACGTCTAGCTTTGCCTGTTGTCCTGTTATGCACTTGCTTGCTATGTATTTCTGTTTCTCCCCCCTCTTCTCTTCGGTAGACCTCGTGACGATGCTGATGCCCCTGTGGTCGACTACGTCACTGACGACCCCTCCTTCTTGTCTGAACAACCAGGCAAGCCCCCCCTTGATCACCAGATATCGCCTACTCTACTCTCTACTGCTTGCATTAGAGTAGTGTAGCATGTTACTGCTTTCGGTTAATCCTATTCTGTTGCATAGCCTGTCATTGATGCTACAGTTGTTACCCTTACCTTCTATCCTACTGCTTAGTATAGGATGCTAGTGTTGCATCAGTGGCCCTACACTCTTGTCCGTCTGCCATGCTATACTACTGGGCCGTGATCACTTCGGGAGGTGATCATGGGTATATACTATATACATTATATACATGACACATGTGGTGACTAAAGTCGGGTCGGCTCGAGGAGTACCCGAAAGTGATTCTGATGAGGGGGCTGAAAGGACAGGTGGCTTCACCCCGGTAGAGGTGGGCCTAGGTTCCTGAGGGCCCCCGACTGTTACTTTATGGCGGAGCGACAGGGCAGGTTGAGACCACCTAGGAGAGAGGTGGGCCTGGCCCTAGTCGGCGTTCGTGGATAAATAACACGCTTAACGAGTTCTGGGTATTTGATCTGAGTCTGGCCATTTGGCCTATACGCACTAACCATCTACGCGGGAGTAGTTATGGGTATCCCGACGTCGTGGTATTAGCCGAAGCTCTTTTGACGTCAGCGACTGAGTGGCGCGTGCCGCATTGGACCGTAAGCTCGTGCTTGTATTAAGGGGGCTAGGTCTGCTTCCGACCGCGTATGCAACGTGCAGGTGTGCATAGGGCGATGGGCCCGGACCCCTGCGCGCATAGGTTTAGACCAGCGTGCTGACCTCTCTGTTGAGCCTAGGTGGGGCTACGACGTGTTGATCTTACGAGGCCGGGCATGACCCAGAAAAGTGTGTCCGGCCAAATGGGATCGAGCGTGTTGGGTTATGTGGTGCACCCCTGCAGGGAAGTTTATCTATTCGAATAGCCATGTCCCTCGGTAAAAGGACGACCCGGAGTTGTACCTTGACCTTATGACAACTAGAACTGGATACTGAATAAAATACACCCTTCCAAGTGCCAGATACAACCCGGTGATCGCTCTCTAACAGGGCGACGAGGAGGGGATCGCCGGGTAGGATTATGCTATGCGATGCTACTTGGAGGACTTCAATCTACTATCTTCTACATGCTGCAAGATGGAGATGGCCAGAAGCGTAGTCTTCGACAGGATTAGCTATCCCCCTCTTATTCTTGCATTCTGCAGTTCAGTCCACTGATATGGCCCTTTATACATATACCCATGCATATGTAGTGTAGCTCCTTGCTTGCGAGTACTTTGGATGAGTACTCACGGTTGCTTTTCTCCCTCTTTTCTCCTCTCTATACCTGATTGTCGCAACCAGATGCTGGAGTCCAGGAGCTAGAGATCCCGAGGATGATTCTACATGGAGTTCGGCTTCGAGGAGTAGTTAGGAGGTCCCAGGCAGGAGGCCTTGCCTTTTCGATCATTGCTACTTTTGTGCTAGCCTTCTTAAGGCAAACTTGTTTAACTTATGTCTGTACTCAGATATTGTTGCTTCCGCTGACTCGTCTATGATCGAGCACTTGTATTCGAGCCCTCGAGGCCCCTGGCTTGTATTATGATGCTTGTATGACTTATTTATGTTGTAGAGTTGTGTTGTGATATCTTCCCGTGAGTCCCTGATCTTGATCGTACACATTTGCGTGCATGATTAGTGTACGGTCAAATCGCGGGCGTCACAGTCATCGCCTTTACTGATCACATGAGCCGGGGCTTTTCCCCACCCGGCTCAAAAATTTTCAAAGATGTCCTGCACTTTTTCGATCTCCGACCTCAAGATATCGGTCCCAACTCTGTATCTAACATTTGCAATTTCCAAGTGTTCTGTGAGGTGTACCTTGGAGAAGAACCCAACTTGCTGCTCTTCAGGGAATTATTTTATTTGAACCGGCAGAGTGAACGTGCCAATGGGCCTAGCTTGGAACTTGGTGGGATTTCAATCCAGCGACGGAGAGACTGTCTTTTCCCGTATGCCGAACCACCAAGTCACCCAAAAGACTGGAACCAGACGTGGTTATACTGTCAAGATACTTCTCCGGCTGATGAGAACCCTCTGCCCGGCTTTCCTGCCCTGCGCCTCGAGTCCACTCATCCTCTACCAGATAATCTGTCAGCCACTGAACGGCAGAAACATGCCCCCACCATGAGCAAAATCAAGGCTCTTCTGGGGAATGGTTTGAATGGCATTGATTTGGTCCGGGTTTGGCTTGCCTGGCGGGTTATTCCATTGAGCCGCCATCCTGGTTTGATGTGCAACTATACAGGCCAGAAAATGATCCTCTGCGGCACAACCCTGACGATTTACCTGATGACATCATTGATGATAGGAAAAAACACTTCTGAATGAGAGCCTGGCAGATTGTGGCAAAGTAGGCTTGAGCCCTTTCTGCAAAGCTAACCCGGCTCCAGCGGTAAGCTAGTAACTTAAGCATTTTTTTGTACTCTCACCTTTTGAGGTTTTACCTTTTCTCAAAACTTCTTGTCGAAATTCACAGGCCACTGACGATTTTTGGAAAGCCAACTATGACCATGAGGCTGCAAAGAAGGCCAGAAAAGCTAAGAAAGCCGCCAGGAGAGCCGCCGCCAAGAAGAAAGGACATAAACCCAGTGCCTCAGACATGCTTCGACTAGAGGACACCTCTGAGTCAGTGGTAGCTCTTGATTCTCTAGGCTCCTTTTTTAACTATGTTATTGACACCGATTATCATCAGGAGGATACAGGAGCGAGTCATGCAGCGGTTGAAGAGGTAACTATAATTTCCTCCGACTCCGAGCCTTTGCCAAGACAGGAAGTCCGAAGAGTAACCCGGAAAGTAAGATTTTCACATCCTTTAGCTTACCAAGATCCTCAATTTCTTTTGAAGCGACAGATTCATGAGAGCCAGAGGCAGACCCGGACCAGTAAAGATGCGGAACTCTCCTCCAGCTTACCCGATGTAACAAGAAAACTCCGGACCGAGTTCATCTCCGATTTACATTCCTTTTATCCTTTGGCGGGTCTCACTCGTCAACCACTCAATTCTTCTGACTCAAATTATCAGGGAACTTCACCTTCCTCTGGCGAATCAATGCAGTCCAATTTGCCGGCTTTCAAAACCGCTCCAGGGTAATGATAACCTGCTTAATCTGTGCTTAGTTCAACTTGTTGTGTTTTTACTGACCTTTTGATTTTATACAGTGGTCAAGCAAAGCCCAGCAAAAGGGCGAAGAAGAACAAGCCAGCCAAAGAACCGATCTTAAATGAACCAGAGCTCGGAACGGTTGCTCCTGACACCTCCACTCATGAGCCGCCACCTGAACCAGCCCACGATATTCCAACGCCTACTGCTGATCTGCCTGTCGAGCAAACCATTGATGGTTCAGAAAACCCGGAGATCCCTAGCCCGGCCAAGACAGATGACCCCGATGTCGAAATCATCAAGACCGGCTTTGTTGAACCGGGAAGGATAACCGTGCTGGCCAAGTGCTCCGCCAAGGAAGAACTTCTGGAATGCCGCAGGGCTAAACTGGATGTCACTGATTATACTCACATGAGTATAGGAGAAATCTTCTCTGGCTATATGAGCCAAGTGCACCACAGCCGTGACATGGAAATTGACATGGTGAAGCAGATGCACCAAAAATCTGAGGTATAACTCTTCTTGTTGTACTTTATTTATCCTTACCATACCAGCCCCCAAGTCTATTGCTTTATGATGAAACATGCTGTAGACTTAAGACTAGCTTAGCAATATATGTAAGAAGTCCGGCTTATCCTGCAGCCCCCAAGGGCCGGCTTAAACCAGTCGTTATCATGTTTAAATCGAAAAGTTCTTGTAACAGCAATATGCATTAGCCCCCAAGTGCCAAGTATCTTTGCTTGCAAAGTGCTTGGGACTTACTTTTATGAACCGCTACTGTAAGCAGATTTCTTCAACACACATTAGCCCCCAAGTGCCAAATGTCATTGCTTGCAAAGAGGCTTGGGACTTAATTGTGGCATTATGATAATCCTGACTTTAAACCGGCATTTGTGCAGGCCACCATTAGTCAATTTGAATTGGAAATATCTGAGTTGAAGAATCGCCTGGAAGCACAGGAGATTGAGGCCCAAAAAGCCAACTCCAAGTTTGAATTCAGTATATCTGAACAAGAGAAACTGAAAAAGGGCTTTGAATCTGAGAAGAAGGCCTGGGCTGATGAAAAGATCGCCTTGATCAATCGGGCTGAGAAGGCAGAGGCGGCTCTTGCAGAAACAACCGCCGAATTATCCGGATTAAACGCCATGTATCTCAGATGGTCTCAGCAATCTTTGGTAAGTTACTCTGCAAGTGTTAAGTATATAAATCTTGATAATAATAATATCAATTGTTGTCAGCTCATCTGACCTCGTAACGCAGGTCCCAGGAGCTCAAACCTTAACCAGAGCATGCTGATAAAACTGAAAGCGGTTTACACATTGGTGGAGCAACTTTACACCGGGTCTCAGCGTGCCTTAGCCGCAGTGGCCCTGTCAAATGAAGTTCCCACCCTCCTGTCAGTTGTATTAAAGCGGCTTGCTGTGTTACCTTGGCGGTTCAATGAACTAAGGCGATCTTCTGCGAGAGCCGGAGCCGTAACTGCATTAAGCCGGGCCAAGGCGTGGCTACCGGAGCTAGACCCGGCCGACCTCGCCATCGGGTACCCAAGCTTAAAAGAGGACGGCACACCGTTTGGACTGGAGGACATCACCACTTGTGTTAAGGAAATCTGCCCTGTGGCTACCCTGATTGCTAATGACACGGATCTTACCAAGTATCATCCGGGTTATGACGCTGAAAACCGAAGGATTCCAACGCCACATTATGAAGTGACCAGCCTGATCCCTCCAATTCGTAAGTATACCTTTGCCCCTGAAGTTGACCTGACCGGATTAATTGATGACGAAGCTGAATTTGAAGCTTTGAGTGGCATGGACTGGTCATCATCAACCTTCCAGGACAGGGAACAAGATGGAGTGGCGGAAAGGGATGATCCGGAAGCTTCAGGTCAACAACACAACTGATCCATGTGGCGGCTCATATTTACGCTTTGCTAAAAAACAATGTTCCATCATTTGGACTCGGGGAGTCATGTAATAGGGTAGAAAAACACTTGGTTTTGTCGTGCCATCATGCACATGTCTGGCGCTCAACAGCGCTTAAGCCGCCATCTTATATTCCTCCATATTGTGTTGATCATCTGTTTTCCTTATGTCTAAGAAAGCTTTTTTTTAACTATCCTGCATAGAGAAAACAAATCACAAGTCCCTTGGCGTCTTACCGCATGGCGGGTCATATATCTTACATATAACCCAGAATATGAACAAGAGTCATAGATAAACCGACTAATAATTATATCTTTGAAATATAACCATAACACCATACCTGTGATCCTGTGATTTATGCTGCCGGTTTATGTGATCCGAACAGTAAGGGTGACAACCCAATCTTGTAGAAGTTGGTACTTCCACTCATATGATTATTGTTATATACTGGCAATTTATTGACCAGGGCCAAGCAGGGTTAAATAGAAGCCACTCATTAGATGCTTCCAAATATGATAAAAAAGTCTCAAGACAAAGTCAGAAAATTGTGATTGCAAAAAATTTACAGGAAACAAACAAAGTTTTGAGGCTTCTGATTCGAATACGATCAGAAAACCGTTCCAAAGGGGTTAAGCTAAGATTCGAATACGGTCAATAAGCCCCCAGTGGCTTTGGCGTTGCCGATCAAGAGGGTATCGACAGCTATGTTCTCTTTGGTTCGAATACGACCTATGTTTGAACAGGAAGCCCCCAAATGACCTTGAGAGTTGTTTAATGACGCTGATTCGAATACGATCCACGTCAATCCCAAAGGGATTGAGCTATGATTCGGATACGATCAAGAAGCCCCCTAGTAGGTTTGGCAGCGTGCCAATCAAAAGGGTATCGACAGCTATGTTCTCTTTGGTTCGAATACGACCTATGTTTGAATAGGAAGCCCCGTAGTGATCATGAGGTGTAACGGCTAGATTCGAATACGATCATGAGCCGGACCAAGAGAGTTAAGCTGGATTCGAATACGATTAGCCCCCAATTGGTCGTTTATGTTTAAAATAATAAGAACATATGATCATTGAGGATGAAAAGGATAGAGGTCCTGCTTTATTACTTATCATAATATATACATTTCATAATATGTACATCATGAGAGCTGGTGGCTCAAGTGTAGTAAGGCCGAAGATGAGCAATGTTCCATGGCCGGCGGGTCTCCTCCTCCGATTTACGTGAGTCTTTGTGCTCTCGAACATCGATGAGGTAATATGACCCGTTGTTCAGGTTCTTGCTGACCACAAAGGGTCCTTCCCAACGTGGGGATACCTTGTGCATATAGGACTGATCCTAGATGAGCCGGAGCACTAAGTCACCTTCTTGAAAGGTTCTGGACTTAACCCGGCGGCTGTGATAACAGCGCAGGTCCTGCTGGTAAATCACCGAGCGAGCTGCTGCTAAGTCACGCTTCTCATCCAATAAGTCAAGTGCATCCTGACGAGCTTGTTCATTATTAGCTTCAACATAAGCCTCCACTCGGGGCGAGTCATGACAGATGTCACTCGGTAGAACCGCCTCTGCTCCGTAAACCATGAAGAAAGGCGTATAACCCGTAGATCTGTTAGGCATTGTATTGATGCTCCAAATCATAGAAGGCAACTCCTCCACCCAACAACCCAGCGTCCGCTGTAAAGGGACCATGAGCCGGGGTTTTATGCCTTTCAAGATCTCTTGATTAGCTCTTTCAGCTTGACCATTGGATTGAGGGTGAGCCACTGATGAAACATCGAGCCGGATATGCTCACGTTGACAAAATTCTTCCATGGCACCCTTGGACAGATTAGTACCACTGTCAGTTATGATGCTGTGTGGAAAACCAAAACGAAAGATCACCTTCTTCATGAATTGAACCATTGTGGCTGCATCACACTTACTGACCGGCTCTGCCTCAACCCACTTCGTGAACTTATCAACCGCCACCAGAAGGTGTGTCTTTTTTATCTTTGGACCTTTTGAAAGGCCCAACCATATCAAACCCCCAGACTGCAAACGGCCACGTAATAGGAATCATCCTCAATTCTTGAGCCGACACATGAGCCCGTCGTGAGAACTTCTGACAACCGTCACATTTGCTAACCAAATCTTCCACGTCGGCATGAGCCGTCAGCCAACAAAATCAATGACGAAAAGCCTTGGCCACAAGGGATTTTGACCCGGCATGATGGCCACAATCACCTTCATGGATCTCACGAAGAATTTCCTGACCCTCCTCAGGAGAAACACAACGTTGAAATGCCCCAGTAACACTGCGATGATGTAACTCTCCATTGACAATCGTCATTGACTTAGACCGCCGGGTTATCTGCCTAGCCAAGGTTTCGTCCTCAGGCAATTCTCCCCGGGTCATGTAAGCCAAATATGGCACTGTCCAATCTGGGATGACATGAAGAGCCGCCACCAATTGCGCTTCTGGGTCTGGGACAGCCAAGTCTTCCTCTGTAGGCAACTTGACTGAAGGGTTATGCAAAACATCCAATAAAGTGATAGGTGGCACCGGCTTACGCTGAGACCCCAGCCGGCTTAAAGCATCAGCTGCCTCGTTCTTTCTGCGATCAATGTGTTCCACCTGGTAACCCTTGAAGTGTCCAGCAATTGCATCAACTTCACGGCGATAAGCCGCCATGAGAGGATCCTTGGAATCCCACTTGCTTGATACTTGTTGAGCTACCAAATCTGAGTCGCCAAAGCATCTTACCCGGCTTAAGTTCATCTCCTTAGCCATCCGAAGACCATGGAGCAAGGCCTCATACTCAGCTGCATTGTTAGTACAGGGAAACATCAACCGGAGCACATAACAAAATTTGTCACCTCGAGGGGAAGCTAAAACAACTCCAGCCCCCGAGCCCTCCAATTGCCTGGACCCATAAAAGTGAATATTCCTATATGTGTTGTCCGGCTTTTCTTCAGGCGTGTGCAGCTCTGTCCAATCGTTGATGAAGTCCACCAGTGCTTGAGACTTAATAGCAGTGCATGGCACATACTTTAAGCCATGAGGCCCAAGCTCAATGGCCCACTTGGCGACTCGTCATGTGGCCTCTCTATTCTGGATGATGTCTCCCAAAGGAGCAGAGCTTACCACCGTGATGGGGTGACCCTGGAAGTATTGCTTAAGCTTCCGGCTCGCCATGTGGATATCTTTTCTTAGACTCAATAAGCACCTCACTGATCTAGTAAACCGGCCGTCTCACCACCATCCACGGATCCTTCAGAAAATTCCCCTCCATGAATGCAACCCAGGAAAGCACGCTTCATGGCGGGCTGAGCCCAGGCGGGTCTCGCACGTTGAGCCGTCTCGATGATGTCAGTGCAGATGTCCGGCTCTGGGCCCGGCTCACCAATCCGGCCGATGAAGACGTGGATTCCGCCGAAGGGGACCCGGTACCCGTACTCAATTGAGCCGGCGTCAGGGTCCCAGCCGGCGTCATCGATGTAGAGCTTGCCGCGATGACTCTTCGTCATCCGGCCCACAGCATATCCCTTGAGCCCTTCGAAGCTGCCCTTCAAGAACTCAAATCCACCGTGCGCTGGCCCCACGGTGGGCGCCAACTGTCGTGGAATTGTCACGGCAGATGTCCTTGTGGAAGGACATAAACGTGGAGCCATCGCAACTAGGAAGCTTAAAGGGGTTAAAGCGGGACAAAGGACACGAGGATTATACTAGTTCGGCCCCTTGCGGTGAAGGTAAAAGACTAATCCAGTTGAGGTGGAATTGCTAGGGCTTCGATGACCAGGGAGTGAATCCGCTATGCCTGGCTCTCGATTTGATGTTACTTGCCCTAAGCCGCCGCCGGGTCGTCCCCTTATATACACGGCTTCACGCCCCGCGGCCTATAGAGTCCCGGCCGGCTCATAAACAGTGTCCGGCTCGGTGACTAGTTAATCTTGCCTTACAATACAAGTCATGTCATTATGGCGGTTTATCAGTACGGGCCTTAAGTCGCCTGTGGGCTTTGGGCCCTTAACTGAACCGCCATCTTCAAGCTTGATATTGGGCTTCATATGATGAATCAATATAGCGTAACCCGGCCCCTCCTGGGCGGGTTACACTAGTAGTTATATCCCCAACACATGTGGCTGAAATTATGATACCATGTCAAGCTTCAACCTTTTCAGAGTTCATTTCTAGTGCTTTTCAATTTAAGGGTCACTTAGCTCAAAAAATCATTACATGCATGTAAAATAGCAAATTAAGTCAGAAAAGGGCTGAAAATTGATGACATGGCTTTGAATGTTGCATATTAAATGCACAAAAAGTGTGGAGTTAAAATAAGTTCAAAAACTGAAATCCCTTCGTAATAGATGAGTTTTCGTGTGAAACACTGATACGTTGAAAGAGATTGTCCATTTTGTACACTAAATGCATCTACTTTAACTGTAACCCTCTAAACGTTTTAGCACATGCTATGTGGGTGAAATTATGATACCATGCCAAGTTTCAACCTTTTCAAAGTTATTTGTAGTGCTTTTCAATTTCAGGGTCATTTATCTCAAAAAATCATTAAATGCATGAAAAATAGCAAATGAAATCATAAAAGGGTTGAAAGTTGATGTGGCTTTGAATGGTGCTTAATGAATGCACAAAAAGTCTGGAGTTAAAAAAAGTTAAAAATAAAATCCCTTTGTAATAAATGAGTTTACGTCCAAAACCATGATACTTTGAAAGAGATTGTCCAGTTTGTACATGAAGTGCATTCTGTTTTTGCCGTAACACTCTCAACATTTTAGCACATACTATGTGGGTGAAATTATGATACCATGCCAAGTTTCAACCTTTTCAGAGCTCGTTTGTAGTGCTTTTTAATTTCAGGATCATTTAGCTCAAAACAATCATTAAATCCATGAAAAAAGGAAATGCATTCAGGAAAGGTTTTAAATATGATGATGTGGCTTTGAATGGTGCATACTGATGCACAAAAATTCTGGGGTTAAAATAAGTTAAAAAATGAAATCCCTTTTTAATAGATGAGTTTTCGTGCGAAACCGTTATACTTTGAAAGAGATTGTCCAGTTTGCACACGAAGTGCATCCAGTTTTTTTCCGTGTAACCCTCTCAACATTTTAGCACAAGCTATGTGGGTGAAATTATGATACCATGCCAAGTTTCAACCTTTTCAGAGCTCGTTTGTAGTGTTTTTTAATTTCAGGGTCATTTAGCTCAAAATAATCATTAAATCCATGAAAAAATTAAATGAATTCAGAAAAGGGTTGAAATATGATGCTGTGGCTTTGGATGGTGCATATTGAACGCACCAGAAGTTTGGAGTTAAAACAAGTTAAAAAATGAAATCCCTTTGTTATAGATTGGTTTTTGTCCGAAACCGTGATACATCGAAAAGGATTGTCTAGATTGTACACGAAGTGCATCAAGATTTTTTCGTAACCCTCTCAACTTTTTAGCAAATGATATGTGGGTGAAATTATGATACCATGCCAAGTTTCAACCTTTTCAGAGCTCATTTGTAGCGCTTTTCAAATTCAGGGTCATTTAACTCACAAAATAATTAAATGCATGAGAAATGATGTCAGAAAAGGGTTGAAAGTTGATGTGGCTTTGAATGGTGCATATTGAACGCAGAAAAAGGTCTGGAGCAAAAATAAGTTAAAAAAAGAAATCCCTTTGTAATAGATGAGTTTTCGTCCAAAACCCCGATAGTCTGAAAGAGTTTGTCAAGTTTGTACACGAAGTGCATCCAGTTTTTGTCGTAACCCTCTTAACTCTTTAGCACATGCTATGTGGGTGAAATTATGATAACATGCCAAGTTTCAACCTTTTCAGAGCTCGTTTGTAGTGATTTTTAATTTCAGGGTCATTTAGCTCAAAACAATCATTAAATCCATGAAAGAAGGAAAATGCATTCAGGAAAGGGTTTAAATATGATGATGTGGCTTTGAGTTGTGCATATTGAACGCACAAAAAGTCTGGAGTTAAAATAAGTTAAAAAATGAAATCCGTTTGTAATAGATGAGTTTTCGTGCGAAACCGTGATACTTTGAAAGAGATTGTCCAGTTTGCACATGAAGTGCATCCAGTTTTTTTCCGTAACCCTCTCAACATTTTAGCCCAAGCTATGTGGGTGAAATTATGATACCATGCCAAGTTTCAACCTTTTCAGAGCTCGTTTGTAGTGCTTTTATATTTCAGGGTCATTTTGCTCAAAATAATCATTAAATCCATGAAAAATTAAATGAATTCAGAAAAGGGTTGAAATATGATGATGTGGCTTTGGATGGTGCATATTGAACACACAAGAAGTTAGGAGTTAAAATAAGTTAAACAATGAAATCCCTTTGTTATAGATTTTTGTCCGAAACCGTGATACATCGAAAGAGATTGTCTAGTTTGTACACGAAGTGCATCTAGATTTTTTCGTAACCCTCTCAACTTTTTACCAAATGCTATGTGGGTGAAATTATGATACCATGCCAAGTATCAACCTTTTCAGAGCTCATTTGTAGTGCTTTTCAAATTCAGGGTCATTTAGCTCAAAGAATCATTAAATGCATGAAAAATAGCAAATGAAGTCATAAAAGGGTTGAAAGTTGATGTGGCTTTGAATGGTGCATATTGAACGCACAAAAAGGTCTGGACCAAACATAAGTTAAAAGAAATGAAATCCCTTTGTAATAGATGAGTTTTCCTCCAAAACCCTGATAGTTTGAAAGAGTTTGTCAAGTTTGTACACGAAGTGCATCCAGTTTTTGTCGTAACCCTCTTAACTTTTTAGCACATGCTATGTGCGTGAAATTATGACCCTATGTCATGTTTCAAACTTTTCAGAGTTCATTTGTAGTGCTTTTCAATTTCAGGGTCATTGAACTCAAAAAATATTAAATGCATGAAAAATAGCAAATGAAGTCTCGAAAGGGTTGAAAATTGATGACGTGGCCGAATGGTTCATATTGAGTGCACAAAAAGATGGAGTTAAATTAAGTTAAAAAATTAAATCCCTTTGTAATAGATGAGTTTTCGTCCGAAAGCTCGATACATGGAAATAGATTGTCAAGTTTGCACATGAAGTGCATTTAGTTTTTGCCGTAACCCTCTCACCTGTTTAGCACATGCTATGTGGGTGAAATTATGATACCATGCCAAGCTTCAACCTTTTCAGAGCTCATTTGTAGTGCTTTTCAATTTCAGGGTCATTTAGCTCAAAAATCATTAAATGCAAGAAAAATAGCAAATTAAGTCAGAAAAGGGTTTAAAATTGATGATGTGACTTTGAATGGTGCATATTGAATGCACAAAAAGTCTACAGTAAAAAAATTAAAAAATTAAATCCCTTTGTAATGAATGAGTTTTCGTCCGAGACCATGATGCTTTAAAAGAGATTGTCCGTTTTGCACATGAAGTGCATCCACTTTTTTCCGTAACCCTCTCAACTTTTAGCACATGCTATGTGGGTGAAATTATGATACCATGCCAAGTTTCAACCTTTTCAGAGCTCATTTATAGTGCTTTTCAATTTCAGGGTCATTTAGCTCAAAAAAATTACATGCAAGAAAAATAGCAAATGAAATCAGAAAAGGGTTGAAAATTCATGATGTCGCTTTGAATGGTGCATATTGAACGCACGAAAAGTCTGGAGTTAAAATAAGTTAAAAATGAAATCCCTTTGTAACAGATGAGTTTTCGTCCGAAACCCTAATACATCGAAAGAGATTGTCCATTTTGTACACGAAGTGCACCCAGTTTTTGCCGTAACCCTCTCAACTTTTGAAATTCAGGGTCATTTAGCTCGAAACAATCATTAAATCCATGAAAAAAGGAAATGAATTCAGAAAAGGGTTGAAATATGATGATGTGGTTTAGATGGTGCATATTGAACGCACAAAAAGTCAGGAGTTAAAATAAGTTAAAAAATGAAATCCCTTTGTTATAGATGAGTTTTTGTCCGAGACCGTGATAGTTCGAAAGAGATTGTCTAGTTTGTACACGAAGTGCATCTAGAATTTTCCGTAACCCCCTCAACTTTTTAGCACATTCTATGTGGGTGAAATTACGATACCATGCCAAGTTTCAACCCTTTCAGAGCTGATTTGTAGTGCTTTTCAAATTCCGGGTCATTTAGCTCAAAACAATCACTAAATCCATGAAAAAAGGAAATGAATTCAGAAAAGGGTTGAAGTATGATGATGTGGCTTTGAATGGTGCATATTAAATGCATAATAAGTCTGGAGTTAAAATAAGTTTAAAATGAAATCCATTTGTTATAGATGAGTTTTTGTCCGAAACCTTGATACTTTGAAAGAGATTTTCCAGTTTGTACACTAAGTGCATCCAGTTTTATTCGTAACCCTCTCAAGTTTTTAGCACATGTCATGTGGCTGAAATTATGATACCATGCCAAGTTTCATCCTTTTTAGAGTTCATTTCTAGTGCCTTTCCATTTTCAGGCTCATTTAGCTCAAAAAATCATTAAATGCATGAAAAATAGCAAATGAAATCAGAAAAGGGCTGAAAATTGATGATATGGTTTGGATTGTGCATATTAAACGCACAAAAAGTCTGGAGTTATAATAAGTTAAAATAACTGAGATCCCTTCGTAATAGATAAGTTTTCATGCGAAACACTGATACTTTCGAAGAGATTGTCCATTTTGTACATTAAATGCATCTAGTTTTAGGTTTAACCCTCTCAACGTTTTAGCACATGCTTGGGTGAATTTATGATACCATGCGAAGTTTCAACCTTTTCAAAGTTATTTGTAGTGCTTTTCAATTTCAGGGTCATTTAGCGTTCAAAGTCATTAAATGCATGAAAAATAGCAAATGAAGTCAGAAAAGTGTTGAAAGTTGATGTGGCTTCGAATGGTGCTTGTTGAACGCACAAAAAGTTTGTAGTTAAAATAAGTTAAAAAATGAAATCCCCTTGTACTAGATGAGTTTTGTCCGGAACCCTTATATTTTGAAAGAGATTGTCATGTTTGTACACGAAGTGCGTCCAGTTTTGGCCGTAACACTCTCAACTTTTGAGCACATGCTATGTGGGTGAACTTATGATACCATGCCAAGTTTCAACGTTTTCAGAGCTCATTTGTAGTGCTTTTCAATTTCATGGTCATTTAGCTCAAAAAATCATTAAATGCATGAAAAATAGCAAATGAAGTCAGAAAAGGTTGAAAATTGATGATGTGACTTTGAATGGTGCATATTGAACGCAGAAAATGTCTGGAGTTAAAATAAGTAAAAAAATGAAATCCCTTTGTAATAGATGAGTTTTCGTCCGAAACCGTGATACTTTCAGCCACTTCAAATGAACTGTGAAAAGGTTGAAACTTTAGCAGTGGGAGTTGACGCATTTGTACCGGATCGTGTGGTAGATGGCACCTGGCGAAGGAGGCGGTGTGGACAGAGGAGGAAAACCACGAGATGGACAACGGTGGTATGGGCACAAATTCTTGGTGTGTTCATGGTACGAAACTTTCGTGGTAATGGTAGAACTCAAACTGTTGGAGTTTTCCAAATTCAGGGGATGTTAGCCAAGCGTCCACCATGCAGGGTATGGACAGCAGGTAGCGTGTCGGGATGCGGAAGCGTTGAACAGGGCCCTGCTGGTGAGAGGAGACGATGGCTCTGAGGAGATGAAATTCAGGAAGGATAGCAATCTGAAGACAGTCGAGATTGAGGGACGCGGTGCGCCATATCGGGGGCTACCGAGTTGAGAGGACGTGTGTGCGGCAGCAATCCTTGGTGGGGAGAAGCGAGATGATCTCCTCGAGGATGACGTTCGGGAGATCGCTGATGCGGTCCACCTGAGATTCTACCGGTTCCTCAGATCCGGGTGGGGGGGCTCGCCGCTTCTCCCCACGCTGCCGACCGCGTGATCTACAACCGGCGTCGCTGCTGGCGGGAGCCTCATCTTCTTGGCGCTGGGGCTAGCCGACTCCATTTTCCTTGCGGGCGTCGCGCGAAGCTCACGGGTTTGAGCAGAGTAGCCAGAGACGAGCCTAGAGGAAGTGCGAGTGCGGAAGAAGGAGGGCTGGGATTTTCTGTACGAGTGGAAGAAGAGGAGAAGGCATTTCTTGTATGAGTGAGGAAGAAGGTGAGCGGGGGGTTTCTAGACGAGTGAGGAAGATATGGAGCGGGGGGAATTGGGGGGAGACGGAAGCGGGAGAGTCCAGCGAGCTGCAGTATAAGTGCAAGCGACGAGGAAGGAGAGTTTTTCTGGATCGCCCCCTCTTCAAGAAATATGGGCTTCTCCGCGCAAAAAACAAAAACAGATGGGCTTTAAGATGGATAGGCTTTTGTATCGGCCCAATCGGCTGCCCGTGTTTTGTATTGGACGGACTTGTGCTAGAGGCAGCCCAAGACACTCTCCAGCTTATTGCCCATTCGAAAGAAATGAAGAGACGCCTCCATCTTATGGCTACTCATCGGTAACCTTTTTCAATTTGGCATCCACCAAATTAGAGGATGCGGTACTGGATGCAGACACTCATGCTGGTCATGTAGCGCGGCAAAGTGCGGTGTCAAATAAGAGGCCTACAATATACTTACTAGATTGAAGGTCAGGCTAGTCAACATTCACATTAAACTAAGCTTCAGAAGATACGGTATGCATACTAACATTCAGAAGAACAAAAGTTTAGCATGTTTATGCATCTCACTGATTCACCATACTATAACCAATACAGAGCTGTGAGAAGGTGTGGAAATAAAGAAAATCGGTCGATGCTTCTCTGAGCAAAGGTCTCCCTGCGCACGCATTAATTTCCTGGGCATGCTTGTTTCTTCTCAATGTTGCGAGCACTTTGAGCATGTTGGCAACTCCACAGCTAGCTAGCTACCTCATCTTGCAATTGATGCTGACACATTTGCAGCAAACACATGAGGCAATAGATATGACTCAACATCAGTCCATATTGTGCAGTTCCCCTGAAATCATCTTCATTGTCCTGAATCTGAAAAGATAGGAAAACAATACCTATACTTAAACGGTGTTGCAAAACAGTAGCACATTTCAATAGTTCGGCATGACAAAACACGATCATCTGGATGAAGGGGATACTGACCTGCTTGAGGAAGATTATATATTATTTCATAAGTCCTTAGTTGATTTCCACCTTTGGCTACACTGCTTGTTTGCTCCTCCACACATGACGGGATTGTTCCGCATTGCAATCACCAAGTCAACATGCGAATAAGCTTATTTCATCTAGCGGTGGTCATTGTACCTAGTTACGAATGTAGGAATACCTGGAGCACCATGAGGTTAGCTGACAGCAGGTAGATGCAGCCATCTAATTTTGTGCGCTGCTACCAAAATTGAGGTTTGTGTCCCTTCCCGTTATGAGAATTCTTCTTGAAGTTGGTAGAATATGACGACTTGTTCTTTGCATCAAACTTGCCTTTCCCCTGAGATTTGTTCTTGTTGTTTTGGGGCTGGTTGGGCTGGAAGATCTTCTTGTGTACCATATGGGCACTAGAAGCTCCCTCAGCGACCGAGCACGTGTGTCTTTTGCTCTCGCCTTCTTTCCAAAATCTAGAGTGCTAATGAGTTCCAAAATGGAAAACTCATGTATCTTGTTTTTCTGAGAAGTAGCAAATTTGTTCCACGAAGGTGGAAGCTTGGCAATGATGCTCCCAGCAACAAATTTATCCGGCAACACACACTTAAAGTACTGAAGTTCCTTAGCGAGTGACTGTACCTCATGAGTGTGCTGAAAAACAGAGCGCTCATCAGTCATCTTGTAGTCACAAAATTGCTCCATGACGTACAACTCATTGCCAGTAACTGAGGCCCCAAACGTGGCCTCGAGCGCAGCCCACATGTCTTTGCCGCTGTCAAATGACATATATGAATCCATAATGGAATCGTCAAGAACACTCAGCAGGGCGGCTTTGAAAGGGGTATCCATGTTCTCAAAAGCTTCCTGCTGTCTAGAATTAAGATCACCCTCAGGCTTACCCTTAGTGGCGTCATAGCAGTACATGATCTGAAACCAATATACTACTCTTGTGCGCCACCTTTTATATTGCACCCCCTTAAAAGTAGGCGGCTTCAAAAGCGCAACAAAACCACTCGGAGTAAATTGCCTATAATCAGGTTTTTGGATTGGATTGTTGAATATATGGCAATTTACTATGAGATTTAATCCGAATCAATAGTAAATAGATCATGCCATCAATTAGAAAGATCAAAGTAATGATGCGGACTAAACCAGGAGGACAGAATCACATACTATACAATGGGAGCAGAACCGCTGTGGTTGATGTTGTGACTCATGTCGTTGATGAAGAGGTTACCGAGGTCGGGGAAGAAGGTTGTCGTTGAGGAAGTCGTCTCCGGTAGCAGTCACAGGAGTATGCTCCCCAAAAACCGGATCACCACTCTCCTGTACAGGATCACGAAAGGCGGGGTTCAGAGAACTGTTGTCCCTTCTCGCGGTGCACGCAAGAAGGAGGGATGGAGAAGAGGGCTGAAAATTGATGATGTGGCTTTGAATGGTGCATATTGAACGCACAAAAAGTCTGGTTTTAAATTAAGGTAAAAAATGAAGTCCCTTTGTAATACATGAGTTTTCGTCTGAAACCCTAATACTTTGAAAGAAATAGTCCAGTTTGGACACAAAGTGCATCCATTTTTTTCATAACCCTCTCAACTTTTTAGCACATGCTATGTGGGTTAAATTATGATACCATGCCAAGTTTCAACCTTTTCAGAGCTCATTTGTAGAGCTTTTAAATTTCAGGGTCATTTAGCTCAAAACAATCATTAAATCCATGAAAAAAAGGAAATGAATTCAAAAAAGGATTGAAATATGATGATGTGGCTTTGAATGCTGCATATTGAATGCAAAAAAGTCAGCAGTTAAAATAAGTTAAAAAATGAAATCCCTTTGTTATAGCTGAGTTTTTGTCCGAAACCATTATACTTTGAAAGAGATTGTCCACTTTGTACAGGAAGTGCATCCAGATTTTTCCGTGACCCTCTCAACTCTTTAGCACATGCTATGTGGGTGAAATTATGATACCATGCCAAGTTTCAACCACTTAAGAGTCTATTTGTAGTGCTTTTCAATTTCAGGGTCATTTAGGTCAAAACAATCAATAAATCCATGACAAAAGGAAATGAATTCAGAAAAGGGTTGAAATATGATGATGTGGCTTCAAATGGTGCATATTAAACGCATAATAAGTCTGGAGTTAAAACAAGTTAAAAAATGAAATCCCTTTGTTATACATGAGTTTTTGTCCGAAACTCTGATAGTTTGAAAGAGATTGTCGAGTTTGTACACAAAGTGCATCCAGTTTTTCCATAACCCTATCAAGTTTTTAACACATGCTATGCGGCTGAAATTATGATACCATGCCAGGTTTCAACCTTTTCAGAGTTCATTTGTAGTGCTTTTCAATTTCAGGGTCATTTACCTAAAAAATCATTAAATGCATGAAAAATAGCAAATGAAGTCAAAAAAGGGTTGAAAATTGATGATATGGCTTTGAATGGTGCATATTAAACGAAAAAAAGTCTGGAGTTAAAATAAGTTAAAAACTTAAAATCCCTTTGTAATAGATGGGTTTTCATGCGAAACAGTGATACTTTGAAACAGATTGACCATTTTGTACACTAAATGCATCTAGATTTAGCTGTAACCCTCTCAATGTTTTAGCACATACTAAGTGGGTGAAATTATGATACGATGCCAAGTTTCAACCTTTTCAGAGTTATTTGTAGTGCTTTTCAGCTTCAGGGTCCTTTAGCTTAAAAATCGTTAAATGCATGAAAAATAGCAAATGAAGTCAGAAAAGGGTTGAAAGTTGATGTGGCTTTGAGTGGTGCATATTGAACGCACACAAAGTCTAGAGCTAAAATAAGTTAAAAAAATGAAATCCCTTTGTAATAGATGAGTTTTCATTCAAAACCCTGATACTTTGAAAGAGATTGTCAAGTTTGTACACGAAGTGCATCTAGTTTTTGCTGTAACCCTCTCAACTTTTTAGCACATGCATGTGGGTGAAATTATGATACCATGCCAAGTTTCAACCTTTTCGGAGTCCATTTGTAGTGTTTTTCAGTTACAGGGTCATTTCGCTCAAAAAATCATTAAATGCATGAAAAATAGCAAATTAAGTCTGGAAAGGGTTGAAAATTGATGATGTGGCTTTGAATGGTGCATATTGGACGCACAAAAAGTCTGGAGTTAAATTAAGTTAAAAAAATTAAATCCCTTTGTAATAGATGAGTTTTCGTCCGAAACCCCGATACTTTGAAAGAGATTGTCAAGTTTGCACATGAAGTGCATTCAGTTTTTGCCGTAACCCTCTCCACTCTCTAGCACAGGCTATGTGGGTGAAATTATGATAGCATGCCAAGTTTCAACCTTTCGGAGTTATTTGTAGTGATTTTTAATTTCAGGGTCATTTAGCTCAAAAAATCATTAAATGCAAGAAAAATAGCAAATGAAATCAAAATAGGTTGAAAATAGATGATGTGGCTTTGAATGGTGCATATTGAACGCACACAAAGTCTGGAGTTAAAATAAGTTAAAACATGAAATTCCTTTGTAATAGATGAGTTTTCGTCCGAAACCGTGATACTTTGAAAGAGATTGTCCAGTTTGTACATGAAGTGCGTCTAGTTTTCGCCGTAACCCTCTCAACTTTTTAGCACATGCTGCGTGGGTGAAATTATGATACCATGCCAAGTTTCAACCTTTTAGAGCTCCTTTGTAGTGCTTTTCAATTTCACGGTCATTTAGCTCAAAAAAAATCATTAAATACATGAAAAAAGGAAATGAATTCAGAAAAGGGTTTGAAATTGATGATGTGGCTTTGAGTGGTGCATATTGAACGCAAAAAAAACCTGGAGTTAAAATAAGTTAGAAAATGAAATCCCTTTGTAATAGATGAGTTTTCGACCGAAACCCTAATACTTTGAATAAAATTGTCCAGCTTGTACACGAAGTGCATCCAGTTATTGTCGTGACCCTCTCAACTTTTTAGTACATGATATGTGGGTGAGATTATAATAGCATGCCAAGTTTCAACCGTTTCAGAGCTCATTTGTAGTGCTTTTCAATTTCACGGTCATTTAGCTCAAAAAATCATTAAATACATGAAAAAAGGAAATGAATTCAGAAAAGGGTTTGAAATTGATGATGTGGCTTTGAATGCTGCATATTGAACGCACAAAAAGTCTGGAGTTAAAAAAAGTTAAAAAATGAAATCCCTTTGTAATAGATGAGTTTTTGTCTGAAACCCTAATACTTTGAAAGAGATTGTTCACTTTGTACAGGAAGTGCGTCCAGTTTTTACCGTAACCCTCTAGACTATTTAGCATCGGCTATGTGGGTGAAATTATAATACCATGCCAAGTTTCAACCTTTTCAGAGCTCATTTCTAGTGCTTTTCATTTTCAGGGTCATTTACCTCAAAACTATTATTAAATGCATGCAAAATAGCAAATGAAGTCATAAAATTGTTGAAAATTGATGATGTGCCTTTGAATGGTGCATATTGAATGCACAAAAAGTCTAGAGTGAAAATAAGTTGAAAAATGAAGTCCCTTTGTAATAGATGAGTTTTCGTTAGAAACCGTGATACTTTGAAAGAGATTGTCCAGTTTGTACATGGAGTGCATCAAGTTTTTGCCGTAACCCTCTCAACTTTTTAGCACATTCTATGTGGGTGAAATTATGATACCATGCCAAGTTTAAACCTTTTCAGAGCTCATTTGTAGAGCTTTTCAATTTCACGGTCATTTAGCTCAACAAAATCATTAAATGCGTGAAAAAAGGAAATGAAGTCAGAAAAGGGTTTATAATTGATGATGTGGCTTTGAATGGTGCATATTGACCGCATAAAAAGTCTGGAGTTAAAATAAGTTTAAAATGAAATTTTTTTGTACTAGATGAGTTTTCGTCCGAAACCCTCATCTTTGAAAGAGATTGTTCACTTTGTACACGAAGTGCATCCAGTTTTTGCCATAACCCTCTCAACTTTTTAGCACATGCTATGTGGGTGAAATTATGATAGCATGCCAAGTGTTAACCTTTTCAGAGCTCATCTGTAGTGCTTTTCAATTTCAGGGTCATTTACCTCAAAGCAATCATTAAATGCATGAAAATAGGAAATGAAGTCAGAAAAGGGTTTAAAATTGATGATGTGCCTTTGAATGGTGCATATTGAATGCACAAAAAGTCTAGAGTGAAAATAAGTTAAGTAATGAAGTCCCTTTGTAATAGATGAGTTTTCGTCAGAATCCGTGATACTTTGAAAGAGATTGTCCAGTGTGTACATGATGTGCATCTAGTTTTCGCTGTAAGCCACTCAACTTTTTAGCACATGCTACGTGGGTGAAATTATGATACCATGCCAAGTTTCAACCTTTCAGAGCTCCTTTGTAGTGCTTTTCAATTTCACGGTCATTTAGCTCAAAAAAATCATTAAATACATGAAAAAAGGAAATGAATTCAGAAAAGGGTTTGAAATTGATGATGTGGCTTTGAATGGTGCATATTGAACGCAAAAAAACCTGGAGTTCAAATAATTTAGAAAACTAAATCCCTTTGTAATAGATGAGTTTTCGACCGAAACCCTAATACTTTGAATAAGATTGTCTAGCTTGTACACGAAGTGCATCCAGTTATTGTCGTGACCCTCTCAACTTTTTAGAACATGATATGTGGGTGAGATTATGATACCATGCCAAGTTTCAACCTTTTCAGAGCTCATTTGTAGTGCTTTTCAATTTCACGGTCATTTAGCTCAAAAAAATCATTAAATACATGAAAAAAGGAAATGAATTCAGAAAAGGGTTTGAAATTGATGATGTGGCTTTGAATGCTGCATATTGAACGCACAAAAACTCTGGACTTAAAATAAGTTAAGAAATGAAATCACTTTGTATTAGATGAGTTTTTGTCTGAAACCCTAATACTTTGAAAGAGATTGTTCACTTTGTACACGAAGTGTATCCAGTTTTTAGCGTAACCCTCTAGACTATTTAGCACAGGCTATGTGGGTGAAATTATAATATCATGCCAAGTTTCAACCTTTTCATAGCTCATTTGTAGTGCTTTTCAATTTCAGGGTCATTTACCTCAAAACAATTATTAAATGCATGAAAAATAGCAAATGAAGTCATAAAATTGTTGAAAATTGATGATGTGCCTTTGAATGGTGCATATTGAATGCACAAAAAGTCTAGAGTGAAAAAAAGTTGAAAACTGAAGTCCCTTTGTAATAGATGAGTTTTCGTTAGAAACCGTGATACTTTGAAAGAGATTGTCCAGTTTGTACATGGAGTGCATCAAGTTTTTGCCGTAACCCTCTAAACTTTTTAGCACATTATATGTGGGTGAAATTATGATACTATGCCAAGTTTAAACCTTTTCAGAGCTCATTTGTAGAGCTTTTCAATTTCACAGTCATTTAGCTCAACAAAATCATTAAATGCGTGAAAAAAGGAAATGAAGTCAGAAAAGGGTTTATAATTGATGATGTGGCTTTGAATGGTGCATATTGAACGCATAAAAAGTCTGGAGTTAAAATAAGTTAAAAATGAAATTTGTTTGTACTAGATGAGTTTTCGTCCGAAACCCTCAACTTTGAAAGAGATTGTTCACTTTGTACACGAAGTGCATCCAGTTTTTGCCATAACCCTCTCAACTTTTTAGCACATGCTATGTGGGTGAAATTATGATAGCATGCCAAGTTTTAACCTTTTCAGAGCTCATTTGTAGTGCTTTTCAATTTCAGGGTCATTTACCTCAAAACAATCATTAAATGCATGAAAATAGGAAATGAAGTCAGAAAAGGGTCTAAAATTGATGATGTGCCTTTGAATGGTGCAGATTGAATGCACAAAAAAGTCTAGAGTGAAAATAAGTTAAATAATGAAGTCCCTTTGTAATAGATGAGTTTTCGTCAGAAACCGTGATACTTTGAAAGAGATTGTCCAGTTTGTACATGAAGTGCATCTAGTTTTCGCCGTAACCCTCTCAACTTTTTAGCACATGCTACGTGGGTGAAATTATGATAGCATGCCAAGTTTCAACCTTTCAGAGCTCCTTTGTAGTGCTTTTCAATTGCACGGTCATTTAGCTCAAAAAAATCATTAAATACATGAAAAAAGGAAATGAATTCAGAAAAGGGTTTGAAATTGATGATGTGGCTTTGAATGGTGCATATTGAACGCAAAAAAACCTGGAGTTAAAATAAGTTAGAAAATGAAATCCCTTTGTAATAGATGAGTTTTCGACCGAAACCCTAATACTTTGAATAAGATTGTCCAGCTTGTACACGAAGTGCATCCAGTTATTGTCGTGACCCTCTCAACTTTTTAGTACATGATATGTGGGTGAGATTATGATACCATGCCAAGTTTCAACCTTTTCAGAGCTCATTTGTAGTGCTTTTCAATTTCACGGTCATTTAGCTGAAAAAAATCATTAAATACTTGAAAAAAGGAAATGAATTTAAAAAAGGGTTTGAAATTGATGATGTGGCTTTGAATGCTGCATATTGAACGCAGAAAAAGTCTGGAGTTAAAATAAGTTAAAAAATGAAATCCCTTTTTAATAGATGAGTTTTTGTCTGAAACCCTAATACTTTGAAAGAGATTGTTCACTTGTACACGAAGTGTATCCAGTTTTTACCGTAACCCTCTAGACTATTTAGCACAGGCTATGTGGGTGAAATTATAATATCATGCCAAGTTTCAACCTTTTCAGAGCTCATTTGTAGTGCTTTTCAATTTCAGGGTCATTTACCTCAAAACAATTATTAAATGCATGAAAAATAGCAAATGAAGTCATAAAATTGTTGAAAATTGATTATGTGCCTTTGAATGGTGCATATTGAATGCACAAAAAGTCTAGAGTGAAAATAAGTTGAAAAATGAAGTCCCTTTGTAATAGATGAGTTTTTGTTAGAAACCGTGATACTTTGAAAGAGATTGTCCAGTTTGTACATGGAGTGCATCAAGTTTTTGCCGTAATCCTCTCAACTTTTTAGCACATTATATGTGGGTGAAATTATGATACTATGCCTAGTTTAAACCTTTTCAGAGCTCATTTGTAGAGCTTTTCAATTTCACGGTCATTTAGCTCAACAAAATCATTAAATGCGTCAAAAAAGGAAATGAAGTCAGAAAAGGGTTTATAATTGATGATGTGGCTTTGAATGGTGCATATTGAATGCTTAAAAAGTCTGGAGTTAAAATAAGTTAAAAAATGTAATTTGTTTGTACTAGATGAGTTTTTGTCTGAAACCCTCAACTTTGAAAGAGATTGTTCACTTTGTACACGAAGTGCATCCAGTTTTTGCCATAACCCTCTCAACTTTTTACCACATGCTATGTGGGTGAAATTATGATACCATGCTAAGTTTTAACCTTTTCAGAGCTCATCTGTAGTGCTTTTCAATTTCAGGGTCATTTACCTCAAAACAATCATTAAGTGCATGAAAATAGGAAATGAAGTCAAAAAAGGGTTTAAAATTGATGATGTGCCTTTGAATGGTGCATATTGAATGCACAAAAAGTCCAGAGTGAAAATAAGTTAAATAATGAAGTCCCTTTGTAATAGATGAGTTTTCGTCAGAAACCATGATACTTTGAAAGAGATTGTCCAGTTTGTACATGAAGTGTATCTAGTTTTTACCGTAACCCTCTCAACGTTGTAGCACATGCTTTGTGGGTGAAATTATGATACCGTGCCAAGTTTAAACCTTTTCAGCGCTCATTTCTTGTGCTTTTCAATTTCACGGTGATTTAGGTCAAAAAATCATTAAATACATGAACGGAGGAAATGAAGTCAGAAAAGGGTTGAAATATGATGATGTGGCTTTGATGGTGCATATTGAACGCACAAAAAGTCTGAAGTTAAAATAAGTTAAAAAATGAAATCCCTTTGTAACAGATGAGTTTTCGTCTGAAACCCTAATTCTTGGAAGGAGATTGTCCAGTTTGTACACAAAGTGCATCCAGTTTTTGCCGTAACCGTCTCAACTTTTAGTACTTGCTATGTGGGTGAGATTATGATACCATGCCGAGTTTCAACCTTTTCAGAGCTCATTTGTGGTGCTTTTCAATTTCACGGACATTTAGCTCAAAAAAATCATTAAATACATGAAAAAGGAAATGAAGTTAGAAAAGGGTTTAAAATTGATTATGTGGCTTTGAATGGTGCATATTGAACGCACAAAAAGTCTGGAGTTAAAATAAGTTAAAAAATGAAGTCCCTTTGTAATAGATGAGTTTTCGTCAGAAACCGTGATACTTTGAAAGAGATTGTCCAGTTTACATGAAGTGCATCCAGTTTTTGCCTTAACCCTCTCAACTTTTTAGCACATGCTATGTGGGTGAAATTATGATACCATGTCAAGTTTCAATCTCTTTAGAGTCCATTTGTAGTGTTTTTCAATTTTAGGGTCATTTAGCTCAAAAAATTATTAAATGCATGAAAAATAGCAAATGAAGTCTAGATAGGGTTGAGAATTGATTATGTGGCCTTGAATGGTACATATTGAACGCACAAAAAGTCTGGAGTTAAATTAAGTTAGAAAAAATTAAATCACTTTGTAATAGATGAGTTTTCGTCCGAAACCCCGATACTTTGAATAAGATTGTCCCATTTGTACATGAAGTGCATCCAATTTTTGCCGTAACCCTCTCAACCTTTTAGCACATGCTATGTGGGTGCGATTATGATAATGTCACAACCCTAGCTTAGGCCTTGCCTGTCACTACATAAGCTTCCCTAGTTCAAGTTTTATGAAACTTTGAAATGGGGACAGATAAACCCTAGCTTACCCTAGTTTAAGTTTTATGAAACTTTGAAATGGGGACAGATAAACCCTAGCAGCAAATGAAATTCAACTAGGGTCAAAGTTAAATCTTTTCAATGAACCCAAAATGAAATCCCTTTGTAATAGATGAGTTTTCGACCGAAACCCTAATACTTGGAATAAGATTGTCTAGTTTGTACACGAAGTGCATCCAGTTGTTGCCGTAACCCTCTCAACTTTTTAGCACATGCTATGTGGGTGAGATTATGATACCATGCCAAGTTTCAACCTTTTCAGAGCTCATTTGTAGTGCATTTCAATTTAATGGTCATTTAGCTCAAAACAATCATTAAATACATGAAAAAAGGAAATGGATTCAGAAAAGGGTTTAAAATTTATGATGTGGCTTTGAATGGTGCATATGGAACGCACAAAAAGTCTGGAGTTAAAATAAGTTAAAAACTGAAATCCCTTTGTAATAGATGACTTTTTGTCCGAAACCCTAATACTTTGAAAGAGATTGTTCACTTTGTACACAAAGTGCATCCAATTTTTGCCGTAACCCTCTCAACTATTTAGCACATGCTATGTGGGAGAACTTATAATACCATGCCAAGTTTCAACCTTTTGCGAGCTCATTTCTAGTGCTTTTCAATTTCAGGGTCATTTACCTCAAAACAATTATTAAATGCATGAAAAATAGCAAATGAAGTCAGAAAAGGGTTGAAAATTGATGATGTGCCTTTGAATGGTGCATATTGAATGCACAAAAAGTCTAGAGTGAAAATAAGTTAAAAATGAAGTCCCTTTCTAATAGATGAGTTTTCGTCTGAAACCGTGATACTTGGAAAGAGATTGTCTAGTTTGTACATGAAGTGCATCCAGGTTTTAGCCGTAACCCTGTCAACTTTGTAGCACATGCTATGTGGGTGAAATTATGATACCATGCCAAGTTTAAACTTTTTAAGTGCTCATTTTTAGTGCTTTTCAATTTCATGGTCATTTAGCTCAAAAAATCATTAAATACATGAAAAAAGGAAATGAAGTCAGAAAAGGGTTGAGAATTGATTATGTGGCTTTGAATGGTGCATATTGAACGCACAAAAAGTCTGGAGTTAAAATAAGTTAGAAAATGAAGTCCCTTTGTAATAGATGAGTTTTCGTCCGAAACCGTGATACTTTGAAAGAGATTGTCCAGTTTGTACATGAAGTGCATCCAGTTTTTGCCGTAACCCTCTTAACTTTTTAGCACATGCTATGTGGGTGAAATTATGATACCATGCCAAGTTTAAACCTTTTCAGTGCTCATTTGTAGTGCTACGCAATTTCATGGTCATTTAGCTCAAAAAATCATTAAATACATGAAAAAAGGAAATGAAGTCAGAAAAGGATTGAGAATTGATGATGTGGCCTTGAATGGTGCATACTGAACGCACAAAAAGTCTGGAGTTAAAATAAGTTTAAAAAATGAAATCCCTTTGTAATAGACGAGTTTTCGTTGAAACCCTAATACTTTGAAGGAGATTGTCCAGTTTGTACACGAAGTGCATCCAGTTTTTGCCGTAACCCTCTCAACTTTTAGTACATGCTATATGGGTGAGATTATGATACCATGCCAAGTTTCTACCTTTTCAGAGCTCATTTCTAGTGCTTTTCAATTTCAGGGTCATTTACCTCAAAACAATTATTAAATGCATGAAAAATAGCAAATGAAGTCATAAAATTGTTGAAAATTGATAATGTGCCTTTGAATGGTGCATATTTAACGCACAAAAAGTCTAGAGTTAAAATAAGTTAAAAAATAAAGTCCCTTTGTAATATATGAGTTTTCGCCAGAAACCGTGATACTTTGAAAGAGATTATCCAGTTTGTACATGAAGTGCATCCAATATTTGCCGTAACCCTCTCAACTTTTTAGCAAATTCTATGTGGATGAAATTATGATACCATGCCAAGTTTAAACCTTTTTAGAGCTCATTTGTAGTGCTTTTCAATTTCACGGTCATTTAGCTCAAAAAATCATTAAACACATGAAAAAAGGAAATGAAGTCAGAAAAGGGTTTAAAATTGATGATGTGGCTTTGAGTGGTGCATATTGAACGCACAAAAAGTTTGGAGTTAAAATAAGTTAAAAATGAAACCCCTTTGTAATAGATGAGTTTTCGTGTGAAACCCTAATAGTTTGAAAGAGATTGTTCACTTTGTACACGAAGTGCATCCAGTTTTTTCCGTAACCCACTCACCTTTTTTGCACATGCTATGAGGGTGAAATTATGATACCATGCCAAGTTTCAACCTTTTAAGAGCTCATTTCTAGTGCTTTTCAATTTCAGGGTCATTTACCTCAAAACAATCATTAAATGCATGAAAAATAGCAAATGAAGTCACAAAAGGGTTGAAAATTGATGATGTGCCTTTGAATTGTGCATATTGAATGCACAAAAAGTCTAGAGTGAAAATAAGTTAAAAAATGAACTCCCTTTGTAATAGATGAGTTTTCGTCAGAAACCGTGATACTTTGAAAGAGATTATCCAGTTTGTAAATGAAGTGCATCCAGTTTTTTGCCGTAACCCTCTCAACTTTTTAGCACATTCTATGCGGGTGAACTTATGATAGCTTGCCTAGTTTAAACCTTTTCAGATCTCATTTGTAGTCCTTTTCAATTACACGGTGATTTAGCTCAAAAAATCATTAACTACATGAAAAAAGGAAATGAAGTCAGAAAAGGGTTGAAAATTGATGATGTGGCTTTGAATGGTGCATATTGAACCCACAAAAATTCTGGACTTTAAATAAGTTAAAAAAATGAAATCCCTTTGTAATAGATGAGTTTTCGTCCGAAACCCTAATACTTTGAAGGAGATTGTCCATTTTGTACACGAAGTGCATCTAGTTTTTGCCGTAACCCTCTCAACTTTTAGTACATGCTATGTGGGTGAGATTATGATACAATGCCAAGTTTCAACATTTTCAGAGCTCATTTGTAGTGCTTTTCAATTTCACGGTCATTTAGCTCAAAAAATCATTAAATACATGAAAAAAGGAAATGAAGTCAGAAAAGGGTTTAAAATGGATGATGTGGCTTTGAGTGCTGCATATTGAACGCACAAAAAGTCTGGGGTTGAAATAAGTTAAAAAAATGAAGTCCCTTTGTAATAGATGAGTTTTCGTCAGAAACTGTGATACTTTAAAAGAGATTGTCCAGTTTGTACATGAAGTGCATCCAGTTTTTGCCGTAACCCTCTCAACTTTTTAGCAAATTCTATGTGGGTGAAATTATGATACCATGCCAAGATTAAACATTTTCAGAGCTCATTTGTAGTGCTTTTAATTTTCACGGTCATTTAGCTCAAAAAACCATTAAATACATAAAAAAGGAAATGAAGTCAGAAAAGGGTTGAGAATTGATTATGTGGCTTTGAATGGTGCATATTGAACGCACAAAAAGTCTGGAGTTAAAATAAGTTAGAAAATGAAGTCCCTTTGTAATAGATGAGTTTTCGTCCGAAACCGTGATACTTTGAAAGAGATTGTCCAGTTTGTACATGAAGTGCATCCAGTTTTTGCCGTAACCGTCTTAACTTTTTAGCACATGCTATGTGGGTGAAATTATGATACCATGCCAAGTTTAAACCTTTTCAGTGCTCATTTGTAGTGCTACGCAATTTCATGGTCATTTAGCTCAAAAAATCATTAAATACATGAAAAAAGGAAATGAAGTCAGAAAAGGGTTGAGAATTGATGATGTGGCCTTGAATGGTGCATACTGAACGCACAAAAAGTCTGGAGTTAAAATAAGTTTAAAAAATGAAATCCCTTTGTAATAGACGAGTTTTCGTTGAAACCCTAATACTTTGAAGGAGATTGTCCAGTTTGTACACGAAGTGCATCCAGTTTTTGCCGTAACCCTCTCAACTTTTAGTACATGCTATATGGGTGAGATTATGATACCATGCCAAGTTTCTACCTTTTCAGAGCTCATTTCTAGTGCTTTTCAATTTCAGGGTCATTTACCTCAAAACAATTATTAAATGCATGAAAAATAGCAAATGAAGTCATAAAATTGTTGAAAATTGATAATGTGCCTTTGAATGGTGCATATTTAACGCATAAAAAGTCTAGAGTTAAAATAAGTTAAAAAATAAAGTCCCTTTGTAATATATGAGTTTTCGCCAGAAACCGTGATACTCTGAAAGAGATTATCCAGTTTGTACATGAAGTGCATCCAATATTTGCCGTAACCCTCTCAACTTTTTAGCAAATTCTATGTGGATGAAATTATGATACCATGCCAAGTTTAAACCTTTTTAGAGCTCATTTGTAGTGCTTTTCAATTTCACGGTCATTTAGCTCAAAAAATCATTAAACACATGAAAAAAGGAAATGAAGTCAGAAAAGGGTTTAAAATTGATGATGTGGCTTTGAGTGGTGCATATTGAACGCACAAAAAGTTTGGAGTTAAAATAAGTTAAAAATGAAACCCCTTTGTAATAGATGAGTTTTCGTGTGAAACCCTAATAGTTTGAAAGAGATTGTTCACTTTGTACACGAAGTGCATCCAGTTTTTTCCGTAACCCACTCAACTTTTTAGCACATGCTATGAGGGTGAAATTATGATACCATGCCAAGTTTCAACCTTTTAAGAGCTCATTTCTAGTGCTTTTCAATTTCAGGGTCATTTACCTCAAAACAATCATTAAATGCATGAAAAATAGCAAATGAAGTCACAAAAGGGTTGAAAATTGATGATGTGCCTTTGAATTGTGCATATTGAATGCACAAAAAGTCTAGAGTGAAAATAAGTTAAAAAATGAACTCCCTTTGTAATAGATGAGTTTTCGTCAGAAACCGTGATACTTTGAAAGAGATTATCCAGTTTGTAAATGAAGTGCATCCAGTTTTTTGCCGTAACCCTCTCAACTTTTTAGCACATTCTATGCGAGTGAACTTATGATAGCTTGCCTAGTTTAAACCTTTTCAGATCTCATTTGTAGTCCTTTTCAATTACACGGTGATTTAGCTCAAAAAATCATTAACTACATGAAAAAAGGAAATGAAGTCAGAAAAGGGTTGAAAATTGATGATGTGGCTTTGAATGGTGCATATTGAACCCACAAAAATTCTGGACTTTAAATAAGTTAAAAAAATGAAATCCCTTTGTAATAGATGAGTTTTCGTCCGAAACCCTAATACTTTGAAGGAGATTGTCCATTTTGTACACGAAGTGCATCTAGTTTTTGCCGTAACCCTCTCAACTTTTAGTACATGCTATGTGGGTGAGATTATGATACAATGCCAAGTTTCAACATTTTCAGAGCTCATTTGTAGTGCTTTTCAATTTCACGGTCATTTAGCTCAAAAAATCATTAAATACATGAAAAAAGGAAATGAAGTCAGAAAAGGGTTTAAAATGGATGATGTGGCTTTGAGTGCTGCATATTGAACGCACAAAAAGTCTGGGGTTGAAATAAGTTAAAAAAATGAAGTCCCTTTGTAATAGATGAGTTTTCGTCAGAAACTCTGATACTTTAAAAGAGATTGTCCAGTTTGTACATGAAGTGCATCCAGTTTTTGCCGTAACCCTCTCAACTTTTTAGCAAATTCTATGTGGGTGAAATTATGATACCATGCCAAGATTAAACATTTTCAGAGCTCATTTGTAGTGCTTTTAATTTTCACGGTCATTTAGCTCAAAAAACCATTAAATACATAAAAAGGAAATGAAGTCAGAAAAGGGTTGTAAATTGATGATGTGGCTTTGAGTGGTGCATATTGAACGCACAAAAATTCTGGAGTTAAAATAAGATAAAAAATGAAGTCCCTTTGTAATAAATGAGTTTTTGTCCGAAACCCTAATACTTTGAATAAGATTATCCCGTTTGTACATGAAGTGCATCCAGTTTTTGCGGTGACCCTCTCAACCTTTTAGCACATGCTATGTGGGTGAGATTATGATAATGTCACAACCCTAGCTTACCCTAGCTTAGGCCTTACCCGTCACTACATAAGCTTCCCTGCATCATGTTTAAGTTTTATGAAACTTTGAAATGGGGACTGATAAACCCTAGCAGAAAATGAAATTCACCTAGGGTCAAAGTTAAATCTTTTCAATGAACCCAACATGCCCCTCATAAATGTTCATCATTTTTATTTTGGTCCAGAACCTCTGCCAAAAATGGTGCATACTTTTCTAGGACACTCTGGGTTATTGAATTAAATCATACATTATTTTTTCTTGGACATTTAAATGCTATAAATAATTTTAAATGTCCAAATGATCTTGAAAGTAAATGAGGGCTATTGGAAATAAACCAAATAGAGCCCACAAATATTTTCAGGATTTTTGAAAATGCTTTGGCATTTTTATTAAAGCCAAAACAATTACAGAAAATAGAAAAACAGGAATAAAAGAGAGAGAGAGAGTTACCTCGCCTTACCTGGCTGGCCCAGGTCCAGTGGAGCCCAGATGGCGGCGCAGCTCACCTGGCCACCTCCTCCTGTCGTCTTCCTCCTTGCCAGGAGGACGGGCACACACCGCCGTGCGGCTACCTCCTCCCTCGCCGCCTGCCTGGCTCCTCCCCGACATGACCGACGATGCCACGCACACCGCCATGACCCCCTGGATCTCTCTCACTGTCCCTGGACCCCTTCCCCCTCCTCTGCTCTCTCTCCCGCACAGCCCGAGTGGAGCTCATCGCCACCGCTTGCCGTTGCCGCACCCAGAGCCTCCACCTCGACATCTCGGCGTGCCCAGCAGCTTGGCTACCTCGTCACCAAGCCAAGCGATGCTGGAAGCCCTGAAACGCCGCCATCGCCGTCTTCTTCAACCTCGGTCCACCGAGATCGCCTGCGACCGTGCGCACTCCATTGCTTCCCCAAGCTCACCGACGCCACCGCTGCACTCGCCTAGACGTGGTTTCGACGATGAGATTGATGACACCGATGAAGAACTATACTATCTTCAGAAGTGCCAGGCAAGCAAAACCCCTTGTTTATTCCGACACAATCCCACTCTCTCGCTCCTGCTCTCTTTTACTGCATTAGGACAACAACAATTCAACTCTTACATGCTGCAGTAGTTGAACCCCTTTCCTTTGCATGACCTGTCATTGCCAAAGTAAATAGATGAAACCCACTAGCATGAGTAGGAGTTGTTTGAGCCCTGATGTGCCTACTCATTCATGCTTGTTGTCATGCCTGCTACTCCTTAGAGTTGAGTCAGGTCTGATTCATCGGGGATGAATTGGAATGTGGTGAACATGTCTTACTGTTGAGAGCTAAGAGTGTGAACACGATTTGGTAAAGGTAGCGGTGAAAGGCCATGTAGGAGTACATGGTGGGTTGTCTCATTGAAGCCGTCCTCAGGAACTGAGTTTTGTGTTTGTGATCCATGAACAGCTACTACCACACATTGGGATCCTTAATTGACTCTGTCGACTTATTAACTGCCCCTGTCCTCTGTCCAGGAGTTGCAAGTAGTTTCTGGTGTTTGTAGTATGCTAGAGGCCATGCGCAGCGCTGGCCCGAGGCGTGGGCTATGATGCGGTAGGCACGTGGCACAGTGTACCGGGATGCCCGTTTGGTGTCTCGGGAACCCTGCACACATCGTTCGAGGTTGCCGAGATACATGACGTGTACATGGCGGTAAGTGGCGAGAGCTTGTGTGAAGAAGTACACCCCTGTAGGGTTATAAATGATCTATTCAAATAGCCGCGTCCGCAGTAAAGGACATCTGGGTTGCCCATACAGTTCATAGACAAGTGAAAGTGGATACTCAAAAATGCGCAAGATAAGCGTGAGTGCTATGGATGGCGTTCTCATAGGGAGACGGGAGCGGATCCATAGTGGTGTATTGATCGGTGAATATGTGGACCTGTGTGCACCTCAAAAGAGTTACTTGCAGACGTAGTTCAGGATAGCCACTGAGTCAAAGCTGGCTTGCTGCAGTTAAACTCCACCACGCCCTTAGTTGATACTGATGCATATGTAGATAGTTCTGATGTAAGTCTTGTTGGGTACATTTGTACTCACGTTTGCTTAATTTATGTTTTTGTAGAGAGACTTCAGTCTCACTATTAGTTCCGCGTGGACAACGATGTTTAGCTTGTTACCTCAACTACGATCTTGTTCCCTTGGCAGGTTCTTGTAGATAGTCATGCTTCTCAGCCTTTTTCATTTGTAGTTGTCTATACTCAGACAAGTTAAGCTTCCGCATGTGCTTATTCCTTGTATGAATTGCATGCTGGGTTATCAGACCCATGTTACTAATATTTGGCTCCTCGGAGCCTAATGAATAAATACTTGAGTCGTAGAGTTTTGTTGTGATGCCATGTTGTATTTGCACATATCCAGCATATTGTGTGTATGTTATTGAACTGCTTGGTATGTGTGGGATCCGACAACCTAGTTGTTTATTCTTGGTAGCCTCTCTTACAGGTAAATGTCTCCTAGTGCTTCCACTGAGCCATGGTAGCTTGCTACTGCTCCGGAACACTTAGGCTGGCCGACATGTGTCGTTCTTCGTTCATGTGTCTGTCCCTTCGGGGAAATGTCACGCGTTGTTCTTTAAGTCCTTGTAGCTTGCTACGACTTGGGTTCATACGTTGATGACCGACATGTTCGTTGATGGGTCATGTATGCCTGTCCATGTAAGTTAGTGCAACTTTGGATTCACGACTTGTCATGTCGGCCCGGGTTCTCTGTCATATGGATGCTAGTGACACTATCATATACGTGAGCCAAAAGGCACAAACGGTCCCGGGGCAGGTAAGGTGGTCCCGTGGGAATACCGTGAGTGAGGCTGCAAAGTGATATGATGTCTTACATGCTAGATCGGTGTGACCTAGGATCGGGGTCTTGACAGTTTGGTATCAAAGCCTGACTGCCTGTAGGATTACCAAGCCAAACTGTTCGAAGTCTAGTCTACAAATGCTTTAGTTATATAGGGGAATTGATTGTGGAAGGGAACGTATGGCTCTTTTTACTCCTTTACCTTATGCCCTTTTGATTTGAGTCAACCTCTTCTTTATTATGGGGATTAAGAACTAGGTCTTCTCATCTATCTATCAGGATGACGTGTTACTAATCCATAGACTTATAAGATTGATGGATTCAAGTCTTGGTTCAGTTTCTACTACTTCCGTATGTTCATAGCTAGCCTCAGAACCTTGATATTGTGATACTAAGTGGTTATGCCACCATTTTGCAGGATGTCTCAAATCTTTTTGAGCATTTACAGCCGTTACGCTGTCCGAGTCATCCCAGGTTTCTAACTAGTCTGATGCATTTGCAAATCCCTTCTTTTTGTTCCTGATGTTCCTTTGTGCCGGATTAACGACACTAATCGGAGTGTTGAGGTACTCCATTGCCTCGACATATATGTTGGAGCTATTATTATGACACTAGGGTATCTTATAGAACCACCCAATATTCTAGCCATGATTAGTGTTCCCAAAGTGATGATTCTGGCCGTCATTCTCGAAAGCATCCCGTGACGCCATTTAGTAGTAGGCATTCTACTCCTGGGTTCTTGACCCAAGATTCGCTTTACTTCACGTTGATAGTGTTTGCTAGTTCCTTTAGGATATTAGTAACCTATGAGATAGACATCGATGTCTGTGGTATTTCTTTCTTCCTAATACCATGAACTACTTATGGCAATAGTTCCTCGTTGAACCGAAAGATCACAACCAGAGTGCTCTTGACGAGTTCTCGATTCTATGTTGTGACTCTGCCAATTCTACCATTCTACATGGATTATCCGGAAGAAATATGTTGAACTCATTCGACATGCTAATCTATGCACCCACAACTAAGAAAATCGTATGTTCCTTTGAGTTGTTCCTCTTTAGTTGTGTTCTGATCTCCGTCTATGAAGTGATAGTCAGGAGTAGTAGTGCAGTCGTGTTCATAGATGCCTATTATTCCTGTGGTCCGTTAAGCCGTTCTATTTTGGAATGACTAGGAGAAACAAACTCCAGTACCTCATCCATATCTAGGATTGGGTCAAAGCAAGTGTATTCCGCAGATCAAATTGCCAATCCATCCTTTGATCTGTTCTACCTTGGGATATTACCACCTTTATGTCAAGAATGTCATGGGAATTGCACTACCTCCTATGAACTCTTGATACAGTGATACCTCTCGCCATCATCGTTCATTCCTCGGTCTTCGGGTTATTGTAACCAGAATACCGACAAGTGAATCGTGATGTGTGAAATCAATACTCCAAGCAACCGTGTTACTTAGTAGTTAAAGGACAATAATTTCATTCTTAGCATGTTGGTTATTGAATCATCATTCTAAGATATATTGTGCTACCTAGTACACTTTCCTGGTGCACTCTTCGAACAATTAGTTTGGATTATGATAATTCCTTGCTCTTTTGATCATATCGTCTTGCCTGAAGAGCAAGATTGTTCTCGGTCTTAATAACATATCGGTGGTTCGTGATTTTCCGATTATCTTCTCAGAAGTATCATCAGGTTGTCCCCTAACAGTTATGTTGAGCTCGTGATCAAGTTGGTTTCTTGTAAGCCACCCATTCTCCAAGATTCTGTGTCGGATACCCTGGACTAGTTGGTTGAGCCAAACAACAACTTGGAGAGTTGGAAGATAAAAGCTTTGCCTAAATTAGTTCGTTCCAAAGGGATATTTTTGTGTATGTGTGTTGAAGAAAGATGATATCTTCATTGATTGGTCGTAGTGATCAATTGTTGGACCTATTATTTTACCCAAATCTATGATTTGCGTATGGGCTATGTCGGTGTACAAAAGTAGGGGCCCTCCTTTTGACCCCTCTACTTTTGCACGGGCAGTCAGAGCCGCACCTGCGGCCACGCTTAGCAGGGCAAAGGGAGGAAGCAGAAGCATGAGAATACCAGAGTAGCGCTCTAGCCAGGGGCACACAAGACAGGCAAAGCAATGCAAGACCAGAGACACAAAGAGCAAGAGGGCGAGGTGGACTCCCCCGAGAAGACCCTTGCCAGGGCGGCCTCCACAGCCCCGGCAAGAGCCTTGCCGGGGCAACTTGCCCAATGCCAGCAGAGCGCGCCACCCTTGAGCCCAAGGGTTCCAACACCATCAACCACATTGGAACCAAGGCTCGGGAGCCACCTCCGTGATGGCATAAAGATCTTTGTGAAGATCTGCATGCGAGATAAGATGAAGACCAGAAGACGACGATCCTTGGCAAGATCCTTGCCAAGGAAATCCACGAGACCCCCGGCAAGACCCTTGCCGGGGACGACCGCGATGCCATGGCAAGACCCTTGCCGAGGACACCTGCGGGGCCACAGCCAGGCCCACGTCTGCCAAGACTCCACCGCCGTTCCCATACAACTGCCAACCCAACCAGCTGGGCAGGCACCTGCGTGGTGATACGTCTCTGACGTATCTATAATTTTTGATTGTTCCATGCTATATTATATTCTGTTTTGGACATTATTGGACTTTATTATACACATTTATATTATTTTTGGGACTAACCTATTAACCGGAGGCCCAGCCTAGAATTGCTGTTTTTTGCCTATTTCAGAGTTTCGCACAAAAAGAATATCAAACGGAGTCCAAACGGAATGAAACCTTCGGGAACGTGATTTTCAAAACGAACGTGATCCAGAGGACTTCGACCCTACGTCAAGACTTCAACCAGGAGGCCACGAGGTAGGGGGGCGCGCCTACCCCCCCCCCCCCCAGGCATGCCCTCCACCCTCGTGGGCCCCGGTTGCTTCACCGACGTACTCCTTCCTCCTATATATACCTACGTACCCCCAAACTACGAGATACGGAGCCAAAAACCTAATTCTGCCGCTGCAACCTTCTGTACCCGTGATATCCCATCTTGGGGCCTGTTCTAGAGCTCCGCCGGAGGGGGCATCAATCACGGAGGGCTTCTACACCAACACCATGGCCTCTCCGATGATGTGTGAGTAGTTTACCTCAGACCTTTGGGTCCATATTTATTAGCTAGATGGCTTCTTCTCTCTTTTTGGATCTCAATACAATGTTCTCCCCCTCTCTCGTGGAGATCTATTCGATGTAATCTTCTTTTGCGGTGTGTTTGTTGAGACCGATGAATTGTGGCTTTATGATCAAGTTTATCTATGAACAATATTTGAATCTTCTAAATTCTTTTATGTATGATTGGTTATCTTTGCAAGTCTCTTCGAATTATCAGTTTGGTTTGGCCTACTAGATTGATCTTTCTTGCAATGGGAGAAGTGCTTAGCTTTGGGTTCAATCTTGCAGTGTCCTTTCCCAGTGACAGTAGGGGCAGCAAGGCACGTATTGTATTGTTGCCATCGAGGATAACAAGATGGGGTTTATATCATATTGCATGAATTTATCCCTCTACATCATGTCATCTTGCTTAAAGCGTTACTATGTTCTTATGAACTTAATACTCTAGATGCATGCTGGATAGCGGTCAATGTGTGGAGTAATAGTAGTAGATGTAGGCAGGAGTCAGTCTACTTGTCTCGGACGTGATGCCTATATACATGATCAGACCTAGATATTCTCATAACTATGCTCAATTCTGTCAATTGCTCAACAGTAATTTGTTCACCCACCGTAAATACTTATGCTCTTGAGAGAAGCCACTAGTGAAACCTATGGCCCCCGGGTCTATTTTCCATCATATTAATCTTCCAACACTTAGGTATTTCCTTTGCCTTTTATTTTTCTTTTATTTTACTTTGCATCTTTATCATAAAAATACCAAAAATATTATCCTATCGTATCTATCAGATCTCACTCTCGTAAGTGACCGTGTAGGGATTGACAACCCCTTATCGCATTGGTTGCGAGGATTTATTTGTTTGTGTAGGTGCGAGGGACTCGTGCGTGGCCTCCTACTAGATTGATACCTTGGTTCTAAAAAACTGAGGGAAATACTTACGCTACTTTGCTGCATCACCCTTTCCTCTTCAAGGGAAAACCAACGCAGTGCTCAAGAGGTAGCAAGAAGGATTTCTGGCGCCGTTGCCGGGGAGTCTACGCAAAAGTCAACATACCAAGTACCCATCACAAACCCTTATGTCCCGCATTACATTATTTGCCATTTGCCTCTCGTTTTCCTCTGCCCCACTTCACCGTTGCCATTTTATTTGCCCTCTCTTTCTCGTTCGCCTCTTATCTCTGGCTTGTTGTTATGGCTAGCTCGGTTTTTATCCCTTCATCTCCCGACTTTAAAGTCCTCCACTTCAAGCAAAGACAAGGGGAAAATTTAAAAGATGCTTGGTTTAGAATGCTCGAATCTTATCGTAATTGCAATATAGAGGGAGATTTTAAAATTTTGCTTTGCAATTTTTATGTTGGGTTAACCTTGCCCCATAAACAACTCCTCGATTTTTCTGCCAAAGGCAGTTTTATCGATATTGATCCTAGCTTCGCCTATGAAATTATAGAGGGGATAGTGGGAGTTCTCCCCCTACAAAAAGTATCATCCCTTACCCAAGAAAATACTCAAATCCAAGAGAAATTATTTGAGTTACAAAAAATTGTTGAACCTCTTAAAAGTATTGGTGGGAATATCAACCGCATGAATAATATGATTACACTTTGCAATAAGCGGCTCGATACTTTAGATCAAAAGATCACCGAGCATAACTCCATTAAGAAATTGCCTACCAAAGATGCCAATACCTAGATCTATCCTTACTTTTATGCCTAGCTAGGGGCGTTAAACGATGGCGCTTGTTGGGAGGCAACCCAATTTTATTTTTAGTTTTTTTTTGCTTTTTGCTTATGTTTAGGAATAAATATTTGATCTAGCCTCTGGTTAGATGTGTTTTTATGTTTCAATTAGTGTTTGTGCCAAGTTTATCCTATAGGATCTTCTTGGATGATAGTTATTTGATCTTGCAGAAAATTCCAGAAACTTTCTATTCATGAAAATAATTGTTAAAAATCACCAGTACGTGATAAAATATTGATTCCAATTGCTTCTGATCAATAAACAAATTTTCTAGGTCGTCCTATTTTTTCTGAATTTTTGGAGTTCCAGAAGTTTGCGTTAGTTACAGATTACTACAGACTGTTCTGTTTTTGACAGATTCTGTTTTTCGTGTGTTGTTTGCTTATTTTGATGAATCTATGGCTAGTAAAATAGTTTATAAACCATAGAGAAGTTGGAATCCAGTAGGTTTAACACCAATATAAATAAATAATGAGTTCACTACAGTACCTTGAAGTGTTCTTTTGTTTTCGTTCGCTAACGGAGCTTACGAGATTTTCTGCTGAGTTTTGTGTTGTGAAGTTTTCAAGTTTTGGGTGAAGGATTTGATGGATTATGGAACAAGGAGTGGCAAGAGCCTAAGCTTGCGGATGCCCATGACACCCCAAGATAACCTAAGTACACCTAAAAGCCAAAGCTTGGGGATGCCCCGGAAGGCATCCCCTCTTTCGTCTACTTCCATCGGTAACTTTACTTGGAGCTATATTTTTATTCACCACATGATATGTGTGTTGCTTGGAGCGTCTTGTATTATTTGAGTCTTTATTTGTTAATATACCACAATCATCCTTGCTGTACACACCTTTTGAGAGAGTCACACTTGATTCGGAATTTATTAGAATACTCTATGTGCTTCACTTATATTTTTTGAGCTATATAGTTTTGCTCTAGTGCTTCACTTATATCTTTTAGAGCACAGTGGTGGATTTGTTTTATAGAAACTATTGATCTCTCATGCTTCACTTATATTATTTTGAGAGTCTTAAAATATCATGGCAATTTTCTTTAAATAATATCAGGAGAAATTTGATGCTAGATAATTGTTTTGAGATATAAAGGTGGTAATATCATAGTTGTGCTAGTTGAGTAATTGTGGAATTGAAAAATACATGTGTTGAAGTTTGTGATTCCTGTAGCATGCACATATGGTGAACCATTATGTAACAAAGTTGGAGCATGAAGTATTTGTTGATTGTCTTCCTTTGTGTGGCGATCGGGATCGCGCGATGGTTAACTCCTAGCAACCCTTCCCCTAGGAGCATGCGTAGTAGTACTTTGCTTCGAGGGCTAATAAATTTTTGCAATAAGTATATGAGTTGTTTATGACTAATGTGAGTCCATGGATTATACGCACACTTACCTGTCCGCAATTTTCTAGCCTCTTCGGTACCGCGCATTGCCCTTTCTCACCTTGAGAGTTGGTGCAAACTTCACCGGTGCATCCAAACCCCGTGATATGATATGCTCTATCACACATAAACCTCATTATATCTTCCTCAAAACAGCCACCATACCTACCTACCATTGCATTTCCATAGCCATTCCGAGATATATTGCCATGCAACTTTCCACCGTTTCATTTATCATGACATACTCCATTATTGTCATATTGCTTTGCATGATCATGTAGTTGACATTGTATTTGTGGCAAAGCCACCATTCATAATTCTTTCATACATGTCGATCTTGATTCATTGCATATCCCGGTACACCGTCGGAGGCATTCATATAGAGTCATATTTTGTTCTAAGTATTGAGTTGTAATTCATGAGTTGTAAGTAAATAAAAGTGTGATGATCATCATTATTAGAGCATTGTCCCAAGTGAGGAAAGGATGATGGAGACTATGATTCCCCCGCAAGTCAGTATGAGACTCCGGACTAAAAAAAAGGGGCCATAAAAAAAAGAGAAAAGGCCCAAATAAAAAAATGATGAGAGAAAAAGAGAGCAGGGACAATGTTACTATCCTTTTACGACACTTGTGCTTCAAAGTAGCACCGTGATCTTCATAATAGAGAGTCTCTCATTTTGTCACATTCATATACTAGTGGGAAATTTCATTATAGAACTTGGCTTGTATATTCCAATGATGGGCTTCCTCAAATGCCCGAGGTCTTCGTGAGCAAGCAAGTTGGATGCACACCCACTTAGTTTCTTTTTTAGCTTTCATACACTTATAGCTCTAGTGCATCCATTGCATGGAAATCCCTACTCCTCGCATTAACATCAATTGATGGGCATCTCCATAGCCCGTTGATTAGCCTCGTTGATGCGAGACTTTCTCCTTTTTTGTCTTCCCACATAACCCCTACCATTATACCTTATTCCACCATAGTGCTATATCCATGGCTTGCGCTCATGTATTGCGTAAGAGTTGAAAAGGCTGAAGCGCCTTAAAAGTATGAACCAAATGCTTGGCCAAAACCGGGGTCATACATGATATGAATATTTTGTGTGGGGAAGATGGAGCATAGCCAGTCTATATGATTTTGTAGGGATAACTTGCTTTGGCTATGTTATTTTGATAAGACATAATTGCTTAGTTAGTATGCTTGAAGTATTATTGTTTTTATGTCAACATTAAACTTTTATCTTGAATCATGTCAAATCTGAACATTCATGCCACAATAAGAAGAATTATATTGAAATTATGCCAAGTAGCATTCCACATCAAAAATTCTGTTTTTATCATTTACCTACTCGAGGACGAGCAGGAATTAAGCTTGGGGATGCTTGATACGTCTCCAACGTATCTATAATTTTTGATTGTTCCATGCTATAGTATATTCTGTTTTGGACATTACTGGGCTTTATTATACACTTTTATATTATTTTTGGGACTAAACTATTAACCGGAGGCCCATCCCAGAATTGCTGTTTTTGCCTATTTCAGAGTTTCACAGAAAAAGAATATCAAACGGAGTCCAAACGGAATGAAACCTTCGGGAACATGATTTTCGGAATGAACGTGATCCAGAGGACTTGGACCCTACGTCAAGACTTCAACCAGAAGGCCACGAGGTAGGGGGCGCGCCTACCCCCCCCCCCCCCCAGCGCGCCCTCCACCCTCGTGGGCCCCCTGTTGCTCCACCGACGTACTCCTTCCTCCTATATATACCTACGTACCCCCAAACTACCAGATACGGAGCCAAAAACCTAATTCCACCACCGCAACCTTATGTACCCATGAGATCCCATCTTGGGGCCTGTTCCGGAGCTCCGCCGGAGGGGGCATGAATCACAGAGGGCTTCTACACCAACACCATAGCCTCTCCGATGATGTGTGAGTAGTTTACCTCAGACCTTCGGGTCCATAGTTATTAGCTAGATGGCTTCTTCTCTCTTTTTGGATCTCAATACAATGTTCTCCCCCTCTCTCGTGGAGATCTATTCGACGTAATCTTCTTTTGCGGTGTGTTTGTTGAGACCGATGAATTGTGGGTTTATGATCAAGTTTATCTATGAACAATATTTGAATCTTCTAAATTCTTTTATGTATGATTTTTTATCTTTGCAAGTCTCTTCGAATTATCAGTTTGGTTGGCCTACTAGATTGATCTTTCTTGCAATGGGAGAAGTGCTTAGCTTTGGGTTCAATCTTTTGGTGTCCTTTCCCAGTGACAGTAGGGGTAGCAAGGCACGTATTGTATTGTTGCCATTGAGGATAACAAGATGGGGCTTATATCATATTGCATGAATTTATCCCTCTACATCATGTCATCTTGCTTAAAGTGTTACTCTGTTCTTATGAACTTAATACTCTAGATGCATGCTCGATAGCGGTCGATGTGTGGAGTAATAGTAGTAGATGCAGGCAGGAGTCGGTCTACTTGTCTCGGACGTGATGCCTATATACATGATCATACCTAGATATTCTCATAACTATTCTCAATTCTGTCAATTGCTCAACAGTAATTTGTTCACCCACCGTAAATACTTATGCTCTTGAGAGAAGCCACTTGTGAAACCTAAGGCCGCCGGGTCTATTTTCCATCATATTAATCTTCCAACACTTAGCTATTTCCTTTGCCTTTTATTTTGCTTTTATTTCACTTTGCATCTTTATCATAAAAATACCAAAAATATTATCCTATCATATCTATCAGATCTCACTCTCGTAAGTGACTGTGTAGGGATTGACAACCCCTTATCGCGTTCGTTGCGAGGTTTAATTTGTTTGTTTAGGTGCAAGGGACTCGTGCGTGGCCTCCTAATGGATTGATACCTTGGTTCTCAAAAACTGAGGGAACTACTTACACTACTTTCCAGCATCACCCTTTCCTCTTCAAGGGAAAACCAACGCAGTGCTCAAGAGGTAGCACGTGGCAACGTGCGGCCTCCAGGCCAACTCAGCAAGCACATGCGTGGTGGCATGCAGATCTTCGTGAAGACACTGCCACCGCGCCAGCCCAGCAGCCAGACAACGTGGCACCACAACGCCTCATTAGCTCGGACGTGCGTCGGAGCCAGGCGAGGCGGCGACAGCTAGGACGAGCTTCCTTGCCATCCCCAATAAAGCAAGAAGGGCACGTCAGGAAAACATTAAATGTGTTTGTTCGACGGTGCTAGAGGATAGACTTAACCACTGTATACCTTTCCACCTCCTGTGTGCCACTGTGGCGACCCCTTTTGACTATAAAAGGAGGCCCAAGGCGTACTGGAGAGGGATTCAGATCTTTTGGACCGCGCGCAACACAGCTACTTCAAAAGCTCAAGAACACTCAAATATACACCAAAGCAGGACTATGGTATTACGCATCCTCGCGGCCCGAACCTGGGTAAACGATCCTTGTGCTGACTACCAGACCCGCTCTTTGCACAACCCACGCCCGCCAACCGTAGAAGGGATCTCAGTGATTCCATAGGTGTCGTTTCCACCGACATCTTTGGCGCGCTAGGTAGGGGGTGGCGCAGTTGTGAAAATCCGGCCTAGCAGTTAGTTTAGCAGTTCTTCATCGCCATGGCTCCCAGGAAGAAGACGATCACGGCGATCGGTTCATCGGGAGCCGAACGACCCGTACTAGTGCGGGCGATTGGTGGGTTGATCGCAGACGGAAGCCGAGGCACGGCCCGCGAACACCCACATCGCTCTGGCAGTCAAAGCCTGGCGAGCGGCATTGTTCATGGGTGAGACGACGTGCCGCATGCCGCCAAATGCAAAGCCGGAGCCGGGCCCCCCAAGGGCGGCGTCGTGCCACCCATGGGCGGCGCGGCGACTTCCAACACGCCTACGCCGGCGCCCACGACGCGCTCTTCCCAGGTCATGCGCGACAAGCAGCGTCGCCACGCTGGTGACCCCGGGCGCCACCGTGGGAAGAGTCCCGTGCCTCATTCGCGGGACGTAGAAGGCCAGCATGCATGCCGAGGCGCTGGCAAAAATGGCGCACAGCCGCAAGGCCATGATAGAGCTCCTTCTAACATGGTTAGGAGTCGGAGCGCGCCACGGTCCACGCAGCTTTCGACGCCACCCAGGCTAGCGGAAGCTTTGGCGCGCGCAGTTGCTCCTCTGTCCGTTGTGAGGATGCTTGTGATAACATTTCCATAGCATCGTCCAACCCACAGACCCGCCGCGATCAGCGCCAAGTTCTTCGGGAGCGAGCCCATGAAGACGCTCGAACCACCATCGAGCACTGGCGCGAAGCACGCCACCAGTCAGATAGGCGGGCGGGGCCCACTATGGACCACCCAGCACCGGGAGGCTGTGGCGGCCTGCCCTACGAGGTGGGTTGCCCAGCCTTTACCCGTGAGCTGCGGCATTTCCAGTGGCCCTCCCACCGCACGTTCAAGCCCGACATTGGCGAGAAGTACAACGGCAAGACCCACCCGTCGGAGTTCCTCAGCATCTACACCATCGCTATGCAAGCTGCTGGAGCTCGCGACGACAAGGTGCTTGCCAATTACTTCCCGTTGGCACTTAAGCCCAATGTTATGTCATGGTTGATGCACTTGCCGGCGGATTCCATTTCTTCTTGGTCGGATTTGTGTCATGAGTTCGTTGGCACCTTCACTGGAGGCCACAAAGATTATGGCCAGGCAAGAGATTTGCATATCATCCCCCAGAAGGAAGGCGAAACCCTGTGCAAGTACATACAGAGGTTCAACCGGGTGCAGTACAACATCCCAGATGTTCATCCCACCGCCGTGATCAGCGCATTCCATCAGAATGTGCGTAACCGCAAGATGCGTGAAGAGCTGGCGATGAACAAGGTCAAAGATGTGGCCGAACTTTATGTTCTAGCCGATAGGTGCGCTCGAGCTGAAGAGGGGAGGAAGTACCATGGCGAGGGCGCTAGTGCGGAAACCGACTCCAAAGACGAAGACACAGCCGCCCCGACGAAGAAGGGCCGGCGCCGCAACAGGAAGCACAAGGGCAAGACCATGCTTGCCGTCGAGGGATCCGAGGACACCGGCGCTGCCAAGAAGGCCAAGGCAGACGACCCCGGTAAGGAAATTGCCGGGTGCGCCGCTTGCCGGGCCTTGGCGGCTGCCGATAAGCCGGGAGGCTCCAACAAGCAGTACTGCAAGATCCACCGCACCAAGGGCCATGACCTCTAGAACTGCCCGCAAGTTGAGCTGCTTGCTGAGAAGCAAAAAGCTGAGTATGAGAGGTCGGACAAGGAGAAGGGTCAGGATGGTGCCGAGGGATCCGGCAAGAAAGGTGGCGGAGAAGGAGGTCGCCGCGGCAAGGATAGCCAGCAAGAGGGGCCCGCTCGGGGGCGCAAAAAGAAGGAAGAAGACGATGATCATGATGAGGAAGATGAGTCCGGCGAGCATGAGTTCCAAAAAGCTACAGAGGCCATGTGCGTCGATGGTGGTGCCTCATTGCACACCTCTCACCGCCAGCTCAAGCAATGGGCGCGCGAGATTACAGCTGTGGAATCATCATTCGATGCCCGAAAGCCACTCAAGTGTTCTAGCACGCCTATCATTTTTGACACCGAGGACCACCCTGATCGCACAACTGCGGTCGAGTGTTTGTCGTTGTTGGTTTTGCCAACAATACGCAACCTCAAGGTGACAAAAATGCTAGTTGACGGCGGGGCTGGTCTGAACTTGTTCTCGCCTGTTGTGATCAAAAGGTTGTAGATTCCTGATGGAGACCTCGAAGAGACGGGCACATTTCAAGGGGTCAACCCGGGAAGGAGTCAGCCGAAGGGTAAGGTCACACTGCCCGTGATGTTTGGAGGCGAGTTAAACAATAGGACAGAAAGGATTGTTTTCGATGTAGCCAAGATCCCCTTGCCCTACATGTAATCCTCGGCTGCCCAGCACTGGCCAAGTTCATGGCCACCTCACATTACGCCTACAACACGCTGAAGATGCCTGGGCTAATGACTATCATCATTGTCCCCTCTGACAAGAAGGATGCGCTGATCTGCGCTGACCAACTCTACCGGGAGGTGGTTGCAGTGACTGCCGCCAAGGCACTTGCTCCTGCTGCCGAAGCCCCGGGAGGGAAGAAAACCGGCAGGACCTCTCGCACCCACTCCGGCAAGCGCACCTCTTCGGAGTGTAGTGCGCCCGTCGAGGACGTGCCAGAGAGCTCCGCCGGCAAGAGCAAGAAAGACAGAGCTGCACCACCAGAGACCAAGAAGGTGTCCGTCAAGGAGGATGGCATGGGAGGGGCTTTTACCGTAAGCTCCACCCTCGACAACAAATAGGAAGGCGCTCTCGTGACTTTCCTGCGGGCGAATGTCAATGTGTTTGCGTGGCAAGCATCCGACATCCCCTGCGTTCCTAGGGAGGTGATTAAGCACCATCTTGTTGTCTGTCCTCATGCGCAACCCGTCAAGCAGAAGGTCAGGAAGCAAGCTCTGGAATGACAAGAGTTCATCACAGAGGAAATAAGGAAGTTGGAAGCGGCAGGTTTGGTAAGTGGGGTACTCCATCCGACGTGGCTGGCCAATCCGGTGGTGGTGCGCAAGGCAAATGGGAAGTGGAGACTGTGTATTGATTACACCGACATCAATAAGGCTTGTCCAATGGATCCTTTCCCGTTACCGCGCATCGACCAGATTGCTGACTCCACGGCTAGGTGTGACTTGTTATCATTACTCGACGCTTACTCGGGATACCACCAGATCTTCATGACGAAAGAAGATGAAGAGAAGACAGCGTTCATCACCCCATGTGGTACGTATTGTTTCATGCGAATGCCTTCCGGGTTGAAGAGCGCTAGCTCGACATTTGCGAGAGCAGTCCAAATTGGTTTTGAGCCTCAGCTGCATAAAAATATCGAAGCTTATATGGATGACATGGTGGGCAAAACGAAGGACAGGGCAACACTCGTACAAGATTTAGAAGAGACGTTTGCAAATTTGCGCAAGATCAACCTCAATCTGAACCCTGAGAAGTGTGTCTTCGGCGTTCCGCCCGGCAAACTTCTCGGGTTCTTTGTGTCACAGCGTGGGATCGAGGCAAATCCAGACAAGATCAAGGCCATTGAGCAGATTGGGGCACCTAGGCGGATCAAGGATGTGCGTCGGCTCGCTGGCTGCGTTGCCGCCATGAGCAGATTCATCTCCAAGTCTGTTGAATGTGCCCTCCCCTTTCAAAATCTTGAAAAAGGCAGGCCCGATGGAATGGACCCCAGAGGCCGAGGCAGCCCTACAAGATTTGAAGGAGTACCTCTCCTCTATGCCAATACTGGTTGCGCCTAAACCACAAGAGCCATTGCTGCTATATCTGGCGGCAACGAACCAAGTGGTCAGCACCGCGCTAGTGGCGTAGAGGGAGGTCGACGAAGAGGCAGTGGCAACGGCAGGGCTGGCGGATGGCAAACCAGAAATCCCCCCAACAGGGCCCGGTGCCTGTAAAGCAAGGCCCCCGGCAGAGTCTGACGCTGGCGATGCAGAAGCGACGCAACCAAATGAAATAGTGCAAAAGAAGAAGGTGATGCGGCACCTGGTTTACTTTGTCAGCTCCCTCTTGCAGGGGGCTAGGTCAAGGTACTCCGGTGTGTAGAAATTGCTCTTCAGCTTCCTTATGGCCTCGAGGAAGCTGCGTCATTACTTCCAAGCACACAAAATCACCGTCGTCACCCGCTTCCCGCTGCAACGAATATTGCATAACCCAGACGCAACCGGGAGGATTGTGGAATGGGATTTGGAACTGTCGAGCTTTGGTTTGAAGTTTGAAAGCACTTCGACAATTCATAGTAGAGTCTTGGCAGAGTTCATTGCGGAATGGACCTCAACGCCCGACGAAGAGATTCAGGAGACCGCTCTCCCCGGCAAGGAAACAAGTCGCGACTGGATTATGTACTTTGACGGGGCTTTCTTGCTACAAGGCACCGGTGCTGGTGTGCTGCTCGTCGCACCCACCGGGGAGCACCTCAAGTATGTAGTCCAGATGCACTTTCCTAGGGAGATGTCAACAAACAACACTGCTGAATACGAGGGGTTGCTTGCCGGTCTCAGGATCGCGGCAGACCTCGGAATCAAGAAGATCATCGTCAGGGGTGATTCATAGCTTGTCGTCAAGCAAGTTAACAAAGATTATCAAAGCCCGTTGATGGAGGCCTACGTAGATGAAGTGAGGAATCTCGAAGAGCGTTTTGACGATATACAAGTGAAGCACGTTCCCTAAGTGGAGAACAGCATCGCCGACTACTTGTCGGAACACGCTGCCTTCAAATTGCCTGTGGAACTAGGTACTTTTGTGCTTCGATTAACTCAACCATCCGTTGAACCATCAACAAGGCAGAACAAGCTAAGGAAATCAGGACCCGGCAAGTACTTTCCCGCCGAGCTCCCAGGAGCCGCCGGCAAGGATGTTGCCATGGACACTGAGCCTGCCATGGGGCAACAGACTCCAGCGGGGCGTCGAGCCCTGGCCGTAGAGACAGCCGCTCCCATGGCACAGGAAATGCCTTTGGTCCTTGCCGTCGAGCCCCAGGCTCCGGCATGGGCACAGCATACCGTCCGATTCCTCCAAACAGGGGAACTCCCTGAGGAGCAGGAAGAAGCATAGAAAGTAGCCCGTCAGTCTGCCATGTATCAGTTCGTCGACGACGTTCTGTACAGAAAAAGACCAAACATTGTGAAACTGAAGTACATTCCCCGGGAGGAAGGACTGGAGCTGGTGGCAGAGATACATGGAGGCATGTGTGGCTCCCACATAGGGTCGAGGGCCCTTGCCGGCAAGGCATTCCGGCAAGGTTTCTTCTGGCCCACAACCCTCTAGGATGCGACGACACTAGTAACCAAGTGTGAGGCGTGCCAGTTCCATTCAAAGAAGCTTCATCAACCAGCTCAAGCTCTCCAAACAATCCCTCTTTCCTGGCCATTCTCGGTCTAGGGGCTCGACATACTGGGCCCCTTTCCCCATGCTGTTGGGGGCTTTGAGTACTTGTACGTTGCAATCGACAATTTCACAAAGTGGCCCGAGGTGGATGCAGTGAGAAAGGTGACAGCACAATCAGCCGTCAAATTCTTCAAGGGGCTAGTCTGCCGTTTTGGTGTGCCAAATAGAGTCATCACCGACAATGACACGCGGTTCACGAGCCGAGTCTTTGTGCAGTACATCCAGGACCTCGGCAGCAAGGTCTATTTTGCTTCTGTTGCACACCCACTAAGCAATGGCCAGGCTGAGAGGGCGAATGCTGAAGTATTGCGAGGCCTCCGGACAAGAACCTTTGACATGCTACGCAAGTGCGGACGACGCTGGATTGATGAATTACCGGCAGTTCTTTTGTCAATCAGAATGACACCAAATCGATCCACCGTCCAGACACCTTTCTCCCTCGTTTACGGGGCAGAAGCAGTTCTCCCCACGGAACTCACGTACGGGTCAACCTGAGTGCTCGCTTATGATGAGTTTAAGCAAGAGCAATTGCGGCAAGATGACGCAATGCTCCTTGAGGAAGATCGTCTTCAGGCGGCTGTGAGAGCAGCGCGCTACCAGCAAGCCTTGCGCCACTACCATAGCTGCAAGGTTGATGCCCGAAGTTTTGAGGAAGGCGACCTAGTTCTTCGACGCGTTCAATCTGCCAAGAATTCCAACAAGTTGACGCCAAAATGGGAAGGCCCTTATCGGGTAATACGAGTCACCAGGCCCGGCGCAGTCGGCCTGGAGACCGAAGATGCTATTCCAGTGAGAAACTCCTGGAACATCGAACATCTTCGCAAGTTTTACCCGTAAGGCGCGGTTGCCGGGCTCCCCGGCAGACCACCTTTTGTACAAGCCTCGCCGGCGAGGCATGTAACCCTTTGTACAAAGCCAGACGCAGACCCTGAGCATAAATAACTGAAGCGCTGGTGCCCTATGTTTTAGCATGAATGCTAGGTTGAGTCTCTCCCTCGGCTAGGATTGATAGTGCTTAGCGGCGACTAACCCCTAGCATAGAGGTCGAGTGTGCATCTCTCTGTTCCTTCCCGTCCTTTCTTAGGTTCGCAGGGTGCATGGACATGTCTGGTGAGATGTTTGGAGGAAAGAGAACAGGCCGGCACCCCGACCCCGGCAAGACAAGGTTGCCGGGGGCTGCGAGTCCAAAGGTCGGACCGCGACAAGTCCAGACTGCGGGGGGCTGCAGCATCAGCTAAGTTTTTCATTCCCCACTCCCTACTTCCGTATGAAACTTGAATGTACAAGACTTCGCTCGTTCTTATACCATCATGCTCCCTTTTTCCCATGTCCAAAAAAAACTTTACTTTGGGCTGGGACTTGGTTGTAGCGCGGTGGGAAGGAAACGGGCGAAGGGCCCAATCCTGCTTTGCCCCTACCTCCGCCATGGGCGTGAGTGTAATCGAGCTATAGAGCAGGGGGACGGCAATGACTGTTGCCGGGTTACAATGTTTATCTTAAGGTAACGACGACTCGTTCCTTGGTGTGGCCCCCGCGCACGCACAAAAGAAACCCGGCAAACAACCTTCTTTTCATTCATACGTTGTTAACAAGTACAATTCGTACGGAATGTATGCCCGAGCGAGGGGATTACAAGGTCTAAATTCTACTAAGGCCCGTAGGCTTACAAACTAAAAAGAGATAAGGTGCTCGTAATCCCTTTCTTGTCCCTCTCCTCAGGAAACGGAACAAGATTGCGGAAGGGCAAAAGGAGTGCCTAGTCGAGGTACAAGCAGCAGAAGACGCCAAGAGAACATATCGGCGATCGTCCGAAAGGAGTCCGGTGATGACGGTGCCGGAGTAAGAGCCGAAAGACGTGGCAGCAGCCGGCAATACGCGACGAAGGCGTCGAGGCCATCGTACTCCGACTTGACGGCCCGCCACCTGCCTTCTTCGTCTTCCCCGTCCCTCCAATGCCAGCCGCCCAAGGCGACGACCCCGAGAAGTTCAAGGAGCTGGCAATGCAGAAGATGGTGCTGCCGGCATCGCCCAGGAACGGTGTGCCCGGCGCCTAGTCGGACCAGTCATCCTCCCGCCCGCTACCCTCGTCGTCGCTGTCGCTGTCCTCCTCGTCACTCTCGCCCGAAGAGGAGCTTTCGCCATCGGTCGAGCTCTCCGCACGGCACCCTAGCCTGTGTCTCGAGCGCCCGAAGACCTTGACGGAGAGCAAATCACTCTCCGCTAGATTGAAGCAGAGGACATGCCCATCCATCAAGCAATGGGCGCGTGCAAAGGTTTTCCAGCCCCGACAAAGGAGCATCACTTGAGGGGCGGGGAACCCTGTGTTAACCCACATGTCGCCATGGCAACACCCCTTCATGTGAAGCCTCAGCCGCGGTGGCTGGTTGATCTCCAGCACCCTCGCAAACGCCCGGGGAAGACGAAGGCGGCGGCGCAGCGGCCCATGCAGTTGCAGGATAAACTCGAGCGCCGAGTCCCCGACGTGACCCCTCTGTGAAGCAGGAGGAGTTGGCGGGGGAGATGGCGACGGAGACGGAGACGATGTTGGCATCCCCCTTCCACACACATCTCTGCCTCGGCCGCCTCTGCCTCGACCGCCTGACCGACCGCGGCCCCGTCCAGCGGCCCCTCCTCGAGCATGGCCTTCACCCTGGGCATCTAGCTCTTCCTTGACCACCGCAGCTCTCTGGCGGGAGGAGGACCTGGTCGCCTCCGCGGAAGAATGGCCGCGGCCACGCCCTCTCACCATGACTGTGAGTGAGGATGGAGACGAAGGGGAGACGCAGGGAGATGCTCTTCCTCCTACCCATGAGTTCCCTTTTTATAGTTGGGAAGGGGAGGCCGAAAGGCTAGCTGTACGCCCATGAAGAGCCCACTCGAATCCGGCTTATTGAAGTGGCAGCAAGCGAGGCCATCGACCGCCCTCCCCGCCCAATCGAAGGCACGTAAGTATCGGCCCCCGTGCGCCTTCCCATATTCCATGCGTCTGTCACCTACCCCATGCTGTGCATGCGGCGTACGTGGCGTAAGAAGCAGGCATAGTGGGAAACGTGGAACGACGGTTCCAAGGTGGAGAGAGTAAATGAGCAGCGGCTCTGCCATTCAGAGGGAACACGCAAGCCGCCTCTTTACTGTTCACCACGGATGACGCAAGCATGCTGCGGTCATTCCGCGCATGACCCCCACGTCACGCATACAATGCGGGTCGTGGGGAAGCGCGACGAGCAAGGGAATTACCACAGTAAAACTCCGCCCCGCGTGCCCGCGCACCGTTCTGGGCCCGGCCCAACAACGCATTGTGTTTATGTGTGGCCCAGGCCCGGGGGCTCCTGTCGGTGTACAAAAGTAGGGGCTCTTTTTTTGACCCCTCTACTTGTGCACGGGCAGTCAGAGCCGCACCCACGGCCATGCTTAGCAGGGCAAAAGGGAGGAAGCAGAAGTACAAGAATACCAGAGCAGTGCTCCATCCAGTGGCACACAAGACGGGAAAAGCAACGCCAAGACTAGAGACACAAAGAGCAAGAGGGCGAGGTGGAATCCCCCGGCAAGACCCTTGCCGGGGAGACCTCCGCAGCCCCGGCAAGAGCCTTGCCAGGGCAACTTGCCCAACGCCAGCAGATCGTGCCACCCTTGAGCCCAAGGGTTCCAACACCATCAACCACATTGGAACCAAGGCTCGAGAGGCACCTCCGTGATGGCATGCAGATCTTTGTGAATATCATAAGCACACGAGATCAGATGAAGACCAGAAGACAATGATCCTCGGCAAGATCCTTTCCGAGGAAATCCACGAGACCCCCGGCAAGAGCCATGCTGGGGACGACCGCGATGCCACGGCAAGACCCTTGCCGAGTACACCTGCGAGGCCACAGCCAGGCCCACGTCTGCCAAGATTCCACCGCCGTTCCCATACAGCTGCCAGCCCAACCAGGTGGGCCGGCACCTGCGTGGCAACGTGTGGCCTCCAGGCCAACTTAGCAAGCACCTGCGTGGTAGCATGCAGATCTTTATGAGGACTCTGCCACCGCGCCAGCCCAGCAGCCATCCAATGTGGCACTTCAATGCCTCATCAGCTCGGACGCGCCTCGGAGCCATGCGAGGCGGTGACAGCAGGGACGAGCTTCCTTGTCGTCCCCAATAAAGCAAAAAGGGCACATTGGCAGCACATTAAATGCGTTTGTCCGAGAGTGCCAGAGGATAGACTTAACCACTGTACACCTTTCCACCTCCTGTGTGCCACTAAGGCAACCCCTTTTGACTATAAAGGAGGCCCGAGGCGTACTGGAGAGGGATTCAGATCTTTTGGATTACGCACGCACCACAGCTAGCTCGAAAGCTCAAGAACACTCAAATATACACCAAAGCAGGACTAGGGTATTACGCATCCTCGCGGCCCGAACCTGGGTAAATGATCCTTGTACTGACTACCAGACCCGCTCTTTGCACAACCCGCGCCAGCCAACCGTAGAAGGGATCTCAGTGATTCCATAGGTGTCGTTTCCACCGACAGGCTATCGTCAAATAAAATCAGAACCAACGATGTTTGTAATGTTGTCTTACTCATGGTTGATCCTCGAGCATACACCATTATATCTTTTGTTCTGATCAATGCTATTGCTTTGTTCACATAGTTGTGGAATTCCATCTTAATGGAAATCTTTATGATTTGTTGTTGAGCCCATCAGCAGCATTTTATCTTCTCCATGATTCATGTTGAACATTAAGCCAGTGTTGGAAACTTTTGTAAGCATTATCTTCGTGCCCGTTCATGAAGAATATGTTGGATGAGAGAAGTGACTTCCTCTAGTTCATGTGCATTTGAAGCATGTTGCCGCCGTGAATTCGAGAAAGTTTGTTTTTGCTTCCTCTGGAATCATCCCAAGTCAGTCATGCATATATGCAAAATATTATATGGTCTGGACACTTGCAACCTTCATTCTATATGTATCCCTAGCACACCAAGTCACTGATTGACTTGTTCAAGGAGAAGAAGTCCCTTCTTAAGAATCATGACTTATGTTAGGACTTCGTTATCCTCGATGTTGGTTCCCCACCTGAACCCATAGTGTTTTATCATAAGACTTCTATGTGGTCATGCTTTTCTTGGATAGCGTGTTCACATGTGTGTAGTAGAACCAACTCATGTTTTGGAGCTTACTACCGTAGTTCATTTCCCGAGAATCTCACAACGTCATCTCGTCGGGTTGTGTTGCAAATTTTCTTTTCCAGACATGTTGTCTGAAATATCCTGTTACCAACCAGATCTGAATCTCAGGCAGATATGATGGATGGAACTTTTCCAGGATCTAGATGTAGGTCCCGACAAGGTTGATGTTCTGGCCGACACACCTAGTTGGAAGATCTACTATTGTAGTATCTTGATTGAGCAATTTGACCATCTTCTCCATGAGGATTTCGTATGATGTATACTAAAAGTTGATCCTTATGGATGTTTGTGCTCCCGAAGTCAGATCTTTATTTGATGTTCCAGATACCGAATGGTATTGAGTTAAGCTGTGTAACACCCCAGATGTAACTTTCCATATTTGTAACTCCAACTCTTGCCATTTTCGGCTATGTGTTATGATATTCCCTTCGTGGTTGGGTTTCGTCTTCGTTTTGCATTTTGTTCATGTCATGCATTTCATATCATGTCATCATGTGCATCTCATTTGCATACGTGTTTGTTTCATGCATCCGAGCATTTTGCCCGTTGTCCGTTTTGCAATCCGACACTCCCACATGCACCAGCGCACCCCTCTTGTCTCTTTTCGTGAGCGTGTGTTAAACATTCTTGGAATGGACCGAGTCTTGCCAAGTGGCCTTGGTACACCACCAGTAGACCACCTGTCAAGTTTCGTTCCATTTGGAGGTCGTTTGGTGCTCCAACGGTTAACCGGGTAACCGCAAAGGCTTTTTGTGTGTTGCAGCCAAACACCCCTTCAAACAGCCCAATAACCCATCTAAGTCCCCTCCATGCTCTCGGTCATTCGATCACGATCGTGTGGGCGAAAACCGCACTCCATTTGGAGTCTCCTAGCTCCCTCTACCTATAAATATGTGCACCCTCCTCCAAATCCGGGTCCCGAAACCCTAGCCCGCTCCCTCTCCGCCGCCGGACACGTCCGGTCCGGCCGGACAAACCCGCGCTGCCGCCCGCAGCCAACCGGGGCGTGCCACGTCAGCACCCCGGCCTCCCGCGCCGCTGGCCCGCCGAAGCCCATCGCCGGCCCCCGCGGCCAGTGCCTCCGCTCCTCCACGCCCGTGCGCGCGCGCCGCCCCGCGCCAAGCCCCGCCGCCTGTTCGCCGCCGCCTCGCCCGGTGCGCCGCCGCGGACCCCGGACCCGCATCGACGCCAACCGCCGCCGCCGCGCCCTTCGCGCCGCCGCCCGTCCCCGCCGCCCGACGCCCTCGCCGCCAGGTCTCCCCCTCGCCGGATCCGTTCTTCCCCGACCCCGCGACCTCCCCGAGTACCTCTCCGGCCGCCGCGCGCTCCAACTCCGGCGAGCCGCCTCTGCCTCGGTTCGCGTGCCCACGGAACCCTAGATCGAGGTTGACCCCGAAATCCTCTCGAGTCCTGAGATATATCACTTTATGTTGCTCTGTTCATTGCATCATATCTCCTTGCATACTACTCCGTTTTGCGTGTATGATATATCGATATGTTCATCACGAGATGCTCTTCATTTTGTTCCGTTGTGACATGCTCGTTTGGGTTCATCTTGATGCCCAAATCTCTGGTGCAAGAGTGCTATATGATGTTTACTGCTGTTACTTATCCGAACTTGATGTTTTGTTGTTTTTGTTGCATTTGATGTGTGCATCTTATGGGCATGAGCTCTACAGGTGTTTTGATCTATGCCATGCCATATTTACAGAGGTGTATGCCATGTATTTTTGTGATCTATGTGATGACTAGCACAAGCATGCAAACTAGGCTTCGTGATGTTTCTGTTTTCAGGGACTTAGTCCTTTTACCTGCTGTTATTTTGATGCCATGTATCCATGTGGCTACAGTGAGATCCATGCTTCTTTTGGGTATGATCAGTAAGGATGTTTTGTACATATGGTTATGATCTATCCATCCATGCCCCTGTTTGTAATTATGGAGTGTCTTAGCATGTCTTAATCTTGCTCTACTTTTGCTATAAAATGTTCCTGGCAGAATGTTAACATGTTCAATTTTGCCAACGTGGTTGTAGTTGATCCTTACATGCTATGAACTTTCTCTTTCCATGGATAGCTTCATGAACATGTCTTCTTGCTGTATGTATGCTTTTTTTCCATGAATTGCTTTGTGATGAGTGAATCGAGCTCACAAAGATGCCTTCATAATTCTGTTAATGCCATGCTCTGTTTTCTGCCAAGTCTGAAACCTGTTAACGAAACTTGCTATGTTTACATGGGTGCCATCATATTTTCTGTACCTTTTTGACTCATGATCAGTAAGGGACTTTTGTTATATGATAAGTTCCTGTAGCATGTGTTTTGCTTGCTCTGAACATTGCTACCTGATGCTGTTTCAGCCATGTTCAGTATTTTCACTAAGTCTGTGAAGCTGATATCTTTTGCACTTTTGCCATGCTTGTTTGAACCTTTTATTTTGTGACCTAGCCGTAGCTCAGTGTTCATATTTTGTCAAGCATCTCTTGTACATCACTATCATATGCTTTGTTACTATGTTAGGATGCTGTAGGATATTTACTTGATGTATTCTAAGTGCTATCATGCTGTTAATTGCAGAATTGTGTCATTCTTGTTTTGCTTGCCATTTGCAAACTGTGCATCCGTTTCCGGTGATCTTTATATCGATTTCGAACGAAATTATCTCATCTTTCCAGTGGAATTCTTGGTTTGCCAAGTTGATGCCTTCTTCATCCTTTTTTCTTCCGGAGCACGCATACGCATCGCATATCATGCATGTATTGCATCATGTTGCCTGTGCATTTCCCGTGATTGATTCTGGTTCCATTGCTTGTATTCTTGATGTGGGTAGAGCCGGGAGATGAGTTCATGAACGAGGAACCTGTTGAGTACGCTTACGAGGATCAAGCTTTCGACAACTCTGAGAACCTTGCAGGCAAGATGACCATACCCTCGAAATCACTTCTATCTTTGCTTTGTTAGTTGTTCGTTCTATTGCTATGCTGCGCTACCTACCACTTGCTATGTCATGCCTCCCATATTGCCATGTCAAGCCTCTAACCATCCTTTCCTAGCAAACCGTTGTTTGGCTAAGTTATCGCTTTTGCTCAGCCCTTCTTATAGCGTTGTTAGTTGCAGGTAAAGTTGAAGTTGGTTCCATGTTGGAACATGGATATTTTTGGAATATCACAATATCTCTTATTTAATTAATGCATCTATATATTTGGTAAAAGGGTGGAAGGCTCGGCCTTATGCCTGGTGTTTTGTTCCACTCTTGCCGCCCTAGTTTCCGTCATACCGGTGTTATGTTCCTTGATTTTGCGTTCCTTACGCGGTTGGGTGATTTATGGGACCCCCTTGACAGTTCGCCTTGAATAAAACTCCTCCAGCAAGGCCCAACCTTGGTTTTACCATTTGCCACCTAAGCCTTTTTCCCTCGGGTTTACGCGAGCCTGAGGGTCATCTTTATTTTAACCTCCCCGGGCCAGTGCTCCTCTGAGTGTTGGTCCAAACTAGAGCACCGTGCGGGACCGTCCCTTGGCAACTTGGGTTACGTTGGTACCTGTACGCTTCGTTTATCCGGTGTGCCCTGAGAACGAGATATGTGCAGCTCCTATCGGGATTTGTCGGCATAGTCGGGTGGTCTTGCTGGTTTTGTTTTACCATTGTTGGAATGTCTTGTAAACCGGGATTCCGAGACTGATCGGGTCTTCCCGGGAGAAGGTTTATCCTTCGTTGACCGTGAGAGCTTATAATGGGCTAAGTTGGGACACCCCTGTAGGGTATTATCTTTTGAAAGCCCTGCCCGTGGTTATCAGGCAGATGGGAATTTGTTAATGTCCGGTTGTAGAGAACTTGACACTTGACTTAATTAAAATACATCAACTGTGTGTGTAGCCGTGATGGTCTCTTTTCGGCGGAGTCCGGGAAGTGAACACGGTCTGGGTTGTGTATGAACGTAAGTAGTTTCAGGATCACTTCTTGATCATTTATAGCTTCGCAACCGTTGCGTTGCTTCTCTTCTCGCTCTCATTTGCGTATGTTAGCCACCATATGCTTAGTGCTTGCTGCAGCTCCACCTCATTACCCCTTTCCTACCCATAAGCTTAAATAGTCTTGATTTCGCGGGTGTGAGATTGCTGAGTCCTCGTGACTCACAGATTCTACCAAAACAGTTGCAGGTGCCGACGATACCAGTGCAGATGACGCAACCGAGCACAAGTGGGAGTTCGACGAGGAACGTGGTCGTTACTATGTTTCGTTTCCTCATGATCAGTAGTGGAGCCCAGTTGGGACGATCGGGGATCTAGCATTTTGGTTTATCTTATTTTCATTTGGATTTGACCGTAGTCGGTCTATGTGTGGATTTTGGATGATGTCTGAATTAATTTATGTATTGTGTGAAGTGGCGATTGTAAGCCAACTCTCGTTATCCCATTCTTGTTCATTACATGGGATTGTGTGAAGATGACCCTTCTTGCGACAATACCTACAATGTGGTTATGCCTTTAAGTCGTTCCTCGACACGTGGGAGATATAGCCGCATCGTGGGCGTTACAAGCTGGTACATCAAGGAGAACGTTAGAAGCGGAGTGCTAAATGTCTCTCGGTCGATCATCCAGATTTCGTTCCCTTGGCCTCGCTAAGGTGAAATATGAGAAAGTGTTGTCTTCCTTTGCATCTGCATTGTCCATCACTATTCATCATGGTAGTAAGATGTGTTGCCAGGATCCTCGGCACAGATGTTGGTAAGACCTTGATGAGTATGGAAATGCTCAAGTTGTTGAGAGCACACTCAGTCACTAGGTTATATCCTCGGTATCAATTGGGATATGCCTCCTGTTTGTCGAGTTATTCTATAACCATAGTTTCCTTTCCGATCTGAGTATGCCATTTCTTCGAACTCCTTCAAACGATCGTTTGTGAATTTCCTTAGGCTGGTATAGAGAGTTTCAATGATCTCTGTATCAAAAGTAATTCTTTTTGCCACTTAAGGAAATAATACTACGAGTCACCTCCTCTAAGGTGCCCCATTAGCGAATCATCGCAGTTATTTCCTCGCTACTTTGAAACCACGCACCATCCTACCCACGCGTGGAATTGTCGCCTACCAATTTGAACCCTTGTCATCTATCTCTTTCCATTGTTCCTGATGTGTTTTGTGTCTCAGCTCGAGAGATGTTTTCAATGTCTCACTCCATGAGTTGATCTTGAGTTGTACGATCTTTAAGAAGATCGATCCCTCTAGAGTTTTCCCTTTCCTCTCGTTGTCATGTTGGTTGGAGTTCTCACAGCAAGACATCGAGACAAAGATGGTGATCGAATCAACATGCTCATGAAGTGAAACCTGGATCGTAAAGATTGTGTTAGTTTGCTTCCCCCTTCATCTTACCCTACACTTGCATCTCAGACGAGATTCTTGTTTAGTGGGGGTGAGTTGTCACAGCCCTAGCTTACACTAGCTTAGGCCTTGCCTGTCACTTCATAAGCTTCTCTGCATCATGTTCAAGTTTTATTAAACTTTGAAATGGGACTGATAAACCCTAGCAGCAAATGAAATTAAACTAGGGTCAAAGTTAAATCTTTTCAATGAACCCAAAATGCCCCTCATAAATGTTCATCATTTTTGTTTTGGTCCAGAACCTCTGCCAAAAATGGTGCACACTTTTCTAGGACACTTTGGATTATTGAATTAAATCATACATTATTTGTTCTTGGACATTTAAATGCTATAAATAATTTTAAATGTCCAAATGATCTTGAAAGTAAATGATGGCTGTTGGAAATAATCCAAACAGAGCCCACAAATATTTTCACGATTTTTGAAAATGCTCTGGCATTTTTATTAAAGCCAAAACAATTACAGAAAATAGAAAAACAGAAATAAAAGAGAGAGAGAGAGAGAGAGAGAGAGAGTTACCTGGCCTTACCTGGCTGGCCCAGGTCCGGTGCAGCCCAGCTGGTGGCCCAGCCCACCTGGACACCTCCTCCTGTCGTCTTCCTCCTTGCCAGGAGGACGGGCGCGTGCCCGACTCGCGCGCACCACCGTGCGGCCACCTCCTCCCTCCCTGCCTGGCTCCTCCCCGACGCGGCCGACAATGCCACGCACATCGCCCTGACCCCCAGGATCTCTCTCACTCTCCCTGGACCCCTTCCCCTCCTCTGCTCTCTCTCCCGCGCAGCCCGAGCGGAGCTCGTCGCCACCGCTCACCGTTGCCGCACCCAGAGCCTCCCCCTCGACCTCCCGGCATGCCCAACCACTACTAGGAAAAGGGCTATAGCTAATATGGACATTAATGGCGCACCATGTATGTGGTGCGCCACTGCTATATAGCAGTGGCGCACTAGATACAGGTGCGCCATTATTGACATATTACTAATGGCGCACCTGATGTGTGATGCGCCATTACTAGTTTAGAAAAAAATAAAAAAATTTGTTAGCAGTGGCGCACCAGGGGATAGTGCGCCATTACTAGTTGACATAGTAATGGTGCACCTTCACAAAGTGCGCCATTACTATGTGTATGACTTGGTCAAACCTTGGTCAAACATAGTAATGGCGCACTTTGCATAGGTGCGCCATTACTATGTCAAACTTAGTAATGGCGCACCTACACAAAGTGCGCCATTACTAACTTTGACCAAGGTTTGACCAAGTCATACACATAGTAATCGCGCACTTTGTGAAGGTGCGCCATTACAAACTTTCTTTGCACCCCCCCTGTGGACCGCCTTTTCAGTTTTAAAAAAAAAAAGAAAATGATGGAAATGTCAAAAAAAATAAAAGAAAATAAGTTTCCCATGTGATATGTGGTCTAGTTGTTGGGAAAATTTACAAATATGAATTTCGACTTTATTTGCAAAATCTCTCTGGAATTTAGTAAAATGGGCACAACTTTTGCATACGAACTCGGAATAAAAAGTTTTTTATATGAAAAATCATCTACTCAAAAAGTTACATCCGACTTTATTTGCAAAATCTCTCTGGAATTTAGTAAAATGGGCATAACTTTTGCATACGAACTCGGATTAAAAAGTTTCTATATGAAAAATCATCTACTCGAAAAGTTTTTTATATGAAAAATCATCTCTCTGGAACCCCGTTGAAGATTTTCAGAATCCCCAAAAACCTAACAGAACGAAAGATCCAGAGGGGGGAAAAATGGAAAAAGTTTCAAACTTACTAATGGCGCACCATGTGCTAGGTGCGCCACTAGTAACAGAAAAAAATTGGTTTCAAAATTTTTTTGGAATTTTTTTTCAAAATATGATACGTAATATGACCGGGAAGTTTGAAATATTTTTTCAAAATTTCATCACACTCATGAACATGAACAAAGTCCTAGACATTAGCAAGGTTTAATAGGATTGATATGATAGATATATCAACCAGTGCCCGTTAAGTGAAGTGGTGCTGGAGTTGGATAGAACTGCGAAGCTAAGCATGCTCGGGCTGGAGTAGTGTGAGGATGGGTGTCCTTCCGGGAAGTTTGACCATGGAGTGCGATTTGACTTGAGATTAAGCATATTGACCCGAGATTAAGCCAAAGTGACCCTAGATTAAGAAAAAAACGAAAGAAATTGAATTTTTTTTGAAAAACAATTTTATGAAAAAAAATTGAAAAAAAATGTTAGTAATGGCGCACTTCTATGTGGTGCGCCATTACTAAGTCAGATAGTAATGGCGCACCAGATAGGCATAGTAATAGCGCACTATAGGTGCGCCATTACTATCTGGGATACTAATGGCGCACCAGAGGTGCGCCATTACTATTTGTTACTAATGGCGTGATAATAGTGGCGCACCTATAATGCACCATTAATGGCAAAAATAGGTGTGCCACTAACAGGCCTTTTTCTAGTAGTGAGCAGCTCGGCTACCTCGTCCTCGACATCCTCACCAAGCCAAGCGACGCCGGAAGCCCTAAAACGCCGCCATCGTCGTCTGCTTCAACCTCGGTCCGCCGAGATCGCCGGCGACAGTGCGCACTCCGTTGCTTCCCCAAGCTCGCCGAGGCCACCGCTGCACTCGCCTAGATGTGGTTTTGACGATGAGATCGATGACACCGATGCAGAACTATACTATCTTCAGAAGTTCCAGGCAAGCAAAACCCCCTTGTTCATTCCGACACAATCCCACTCTCTCGCTTCCCGCTCTCTTTTACTGCATTAGGACAACAACGATTCAACTGTTACATGCTGTGGTAGTTGAACCCCTTTGCATGACCTGTCATTGCCACAGTAAATAGATGAAACCCACTAGCATGAGTAGGAGTTGTTTTAGCCCTGATGTGCCTACTCATTCATGCTTGTGGTCATGCCTGCTACTGCTTAGAGTTGAGTCAGGTCTGATTCATCGGGGGTGAATTGGAATGTGGTGAACATGTCTTACTATTGAGAGCTAAGACTGTGAACACGATTTCGTAAAGGTAGCGGTGAGAGGCCATGGAGGAGTACATGGTGGGTTGTCTCATTGAAGTAGTCCTCAGGAACTGAGTTCTGTGTTTGTGATCCATGAACAGCTACTACCACACATTGGGATCCTTAATTGACTCTCTCGACTTATTAACCACCCCTGTCCTCTGTCCAGGAGCTGCAAGTAGTTTCTGGTGTTTGTAGTATGCTGGAGGCCATGCAGAGTGCTGACCCGAGGGGTGGGCTGTGATGCGGTAGGCACGTGGCACAGTGTACCGGGACGCCCGTTTGGTGTCTTGGGAACCCTGCACACATCGTTCGGGGCCGTAGTGGAAACGTCGGCCAGACTCCCTGCCGATGGAACCTGAATAGGCGATAAACCTGGACAAGGGACTTGTGTGGTTAGTCAGGTCATGGCCGAGACCCTCGCCAGGCTTCCGCTTGAAGGTTGCCGAGATACATGACGTGTACATGGCGGTAAGTGGCGAGAGCATGTGTGAAGAAGTACACCCCTGCAGGGTTATAAATGATCTATTCGAATAGCCGCGTCCACGGTAAAGGACATCTGGGTTGCCTATACAGCTCATAGACAAGTGAAAGTGGATACTCAAAAATACTTGAGTTGTAGAGTTTTGTTGTGATGCCATGTTGTATTTGCACATATCGAGCATATTGTGTGTATGTTATTGAAATGCTTGGTATGTGTGGGATCCGACAACCTAGTTGTTTATTCTTGGTAGCCTCTCTCACTGGGAAAAGTCTCCTAGTGCTTCCACTTTGCCATGGTAGCTTGCTACTGCTCCGAAACAGTTAGGATGGCCGGCATGTGTTGTTCTTCGTTCCTATGTCTGTCCCTTCAGGGAAATGTTACGCGTTATTCCTTTAAGTCCTTGTAGGTTGCTACAACTTGGCTTCATATGTTGATGACCGAGACATTCGATGTTGGGTCATGTATGCCTGTCCCTGTAAGTTAGTGCCACATTGAATCCACAACTAGTCATGTCGGCCTGGGTTCTCTGTCATATGGATGCTAGCGACACTATCATATACGTGAGCCAAAAGGCGCAAACGGTCCCGGGCCAGGTAAGGTGTCACCCGTGGGAATACCGTGCGTGAGACCGCAAAATTATATGATGTGTTACATGCTAGATCGGTGTGACTTAGGATCGGGGTCATGACAGATACCATGCCAAGTTTCAACCTTTTCAGAGCACATTTGTAGTGCTTTTCAATTTCACGGTCATTTAGCTCAAAAAATCATAAAATACGTGAAAAAAGGAAATGAAGCCAGAAAGGGTTTAAAATTGATGATGTGGCTTTGAATGGTGCATATTAAACACACAAAAAGTCTGGAGTTAAAATAAGTTATAAAATGAAATCCCTTTGTAATATATGAGTTTTCGTCCGAAACCCTAATACTTTCAAAGAGATTGTTCACTTTGTACACGAAGTGCATCCAGTTTTTGATGTAACCCTCTCAACTTTTTAGCACATGCTATGTGGGTGAAATTATGATACCATGCGAAGTTTCAACCTTTTCAGAGCTCATTTGTACTGCTTTTCAATTTCAGGGTCATTTACCTCAAAACAATCATTAAATGCATGAAAAATAGCAAATGAAGTCAGAAATGGGTTGAAAATTGGTAATGTGCCTTTGGATGGTGCATATTGAATGCAAAAAAAATTCAAGAGTGAAAATAAGTTAAAAAATGAAGTCCCTTTGTAATAGACGAGTTTTCGTCAAAAGCCGTGATACATTGAAAGAGATTTTCCAGTTTGTACGTGAAGTGCGTCCAGTTTTTGGCGTAACCCTCTCAACTTTTTACCACTTTCTATGTGGGTAAAATTATGATACCATGCCAAGTTTAAACCTTTTCTGAGCTCATTTGCAGTGCTTTTCAATTTCATGGTCATTTAGCTCAAAAAAAACTTTAAATGCATGAAAAATAGCAAATGAAGTGAGAAAAAGGTTGAAAATTGATGATGTGACTTTGAATGGTGCATATTGAATGCACAAAAAGTCTGGAGTTAAAATAAGTAAAGAATGAAATACCTTTTGTAATAGATGAGTTTTCGTCTGAAAACGTGATGCTTTGAAAGAGATTGTCGAGTTTGTACACGAAGTGGATCCAGTTTTTTCCCGTAACCCTCTCAACTTTTTAGCACATGCTATGTGGTTAAAATTATGATACCATGCCAAGTTTCAACCTTTTAAGAGCTTGTTTGTTGTGCTTTCAAGTTTCAAGGTCATTTAGCTCAAAACAATCATTAATTCCATGAAAATAGCAAATGAATTCAGAAAAGGGTTGAAATATGATAATGTGGGTTTGAATGGTGCATATTGAACGCACACAAAGTCTGGAGTTAAAATAAGTTAAAAAATGAAATCCCTTTGTTATAGATGAGTTTTTGTCCGAAGCCCAGATAATTTGGAAGTGATTGTCTAGTTTGCACACAAACTGCATCCAATTTTTTCCGTAACCCTCTCATGTTTTTAGCACATGCTATGTGGCTAAAATTATGATACCATACCAAGTTACAACCTTTTCAGAGTTCATTTGTAGTGCTTTTCAATTTCAGGGTCATTTAGCTCAAAAAATCATTAAATGCATAAAAAATAGCATATGAAGTCAGGAAAGGGTTGAAAATTGATGAGATGGCTTTGAATGGTGCATATTAAACGCACAAAATGTTTGGAGTTCAAATAAGTTAAAAAACAGAAATCCCCTTGTAATAGATGAGTTTTCGCGCAAAACACTGATACTTTGAAAGATACTGTCCATTTTGTACACTAAACGCATCTAGTTTTGGCTATAACCCTCTCAAGATTTTAGCACATGCTACGTGGGTGAAATTTTGATAGCATGCCAAGTTTCAACCTTTTCAGAGTTTATTTGTAGTGTTTTTCAATTTCAGGGTCATTTTGCTAAAAAAAAGAACATTAGATGCATGAAAAATAGCAAATGAAGTCAGAAAATGGTTGAAAATTGATGATGTGGCTTTCAATGGTGCATATTGAACGCATAAGAAGTCTGTAATTAAAATAGGTTAAAAATGAAATCCCTTTGTACTAGATGAGTTTTTGTCCGAAACCATGATACTTTGAAAGAGATTGTGCAGTTTGTACACGAGGTGCATCCAATTTTTGTCGTCACCCTATCAACTTTTTAGCACATGCTATGTGGGTGAAATTATGATACCATGACAAGTTTCAACCTTTTCAAAGTTCATTTGTAGTGCTTTTCAATTTCAGGATCATTTAGCTCAAAAAATCATTAAATGGATGAAAAATAGCAAATGAAGTCAGAAAAGGGTTGAAAATTCATGATGTGGCTTTGAATGGTGCATATTGAACGCACAAAAAATCTGGAGTTATAATACGTTAAAAAAATGAAATCCCTTTGTACTACATGAATTTTCGTCTCGAACCCTTATACTTCGAAAGAGATTGTCCAGTTTGTACACGAAGTGCATCCAGTTTTTGCTGTAACCATCTCAACTTTTTAGCACATGCTATGTGGGTCGAATTATGCTATTATGCCAAGTTTCAACCTTTTCAGAGGTCATTTGTAGTGCTTTTCAATTTCAGGGTCATTTAGCTAAAAAATCATTAAATGCATGAAATATAGCAAATGAAGTCAGAAAAGGGTTGAAAATTGATGATGTGGCTTTGAAGGGTGCATATTGAACGCAAAAAAAGTCTGGAGTTAAAATAAGTTAAAAATTAAATCCCTTTGTAATTGATGAATATTCGTCCGAAACCGTGATACTTTGAAAGAGATTGTCCTGTTTGTACATGAAGTGCATACAGTTTTGGCCATAAACCGTGAAATTATGATACCATGCCGAGTTTCAACGTTTTTAGAGCTCATTTGTACCGCTTTTCATTTTCAGGGTCATTTAGCTCAAAAAATCATTAAATGCATGAAAAATAGCAAATGAAGTCAGAAAAGGGTTGAAAATTGATGATGTGACTTTGAAGGGTGCATACTGAACGCACAAAAAGTCTGGAGTTAAAATAAGTAAAAAACTGAAATCCCTTTGTAATAGATAAGTTTTCGTCCGAAACCGTGATACTTTGAAAGAGATTGTCCAGTTTGTACACGAAGTGCATCCAGTTTTTTGCGTAACCGTGTCAACATTTTAGCACATGCTATATGGGTGAAATTATGATACCATGCCAAGTTTCAACCTTTTCAGAGCTCATTTGTAGTGCTTTTCAATTTCAGGGTCATTTAGCTCAAAACAATCATTACATCCATGAAAAAAGGAAATGAATTCAGAAAAGGGTTGAAATATGATGATGTGGCTTTGAATGGTGCCTATTGAACGCAGAAAAAGTCAAGAGTTAAAGTAAGTTAAAAAATGAAATCCCTTTGTTATAGATGAGTTTTTGTTCAACGCTGTGATACTTTGAAAGAGATTGTCCAGTTTATACACTAAGTGCATCTAGATTTTTCCGTAACCCTCTCATCTTTGTAGCACATGCTGGGTGAAATTATCATACCATGCCAAGTTTCAACCTTTTCAGAGCTCATTTGTAGTGCTTTTCAAATTCAGGGTCATTTAGCTCAAAATAATCACTAAATCCATGAAAAAAGGAAATGAATTCAGAAAAGGGTTGAAATATGATTATGTGGCTTTGAATGGTGCATATTAACGCATAATAAGTCTATAGTTAAAATAAGTTAAAAAATGAAATCCCTTTGTTATAGATGAGTTTTCATCCGAAACACTGATACTTTGAAAGAGATTGTCCAGTTTGTACACAAAGTGCATCCAGTTTTTTCCGTAACCCTCTCAAGTTTTTAGCAGATGCTATGTGGTTGAAATTATGATACCATGCCAAGTTTCAACCTTCTCAGAGTTCATTTTTAGTGCTTTTCAATTTCAGGGTCATTTAGCTCAAAAAATCATTAAATGCATTTAAACTATAAAATGAAGTCAGAAAAGGGTTGAAAATTGATGATGTGACGGTGAATGGTGCATATTGAATACACAAAAAGTGTGGAGTTAAAATAAGTAAAAAATGAAATTTCTCTGTAATAGATGAGTTTTCGTCCGAAACCGTAATGCTTTGAAAGAGATTGTTCAGTTTGTACACGAAGTGCATCCAGTTTTTTTTCCGTAACCCTCTCAACTTTTTAGCACATGCTATGTGGGTGAAATTATGATACCATGCCAAGTTTCAACCTTTTCAGAGTTCATTTAAAGTGCTTCTCTATTTCTAGGTCATTTAGCTCAGAAAAATCATTAAATGCATGAAACATAGCAAATGAAGTCAGAAAAGGTTTGAAAATTGATGATATGGCATTGAATGGTGCATATTAAACGCACAAAAAGTCTGGAGTTAAAATAAGTTAAAAAAACCGAAATCCTTTGTAATAGATGAGTTTTCGTGCGAAAAACTGATACTTTGAAAGAGATTGTCCATTTTGTACACTAAATGCATCTAGTTTTGGCTGTAACCCTCTCAAATGTTCTAGCACATGCTACATGGGTGAAATTATGATACCATGCAGGGTTTCAACCTTTTTCGAGTTCATTTCTAGTGCTTTTCCATTTCAGGGTCATTTAGCTCAAAAAATTCATTAAATGCATGAAATTTAACAAATGAAGTCAGAAAATGGTTTAAAATTGATGATGTGGCTTTGAATGGTGCATATTGAATGCATGAGAAGTCTGCAGTTAAAATAAGTTAAAAATGAAATCCCTTTGTACTAGATGAGTTTTTGTCCGAAACCTTGATACTTTGAAAGAGATTGTCCAGTTTATACACGAAGTGCATCCAGTTTTTGCCTTAACTCTCTCAAGTTTTTAGCACATTCTATGCGGGTGAAATTATGATAACATGCAAAGTTTCAACCATTTCAGAGTTCATTTGTAGTCCTTTTCAATTTCAGGATCATTTAGCTCAAAAAATCATTAAATGCATGAAAAATACCAAATGAAGTCAGAAAAGGGTTGAAAATTCATGATGTGGCTTTGAATGGTGCAGATTGAACGCACAAGAATTCTAGATTTAAAATAAGTTAAAAAATGAAATCCCTTTGTACTAGATGAGTTTTCGTCGGAAACCCTTATGCTTTGAAAGAGATTGTCATGGTTGTACACGAAGTGCATCCAGTTTTTGCCGTAACCCATTCAGCACATGCTATGTGGGTGAAATTATGATACCATGCCAAGTTTCAACCTTTTCAGAGCTCATTTGTAGGGCTTTTCAATTTCAGGGTCATTTGGCTCAAAAAATCATTAAATGCATGAAAAATAGCAAATGAAGTCAGAAAAGGGTTGAAAATTGATGATGTGGCTCTGAATGGTGCATATTGAACACACAAAAAGTCTGGTGTTAAAATAATTTAAAAAATGAAATCCCTTTGTAATAGATGAGTTTTCGTCCGAAACCATGATAGTTTGAAAGAGATTGTCCAGTATGTACATTAAGTGCATCCAGTTTTTGCCGTAACCCTCTCAAAATTTTAGCACATGATATGTCGGTGAAATTATGATACCATGCCAAGTTTCATCCTTCTTAGAACTCATTTGTAGTGCTTTTCAATTTCAGGGTGATTTAGCTCAAAACATCATTAAATGCAAGAAAAATAGCAAATGAAATCAGGAAAGGGTTGAAAATTCATGATGTGGCTTTGAATGGTGCATATTGAACGCACATAAAGTTTGGAGTTAAAATAAATTAAAAAATGAAATTCCTTTGTAATCGATGAGTTTTCGTCCGAAATCGTGATACTTTCAAAGGGATTGTCTAGTTTGTACATGAAGTGCATCTAGTTTTTTCCCTAACCCTTTCAACTATTTAGCACATGCTGTGGGTGTAATTATGATACCATGACAAGTTTCAACCTTTTCAGAGATCATTTGTAGTCCTTTTCAATTTCTGGGTCATTTAGCTCAAAACAATCATTAGGTCCATGAAGAAAGGAAATGAATTCAGAAAAGGGTTGAAATATGATGATGTGGCTTTGAATGGTGCATATTGAACGCACAAAAAGTCTGGAGTTAAAATAAGTTAAAAAAATGAAATCCTTTGTTATAGATGAGTTTTTGTCCGAAACCTAGATACTTTTAAAGAGATTGATGTGGACATGGCCGCCTCAAATTCGACCAAAAATAATGCAAGAATGTATATTTGAAAGAATTATGAAGTATTTGTACAAGCGGCGTGTCAAGATACGAGTATGAATCAAAAATATTTTTGAATAAGAATGCAACTGGATGCTGCCTCCGTATGCATGTAATATCTACATACACACATACGTAATATGGGTACATCCAGATTAGAGCAACCGTGCATGCCAATTATTAAATTAAATAAATGGGCCCCCGGCCACATGCGTGATGATGTGCCATGCAATGCATGCGTGCATGCATACATGGGTCTGGTTCACCACGAGCACATCCGTGATAAGGACGTGAGCTTGGCGAACTACTAGAAAGTTCTTTCGTACGAGACAAGGCACATCGAGGCGGCGCCCCGTTCTGTACCCTAAATATATAGCAGTATTCTCTAGACTTTAGAATCGGGTTTTATTGTATTGTCTAGTCATCACTACAATTCGCATCTACGAGACATGTAGGACTACCGCCTTGTCAGATCCATAGAGGAACCCCAACTTTTCATCTAGTTCGTGTGATCAGTTTATTATCCGCAATTTCAGTTGTAATTCATCTTTGTTCTTGCCGGTTCTTTGGTTGCTTGCAGGAACTCGAACCTTGTTGTTCAGGTTGACCGTGCCTACGGCAAGGTCAATAACCATCGCAAATTGCTTTAGCGTCGAGGCATATCGTTGGGTACGGTATAGCCGGATCGTCAAGGTCAAAATCCACCAAATTGATAATTATCCCCACTCTCATCGAAAGATCGGGCCGCCGTCACATTAGAGAAAGTCCAGTTTTACACAAAGTGAATCTAGTTTTTTCCGTAACCCTCTCAACTTTTTAGCACATGCTATGTGGGTGAAATTATGATACCATGCCAAGTTTCAACCTTTTCAGAGTTCATTTCTAGTGCTTTTCAATTTCAGAGTCATTTAGCTAAAAAAATCGTTAGATTCATGAAAAATAGCAAATGAAGTTAGGAAAGGTTTGAAAATTGATGATGTGGTTTTGAATGGTGCATATTAAATGCACAAAAGTCTGGAGTTAAAAAACCTGAAATCCCTTTGTAATAGACAAGTTTCCGTGCGAAACACTGATACTTTGAAAGAGATTGTCCATTTTGTACACTAAATGCTTCTAGTTTTGGCTGTAACCCTCTCAGCATTTTAGCACATGCTACGAGGGTGAAATTATGATACCATGCCATGTTTCAACCTTTTCAGAGTTATTTGTAGTGCTTTTCAATTTCAGGGTCATTTAGCTCAAAAAATCATTCAATGCATGAAAATAGTAAATGAAGTCAGAAGAGGGTTGAAAATTCTTGTGGCTTTGAATGGTGCATATTGACGGACAAAAAGTAAGTAGCTAAAATAAGTTAAAAATGAAATCCCTTTGTAATAGATTAGTTTTCGTCCCAAACCATGATACTTTGAAAGAGATTGTCAAGTTTGTACACGAAGTGCATCTAGTTTTTGCCGTAACCCTCTCAACTTTTTAGCACATGCTATGTGGGTGAAATTATGATAACATACCAAGTTTCAACCTTTTCAGAGTTCATTTGTAGTGCTTTTCAATTTCAGGGTCATTTAGCTCAAAAAATCATTAAATGCATGAAAAATAGCAAATGAAGTCTGGAAAGGGTTGAAAATTGATGATGTGGCTTCGAGTGGTGCATATTGAACGCACAAAAAGTCTGGTGTTAAAAAAGTTAAGAAATGAAATCCCTTTGTAATAGATTAGTTTTCATCCGTAACCCTAATACTTTGAAAGAGATTGTTCACTTTGTACGCGAAGTGCATCCAGTTTTTGCCGTAACTGTCGTGGGATCGTCACGCCAGATGTCCTAGTGTGAGGACTTAGTCATGGATCCATCACAACGAGATTAGCTTAAAGGGGTTAAAATGGGACAAAGGACATAGGGAGTTTATACTGGTTCGGCCCCTTGCGGTGAAGGTAAAGGCCTAATGCAGTTGAGGTGGTATTACTTATGTTTCGATTACCAGGGAGCGAATATGCTTGACCTAGCTTTCGATCTCTTCTTTCTTTCCCTTAACTCGCCGCCGGGTCGTCCCTTTATATACTCAGGTTGACGCCCGGTGGCTTACAGAGTCCTGGCCGGCTCATAAACGTGTCCGGTCCGGTGACTTAACTACAATTGCCTTATCATACAAGTTATATACATATGGCGAATTATACCTACGGGCCTTAAGCCGCCTTTGGGCCTTGGGCCCTTCATAAGTTATCCTCATGAACCGCCATCTTCAATTCCTTCCTGGGCTTTGTCTTTATGAGTCGCCATGAATATAACCCGGCCCATCTTGGGCGGGTTAACTCAATAACTATATCCCCAACATTAGGCCCCAGGTTGATTTGAACCTATGCACATCAATCTTCAACACTTAGAAAAATCCCTCCTTCATTATCTTCACGCAACTTGTAACTCACCATGACGTCATCCTCTGGGATCATGATAACTCACCATGACGTCACCTGCCATAAATTTTACACAGAGCCAAAATCTTTAATGTATCTCCTTATTTTTAATGAATCTCCGAAAATCGAGGCGTCTACACTGTTTCAGATCCGTTTTTTGACATCCTCGATTCCCGCGCTTGCCACTTATCCATTCGCCTTATAAATAGGGCCGGGGGTCTCTTTCACTTTCCCCCTCGGCCTCTTCGTCTTGTCTACTTCCTCGCGACGCCCTAGCACTCGTGCTCCGCCGCCGCCGTCGACCCTCGCCTCTGCTACGTCAACGGCCGCTGCATCAACCTGTTCGGACCAGATTCCACTCGCGCGCCTCCGCCGCTCAATAGCCTTAGTAAGTTCTTCCTCTTCCCCCTCCGTAGATCTCATTAGGGTTTACATGAGTCCATGGAAGCTCATCGCCATTCTTCACTGTTCTTCGCTATAGCACGGATATTCAACTCAAACTTGATACCTTTCTTGTGCGGCAATAGCCATAGTTCCTTTTTCATCATCAGAACATCTCCCTTTGCATAGAAGATTCAATCTGGATCTTGTGAACTGCTCAAGCTCCCATATTTAGGTCTGAATATATTTTTATTTCCTATTGCGCATTAGATCCAAAATTGTAACAGCGATCTGTGAAACCTGTTTTTCATCACTTAGCAATTTTCATCCGTAGGTCTGTTCCTTCAACAGTGGTATGGACGGCTTAATTTAAAAATAATAACCCGCCGGGTATCATTAGACCCCTTTTAAGCCGCCAATATCTTTTCAGTAATCTTGTAATATCATGCTCCAGCTTAATATCTAATTGTGCTTTATTATTGTTTGTCCTTGAATCATAAACCGGCTTAACCATGTGATCTTAAACCGGCGTAATCTTTTTCCAGAAATGGCTAAGACATATACTTCCTACAATTGGGTCAAATCCCGGATTACTGAGGCATATTTGAACAATCATGTCGCCACTGGCGGCTTAGCCAAAAAGGAGGATATCCATTGGAGAGCTCCTGTTGATGAAGTCCTTCCTCAACCCAAGGATGGAGAAGTAATTATTTTCACTGATCACTTGGGTGGGGGGTTCATCCCTCCCGGCTCACAAATTTTTCGTGATGTCCTTCATTTCCTCCAACTGCATCCTCAAGACATCGGACCCAACTCCGTGTCTAATATTTGCAACTTTCAAGTATCCTGTGAAGCCTACCTTCAAGAAGAGCCCACGGTTGATCTTTTCAGGGAATTTTACTACTTAAACCGCCAGACTGAATTTGTTGATGTGCCATGCCAAGAACTTGGTGGAGTCATTATTCAGAAAAGGAAAGATGCCAGTTTTCCTCACGCCAAGCTGCATAGCCACCCCAAGGATTGGAATCAGACTTGGTTCTACGTTAAAGATACCTCTCCAACTGGTGAGAATCCTTTGCCGGGTTATCGCGAGCACCGGCTTAACAACAACCATCCGCTTCCCCAACGGCTTGATTCAAAGGAACGGGCCAAATATGCACCTGCATTTTCAAAGCTCAGAGCCTTTATGGCTAATGGCCTCACTGGCGTCAATTTCTTCCGGTGTTGGCGGACTTGGGGCATCCTGCAATTAAGCAGCCGACCCAGTTTAATGTGCGAATATACTGGTGATGTTAAAGATCTTCAGCGCCACTGTGATATTCAGTTAACTGAAGCAGAAGTTATTAAAGCCACCAAAAAACTGTTGAATGAGCCTGTAAAAGAGTGCGGCAAAACTGGACTTAGTCCTTTCTACACTGCCAATAAGCCACCAGCCGTAAGGCTTGCTCAATTCCTACTTAATCCTCATTCTTAGTATTCTCTTATGACCTTTCCAATCTTAACAGGCTGATGACCCGTTTTGTAAGAGGAAACCGCAGGATAAGCCGACCAAAACGCCTCGTGTCAAACACGAAGCCAACAAGAAGCCCACCAAAAAGAAGACCGCCGAGTCTGCCGAGTTAAACATTGACGATGACGATGATGACCATGAGTCAGAGGTAGAACTTGATTCACTTGGCTCCGTTTTCATGCATCTCATTGACAATGATTGTTATCAGGACGACGCGGAGGCTAGCCGTGCGGGTGATGCAGAGGTAATTATTCTTCCCTCCGGCTCAGAAACTCTGCCAACTCCAAAAACTCGACAAGCAAGCCGGAAAGTAAGCTTTTCTCACCCTCTAGCTCACTTGGATCCAAACTTTCTTTTGAAGAAACAACAAAATGAAGCTCGCCACACGACCCGGCATAGCGGCCACGTGATTACTTCTTCCGGCTTACCAGACGCCCCGACTCGCAAACGCCATCCCGAGGTCTTTCATATTTCTGACATACTTTACCCCAAGGCGGGTTATTTTCGACAACCTCTTAACCCGTCTGATTCAAACTATCAGGGGACTTCTCATTACTCCTCTGGCGAGTCAACCGGAACACAAATTCCAGCCTTCAAGACTATTCCTGGGTAAGCTCATTTCTAATTACCTTAACTTTCATAATTGATCATCACCTTGACCTTCTTGTACATAATATTTTTCAGGGCCCAAGCTAAGCCCAGCAAGAAAGCCAAACTAAAAAGCCGGTTAATGAACCAAATCCGTCTGAGACGGAAAAGCAACAACCAGAGCTTTCTCACCCAGCTGCTGACGATATTGTTGATGACCCGCCACCAGAAGACTATAATGTTGACATTGATCCGATGAATACTAACCCGTGTGACACCAATCCGCAAAGCCCTATCAGAGCAACCAGTCCTGTTAAGCCGGTAGAAGGAAAGGACGATGATGTCACCATTACTAGTCATGGTATCACAACCCCGGGTCGTCCTACTATCTTATCCAGGCACAATGCCAAAGAGGAAATTTCTGCTGATGATAAAGGCAAATGGACAGTAAGCCTGGAGAGTTATACTCATTTCAGTGCTCAAGACCTCCATTCTCGCTATCTGAATCGTCTATATACTAGCCGTGATTTTGAAGCCGGCTTAGTGAACTTGATGAAAGAACGATATGAGGTAAATATTGCAATCCCTTTCTCATACGTATATTTCCCTTAGCCGCCAAGTTTAATGGATGTGACGGAATAGAATGTGCAGTAAACTTCAATAGTTGTATAGATAAAGTTCAGTAGCTAGACTTATGATAATAATACTTCAACTCTGCATCTGTAGCCCCCAAGGGTCGGCTAAACAACTATGTTAAGCCGGGACTTTTGAATAGTAGAGATAAACATTGTATATGTAGCCCCCAAGGGTCGGCTTAACCATTATGTTAAGTCAATACTTATCGCTTGCTGAAAAGTAACAACCCAAACTTCTTGACTTGATAGGCCGGCTGACATCACTTGTCCGAGTTATAAATTCGGCTGAGTACAAAGCAATATGCATTAGCCCCCAAGTGCCAAGGATAATACTTGTATTGTGCTTGGGACTTTCAAAATTTGGTCTTAGAAAGGAGCAATATGCATTAGCCCCCAAGTGTCAAGAATAATACTTGTATTGTGCTTGGGACTTTTAAAGAGTAATCATGATCATAACCTTTGTTTATGTGTGCTGATGTCACAGGCTGAATTGGCTGAAAAAGACTCACAGCTTAATGATCTTAAAGCCAACATCAAAACTCAGCAATCAGAAACATCCAAGGCCAAGTCAGAACTAAAATCTGCTTTGGAGACTATTGAGCAGTTAAAACAGAACTTCAACTCAGAGAAGAGTGGCTGGTAAACTGACAAGGCAACTCTATTGAAGAGAGCAGAAGAAGCTAAAACCGCGCTTAAACCAGTGACTGGTGAGCTATCCGGTTTAACGCAGCAGATCAATATTATGTCATCAGCCATCTTTGGTAAGAACATATCCCCTTATACTGTATGAATCATATTAGGAATGTCTGCTGGTTTATCCATACCTTTTACTAATACAGGTTCTCGGAGCGCTAAGTTGGGCTCAAATATGCGCATACTGGTGCTCAACGAGCTATATACTGGTGCTCAACGAGCTATATACTGGTGCTCAACGAGCTATAGATCATTAAATGCATGAAAAATAGCAAATGAAGTTTGGAAAGGGTTGAAAATTGATGATGTGGCTTTGAATGGTGCATATTGAACGCACAAAAAGTCCAGAGTTAAAATAAGTTTTAAAAAAATGAAATCCCTTTTTAATAGATGAGTTTTCGTTTGAAACCCCGATACTTCGAAAGAGATTGCCAAGTTTGTACACGAAGTGAATCCAGTTTTTTCCGTAACCCTCTCAACATTTTAGCACATGCTACTCGGGTGAAATTATGATACCATGCCATGTTTCAAACTTTTCAGGGTTCATTTGTAGTGATTTTCCCATTCAGGGTCATTTAGCTCAAAAAATCATTAAATGCATGAAGAATAGCAAATGAAGTCTGGAAAGGGTTGAAAATTGATGATGTGGCTTCGAGTGGTGCATACTGAACGCACAAAAAGTCTGGAGTTAAAATAAGTTAAAAAATGAAATCCCTTTGTAATAGATGATTTTTTTGTCTAAAACCCTGATACTTTGAAATAGATTGTCCAGTTTGTACACGAAGTCCATTCAGTTTTTGCAGTAACCCTCTCAACTTCTTAGCACATGCTATGTGGGTTAAATTATGATACCATGCCAAGTTTCAACCTTTTCAGAATTCATTGTTGTGCTTTCCAATTTATGGGTCGTTTAGCTCAAAAAAATCATTAAATGCATGAAAAATAGCAAATGAAGTAAGAAAATGGTTGAAAATTAATGATGTGGCTTTGAATGGTCCATATTGAATGCACAAAAAGTGTAGAGTTAAAATAAGTAAAAAATGAAATCCCTTTGTAGTTGATGAATTTTCATCCGAAACTGTGATACCTTCAAAGAGATTGTCTAGTTTGTACACGATGTGCATCCAGTTTTTGCTTAACCCTCTCAACTTTTTAGCACATGCTATGTGGGAGAAATTATGACACCATGCCAAGTTTCAACCTTTTCAGAGCTCACTTGTAGTGCTTTTCTATTTCAAGGTCATTTAGCTCGAAAAATCATTAAATGCATGACAAATAGCAAACGAAGACAGAAAAGGGTTGAAAATTAATGATGTGGTTTTGAATGGTGCATATTGAACTCACAACATGTCTGGAGTTAAAATAAGTTAAAAAATTAAATCTCTTTGTAATAGATGAGTTTTTGTCCGAAACTGTGATACTTTGAAAGAGACTGTCCAGTTTGTACATAAAGTGCATCCAGTTTTTTCCGTAACCCTCTCAACTTTTTAGCACATGCTACGTGGGTGAAATTATGATACCATGCCAACTTTCAACCATTTCAGAGTTCATTTGTAGTGTTTTTCAATTTCAGGGTCATTTAGCCCAAAAAATCATTAAATACATGAAAATAGCAAATGAAGTCAAAAAAAGGGTTGAAAATTGATGATGTGCTTTGAATGGTGCATATTGAACGCACAAAAGGTATGGAGTTAAAATAAGTTAAAAAATGAAATCCCTTTGTAATAGATGAGTTTTCGTCTGAAACCGTGATACTTTGAAAGAGATTGTCCAGTTTGTACACGAAGTGCATCCAGTTTTTGCCTTAACCCTCTCAACTTCTTAGCACATGCTATGTGGGTGAAATACCATGCCAAGTTTCAATCTTTTCAGAGCTCATTTGTAGTGCTTTTCTCTTTCCGGGTCATTTAGCTCAAAAAATCATTAAATGCATGACAAATAGCGAATGAAGTCAGAAATGGGATGAAAATTGATGATGTGGCTTTGAATGGTGCATATTGAACGCACAAAAAGTCTGGAGTTAAAATAAATTAAAAAATGAAATCCCTTTATAATACATGATTTTTCGTCCGAAACCCTGATACTTTGAAGGAGATTGTCAAGTTTCTACATGAAGTACATCCAGTTTTTGCTGTAACCCTCTCAACTTCTTAGCACCTGCTATGTGGGTGAAATTTTGATACCATGCCAAGTTCCAACCTTTTCAGAGTTCATTTGTAGTGCTTTTGAATTTTAGGGTCATTTAGCTCAAAAAAATCATTAAGTGCATGAAAAATTGCAAATGAAGTCAGAAAAGGGTTGAATGTTTTTTGTGCAGAATCATTAAGTGTTTCAATGTATTTTGAGCAGAATGTTAACACTTCTATAGCAATGTCGGCCTCTGCAATGGAATCCCTGGGTCTGGCTCTGTTCCGAACATCGCCCTTGAAAGTGCCTAGCCCCCCTTTCAATAGGGTACATCCAGCCATACTGTACTGGACCTCTAAGTAGTGCCTCATCAGGTAGATGAACAGCCAAATGCACCATCACATCAAAGAAGGCTGGAGGATATATCTTCTCAAGGTCGCATAGGATAGTTGGTATCTTGTCTCTAAGACACTCCAAAGCATCTATCCTGATATTTCTACTGCAGAGTTCCCTGATGAATTATCCCAACTCTGCAACTGCTCTGTATAAGTCAGGGCGGCCCAATCCTCTAAGGATAATAGGTAACACCCTTTGAAGTAGGACGTGGCTGTCATGAGTTTTCAACATTGTACCTTGTTTCCATCTGCACTGACTCTCCTTTCAGGGTTGGAAGCAAATCCATGTGGGAATCTCACACGTGACAGGACGTTGCAGAATTCTTTTCTTTTTACCTTGTCCGAGACGTACATAGCTGGTGCCATATCCCGTGGTTTACCTTCATCTTCCACTTGCAAATCCTTTCTGATACCTAGGTGTGACAAATCAATTCTAGATTTTAAGGTATCTTTTGTCTTGCCTTCTGTCGGTGTCAAAACCGGCGGATCTTGGGTAGGGGGTCCCGAACTGTGCGTCTGAGGTCGATGGTAACAGGAGACAGGGGACACGATGTTTACCCAGGTTCGGGCCCTCTCTATGGAGGTAATACCCTACTTCCTGCTTGATTGATCTTGATGAATATGAGTATTACAAGAGTTGATCTACCACGAGATCGTAATGGCTAAACCCTAGAAGTCTAGCCTGTATGACTATGGTAAAGAGTCTCTCTTCCGGACTAAGTCCTTCGGTTTATATAGACACCGGGGGGATCTAGGGTTACACAAGGTCGGTTACAAAGCAAAGGAATCTACATATCCGATCGCCAAGCTTTCCTTCCACGCCAAGGAGAGTCCCATCCGGACACGGGTGCAGTATTCGGTCTTCATATCTTCACAGCCCATCAGTCCGGCCCATGGCTAACAGGCCGGACGCCCGAGGACCCCTTAGTCCAGGACTCCCTCAGTAGCCCCTGAACCTGGCTTCAATGACAACGTATCCGGCACGTAGATCTGTCTTCGACATTGCAAGGCCGGTTCCTCCTTCCGAACTGTACCCGAAATAGTCTTCGGACGTATCGATGTGTCCGGATCTGTAGCACACACACCCCACACAACCGTAGAGAGAATATAATATTTCACGAATCCAATCTGCTGACAACTTTTTTGTAACATGACATCACGTCTGTCCGGTCATAATTTCGAACCGTTTCCGTCTGCCGCTTCATGTTTCGAGACGCGGTTGCCATTGGCACGTCTTGCCAAAGCAGAGATCGTGTCCCCTTATTGTGGGATTCTCATCAATACGGGTTGGGTAACCCAACCGTGCCGTTTACACAGCCCTTGGGAATAGGCGAGTTTTAGCGCGAGTGGGAGGGCGTTTGCCATTCGCGGCCTTTATAAGGGGATAAGGATTCGTCCTCATCTACCTACGCCTTCTCCTTTCACTGCTCATTCATTCTTGAGCTCCAGCGCCCAAGCTCTAGCCTTCCTTGCCCTAGAAAGCACTCCCAACATGTCCGGATCCAGAGCTGGAGGCAAGTGGATGGCTTCCTCCGTTAAGAAGAAAGATATCAAGGAGCTCCGAGAGGCCAGATACCTGGCCAAGGAGATCGTTCACTGACTCCCGGCCAAGGGACAGATCGTTCCTACCCCCGAACCACAAGAGAGGGTGGTGTTCCTTGCGCATTTTGTCTGCGGGTTGGGATTCCCTCTCCACCCATTTGTCAGCGGACTGATGTTTTACTACGGGCTGGACTTCCCATCTAGCCCCCAACTTCATCCTCAACATCTCATCATTTATAGTCGTGTGCGAGGCCTTTCTTCGCATCCCGCCTCACTTTGGCCTATGGCTGAAGACCTTTAACATGAAGCCGTAGGTGGTGAGTGGACAACAAGCAGAGGGCGGAGGTGCCATGGTGGGCAAGATGCCCAATGTCACCTGGCTTGAAGGCTCCTTTGTGGAGACGGTGAAGGGGTGGTAATCGGGGTGGTTCTACATCACCGAGCCACGCGATACCAACTGGGCGGCGGCCCCCGAATTCCGATCCGGAGTTCCAATGCGGCTCACCTCCTGGCAAGAGAAGGGCCTGACCTGGGGGTCTTCGAACGAGCTACCTTGGCTCCAGACGTGCGTCCAGGACATGATAACCAAGAAGATCAAACTTGTCAATGTGATCCAAGTTATGCTCACTCGTCGGATCCTTCCGTGCTAATGCCGGACCTGCTGTTTGTGGGAGTTCGATCCGGCCAAGCACCAGATGCTGCTAGAGCTCTTCGGCACGATGCCCGAAGACATCTGGAAAGTGCTCTTCAAAGCCGGCGAGACACCACCGCCCATGACCGAGGATCGTGGGTTTAGCTTAAAGCACCTGGCTAATTCGGTAAGTTCTTCCATTTTTTCAAGGTACAGCCTTTACGGACATATTTTGGGGAAGGAGTCTAAGCCTCCCTATCAATTTGTTTTTTAGGCCTGGATCGTCATAGTGGGGCGGATTAATTGTCTAGCTCCGCTACCTGAAGACGAAAAACCCCACTCCTGATGAAGATGCTGTTTCCGGCGCCTTACGATGTGCCGGAGAAGAAGGCCAAGAAAACGGCCAAAGGGACCAGGAGTGGCCTTCGCCGAAAGGGTGCTTCAGACATGTGGTCCGAAGACGAGACAGACTATTTGGCCGCCGAAGATGGCGACGAGGAAGAAAGCGACTCCCCCACCCCCAGAGGGGGAAGGAAGAAAAGGGGGGCCTCCACGAATCTGGAGGCGAAGGCGCCCAAGAGGGGGAAGGGCTCCCTTGCGGATAACTCGACATGGGATGTTGATAGAAGTCCGGAGCGAATGCCCCGGACCAAGCCTCGGGCCGTCTCGTAAGTACCAAAAACCTTATGCACATCCAAATACCTGGCCTTTCCACTTTATAATATTAATATGTTCAAATTATGTCATTCCAGTCCGGCCCGCGATGGCTCCCCGCTATCCTCAACAAAGGGTTCGCTAGGCTCAAAGGAGATGGCTAGCATGTCTCCGCCGCCCGCTCAGTCTGCCTCGCCCAAGGGTGATGATGAGGTGGTGTCCCAAAGGACTCTCCCAAACCGGGGGGAGGTTCTGGAGATCGTCAGGGTGGCGCCCCAGGATGACTCCTCGGCCGTCGGACACATGGGGGAAAAAGCCCCCATGGGGACTGGTGGTGGGGGCCAAGTTCCATCCGGCCCTCAGCCGAATAGCATTCCGAAGACCTACACGGCTCCGGAGTCTAGCGAACAACCTTCCCCGAAAGGAGGAGGTGTGCCTATTCCACCAGTGACCTCTGTCCAACCAGAGGCACCGGATAATCTGCTGGAAGCGCTGCGAGGCGTTTCCATTGTGGATGAACACCGTGTCCTTATGGGTACAGTGATCGAGAAGGTTCAGACCGCCAAAAGTGGACTGACCGAAGCCTGCGCTAGCCTTTTAACAGGCTTTGAGGTAAGTAATGTAATTGTAGAAAAAATATCACAGTGTAGACAGTAGCCCCTGATGCTCTGTTCGGTGTTTTGGAATGAAAAAGCCGAGCAGAGGATCAAAATAATTTTCGCAGGAGTCTAACATAAGATGTCTATGTGAATGAGCAGGCGTCGCTGCTGGCTGCTGCCGCTCATACTGCGGAGGTCTCCGGCCTGAAGCAGAGCCTAGAGCGGGCCGAAAAAGAGGTCGGCCTCATGAAGAAGCAGCTGGAGGACAGCCAAGGTATGCAGTAGCCTGCGTGTATATTTAGGAAGGATGAATGTTTCATGCTGACTAAAGTGTCATGAACTTTATTAGGGGCCACGACCGAGGTGGCCCTCAAGAAGGCGTTAGCCGAGGTCGAGGAAAAAGCGGGCAAGGAGCGCACCGCGCGTGAGAAGCACGAGGCCTGGGTCAGGGAGGTCCAGCAAGAGCTCCAGGACGCCGTCAAGAAGTACGAGTCCTTGGAGCGTGATTCTAAGACGCAAGCGTCCGAACTTGCGAACGCCTGCCAGAGCGCACAAGAGGCTCGAGCCGAGGCCCAGAGCGCCCTTCAGGAAATCGAAGCGGCCAAGAAGATTGCGGCGGGTAAGGCTTTTATTTTGCAAAGCAAGTCTGTGAAGGAAGCGTTCCTTTTACTTACCTGAATTTGGAGCTCTCCAGGGGCGTTTATGGATTTGCCGCGCAGTGTATCAGATGCTGCTGAGTTCTATCGAGCCGAAGAAAGGAGTTCTACGGAGAAGCTATTCTGGTCTCAATGTCTTGGACCAGAACATTCGTTGTCCTTCAGCGACCAGCTGAAACAGCTGGTCGAGCTGCACAAGACGGCCGAGCTAGCCATGAAGGAGCTGATAGTCTGACTATGGCCTGCTGCGCCAATACCCAGCAGCTACTTCGGACTTGTGAAGTGGCTTGTTGATGTCTGCCCACGGCTTGAGGTTATAAAGCGGTCGGTCTGTATCGAAGGTGCTCGGATGGCCTTTGCCCGCGTCAAGACGCACTGGGCGAAGATGGATGCCAAGAAGCTAATGACCGAGGGGCTGCCTGAGGGCAAGGAGCATCGCCGACCCGAGTTATATTTTGATGGTGTCCTGGAGGGATCCCGCCTTGTGGCGGAGCAATGTACGAAGGATGTTATATTCCCATGAAAATATTCGTATTATCCTGTCCTGTAATATGGAACAATGATGTTATGTAATATAATGCTTATGATTTTAAATTTTTACCTCCTGTGTGGCCATTTATGAAATCTGAGGGTTGGCCAGTCGTCGGCTTCTACCCCCACGTAGATAGTACGGGGGTGTTCGGGATAAATCTGAACACTCTTTGCTCCATATTCTGGTCCTTAAAGGATGTAACACCCCAGTGTAATGATGCTACAGTAATCCATGGGGTTAAGTTAATCCTTTTGCTAAACAAGTGTTTGTTCATCATTGTTCTTGTCTTTTTCAAATTCTAGTTGAATTCAGTTTCAAATTATGTGTGAAATTCATAAATGCTCAAACATGATAACTAAAATGTTCATCATGTGGAAAGTATTCTACTGGTAATATTGGTGGTGAACCAACATTTTTGCAATGTGCCTAAATGGCCTAAAATAACTATAACAGAAAGTTGTTAAAAGAAAAAGCAAAAGTTAAAACAAGAACAAAAGGAGAGAAAAAGGGCTAGAGCCCCTGGCCTCCCCTGGGCTTCGGCCCACCCAAGCCAACTGGCCCAGCTAGGCCGGCCCACTCGCCCCCCCCCCCCGTCGTCTTCCCCCTCCCCACTGTGCGAGCGACCGCGCGCGCATCTCCACCGGACCCCCTCATCGGCTCCGCCGAGGGGATAAGGCAGCCAGCGCCCCCTCGATCCCCTCTCCCACTCCCCGACTCACCTGCCCTCCTCGTTCTCTCTCTCTTGCCTGCGCTCTCTCCCCTCGAGATCCGCCTCGGCCGTGCCTCTCCGTCACTGCTCACCGCACTCCACCGCGGCCACCGGCCGGCCTTCGCCTCGCCGACATGTCCCCAGGTTCTGCCTCGAACTCCTCATCCTCCCCGTAGAGCCACGCGGACCGGGATGGCCCCGCAGCACCGCCGCGACCTCTTCTTCCTCCTCTGCTCCGATGAACCCCGGCGTCGAATTCGGCCACCTCGCGCCTCCCCGAGCACACTGCCACCTCCTTACGGCTCCTGGTGAGCCACCGCGTCTTTCCCCTCCCTCTCCCATACGTTTCCACCACCGTAGCCATCGTTGCCATCTCCGCACGAACCAGGCGCTGCCGTGCAGCTCGTCGCCGTTGTTACGGTCGTTGCCATGCTTGCCCGAGCACGGGAACATGCTCAGTGCAGCTCGCCGAGGCCGCCCGTGCCGCTTGTCTACCTCGTTGTCCCCTGTAGCGCCGTTCCCGATCGTGGCCAAACTCCGGCGAAGTTCCGAGCTCGCCGCCGTCGCCGTAGGGCCTCCCTGGCCGCGAGACCATCGCAGTTCGACGCGCGATGTCGCTAGCTTTCAAACGGGAGTAGCCACACCCGTTTTGGGCCACCGTGGCGGAATCCCGAAGCTCACCCGCACCTTGCCCCACGTTGGAGCTCGCCGAAGCAACTCTGACGTGGCCACCTGGGGCCACCCCGCTGTGTCTCTGACCAGTGGGCCTGGGGCCCCTTGTTGACCAGTTGACTAAGTCAACTATGATGACTGGGCTGGCCCTTGTCTATGACATGTGGGTCCCACCTGTTAAAATGTTTTTCATAAATAACTAAATATGTTAATTAATTAAATTAATTATTTAGAGCACTAATTATCCACTGACCTGGAGGCCCCACCCACTAATTAGATTAATTAGATTAAACAAACTCAGCTAATTAAACCCCCTGTCCATGACATGTGGGTCACTATGGCCCCACTGGTCAGTTTGACCTGGTCAGCCGTCCTGTTGACTGCTGATGTCATAGTGATGTCATGCTGACGTAGTATTTCTTTTCTGATAATTTATTTAATTGCAGAAAATGTTTAAACCTTTAGAAATTCATAGTAATTAAACCGTAACTCCGATGAAAATGTTTTCTACATGAAAGTTGCTCAGAAAAATCCAACGAATCCGGATAAGCGGTCCGTTTACCTGTCAGATGCCTCTAACTATCTAAACATGGAACATTCCCCCTTCGGTCATCTGTCTGACACAGGTCTGGAACCGGGAATTCCTTCCCAGTTGAATTCCCCCTTCAGCTTTATCGTGTAGCCATAAGTTAGGTCACACCCGGCACAGCATATTGCGATGTTATGCTTTGTGATGCTATGCTTGCTTTCTATTTATTGTTTCTTCCACCTCTTTTCTCCGGTAGACCCCGAGACCGATGCTGCCCCTGTGATCTACTACGTCGACGACGATCCTTCTTCCCTTTCATCGGAGCTTCCAGGCAAGCCCCCCCCCTTTGATCATCTCAATATCGCCCATTCCATTCTCTCATGCTTGCATTAGATTTTGCTATTGTTATTGTTTGCTCCTATTCTGATGCATAGCCTGCTTTTGTAACCTACTTATTATTACCTACCTGCTTATCCTAAACTGCTTAGTATACGTTGGTTAGTGATCCATCAGTGACCCCCACCTTGTCCTTGTTGCCCTTGCTTCATCACCGAAGACCCGATCAACGGGATCGAAGACCAGGCACCGCACATCACTTTCCCCTTAGTTGCTCGACACTACCGGGTTACTATCGAGTACCGAGGGTGAGACCTCATCAGCACTTCTGATGTTAACCCTGTAGTGTAGCTATTCGGTCGTGGTCATCGAGGGTGATTTCCTCCTTAACCACTTCCGATACGACTCTATCGTGCAACCCCTCAAGTGTGAACCTCGAGGGTGGATCCTCTTACGTTCACCTTGATGATTACATCGAGTGGAATTCACCGGGGGTGATTCCTCGGGTTTTCCCCTTGATGTTTGGACACACGGATACTTGGACTTTACAGCTATTACTTGGAAAGGCGGGTCGACCCTGAGGGGTACCCGCGAGTGATGTGGAGACGGGTTGACCTGGAGGGTGCCCGCGAGATAATTACGAGGCGTGGCCGGGCATTCCTAGCCCTTGCTGCAAGTCCTCGAGACGGGGCGACGGGGTCACATCTTTCGTGAGTCTCTGCTTGTTACCGCGCGTTCCTAATCCACTACGATTTGGATATTTGATCCGAGGGGCCTCTGGCCTAATAGCACTAACCATCACGTGGGCATAGTATGGGCGTTCTGCGTCGTATGCATCAGCCGAAGCTTAATGGACGTCAGCGACTGAGCGGCGCGCGCTGGGTTGGATTACGTAAGCACCTGCCTTTTTGAAGGAGGTAGCTAGGTCTGCTCACTGGCCGCCCTCGCAATGTGCAGGAGTTCCCGGGGCGATGGCCCATGACCCCTGGGGGCATAGGTTTAGTCCGGCGTGCTGGCCTCTCTATTAAGCCTAGGTCGGGTTGCGGCGTATTGTTTGGCCGAGGCCGGGCATGACCCAAGAAAGTGTGTCCGGCTGGAGTTAATCGAGCATGGTGGGTAAGTTGGTGCACCCCTACAGGGAAGAAAACATCTATCGATAGCCTGTCCTACGGTAACGGACACTTGGAGTTGTATCCCGATCAATACAACTAGAACTGGATACTTGAGATGAGACATGGATATGAGAAATGGATAGTATGGCTCTGGGATTGCTTTCTCGCAGGGATTTGGGAAAGGATCTCTGACCGAGGTTAATAACAATACTACTACTTTACTTTATGCTACTCTACTCCCTACTGTTGCTGCAAGATGGTGGTTTCCAGAAGATGCTAGTCTTCGATAGGACTAGGCCTTCTCTCTATTCTGGCATTTCTACAGTCCAGTCCACATATACAGCCCCTCTTTGATAATGTTTCATATGTAGTGTAGATCCTTGCTTGCGAGTACTTTGGATGAGTACTCACGGTTGCTTTGCTCCCCCTTTTCCCCCTTTCTTCTTCTTTCCGGTTGATGCAACCAGATGTTGGAGCCCAGGAGCCAGATGCCACCGCCGATGCCTACTACTACGTGGAGACCGCCGTCGACCAGGAGTAGTTAGGAGGCTCCCAGGCAGGAGGCCTTGCCATTTCGATCGCTGTTGCTTTTGTGCTAGCCTTCTGAAGGCAAAATTTTCTAACTCATGTCTGTACTCAGATATTGTTGCTTCCGCTGACTCTTGTGTATTCGAGCTTATGTATTCGAGCCCTCGAGGCCCCTGGCTTGTAATATAAAGCTTGTATTATTTTAATTTGTGTCTAGAGTTGTGTTGTGATATCTTCCCGTGAGTCCTTGATCTTGATCGTACACATTTGCGTGTATGATTAGTGTACAATTGAATCGAGGGCATCACAAAGGAGGTTTTTAGCACAACGAACAAGGCAATCAGACTATACGGCCTTTATCGCCCTCACTTAGCCATAGGAGTTTGACAATGAGAATTTTGGCGAAGCCCCTTGTATTCGGAAGGCCGAACTTGGGGCGTTACACGCACCTGATTGGATAAGAAACCGATTCCTCGCATAAAGAGGAAAAATTCTCTAAGGTTTTGAAACCTCTCGAACAGCTGACCGGCTCGTGCTGCATCATGACAGTCAGTTTTTGGCTTCTCTACTGAGGCGCTCATCCGGAAGGACCGGGACACAATCGCAGTAGTTCTCCATTTACTACCCTAGCCGATATAGCGGAACATAAGGTAGTAAGCACAAGAGCCGGGCAACCCAACTATTGACCAAAGACAGATTCGGAGCCGATGCATATAATGCTATAAGTTCGAGGTGCCGAACTGCACTGAAAAAGGTGTTCGGACTTTATTGCCGTACAGCGGGGCGCGAAACTCCTGGTGAAGTAAAGTGTACCAGAGTGTACGTGTGCAGTAAGTAATAAATACAAAGGTAAGGAAAAGGGGAAAATTAAGTAGTAAGCTGATGCTACCATTTTTTACCATTGTAATGTGATCAATACGTCGAGGCGTACTTGTACCAGTAATGCTATAAGCAAGTATGGCTATTTAACATGCCCTGACCAAGAGCGAGCTGCGTGCGGGTATGAAAAACAGGTATAGCAATCGTTAGCAGAGACCACCTGGGGATTCCCTTGTACGCCAAAGCTCCTTGCCTCCTTGGTGTGTCCGACAAACGGGTTGTCAAAAGAAACCTCGAATAGAAAAAAAAACTCGAAATAAAAAAAGGGAAGTGAAGGTGTGCGAATCCTAGGGTCGGTCGAGCCGCACTGTGGATCCCGAGCCAGCTATGCCTCCGTTAGTACCCATGGGATTTTGAGTGCGTAGCTGTGTATGCGCGGTACGAATGCCGCTGTTTGATCAGGACTGGGATGGAGGCCAAATTGCTAATTAAGCTCTTGACGAGCCGGGCCGTCTTGCTGCGGAATAGTCCGGACTCTTTTAATGGTGTCCGGGGGCTTGGCCGCTGAACTAAGGTTCTGCTGGAAAAGGTCGTGCTGTATTTCTGCTGCTAAGGCCGTTGTGTGCTCCTCGGTATGGAGGGAGCGTTCCGTATTTCCATTGATTGTTATGACGCCACGCGGTCCGGGCATCTTGAGCTTGAGATAAGCGTAGTGAGGTACCGCATTGAATCGAGCAAATGCGGTTCGTCCGAGCAGTGCGTGATAGCCGCTGCGAAAGGGGACGATATCAGATTAACTCCTCGCTTCGGAAGTTATCCGGAGATCCAAAGACGACTTCTAGTGTGATTGAGCCCGTACAGCGGGCCTCAATGCCTAGTATGACTCCTTTGAAGGTAGTCTTCGTTGGCTTGATCCTTGATGGATTAATGCCCATTTTGCGCACTGTGTCTTGATAGAGCAGATTGAGGCTGCTACCACTGTCCATGAGGACTCGCGTTAGGTGGAATCCGTTGATGATTGGGTCTAGGACGAGTGCGGCTGATCCGCCGTGCCGGATACTAGTCGGATGATCTCGACGGTCAAAAGTGATCGGGTACGATGACCATGGATTGAATTTTGGGGCGACTAGCTCTATCGCATAGACGTCCCTTAGTGCGCGCTTGCTCTCCCTCTTGGGGATGTGTGTGGCATATATCATGCTCACCGTTTTGACTTGAGGGGGAATCTTCTTCTGTCCCCCTGCGGTTGGCTACAAGGGCTCCTCGTCATCGTCCTTGCTCTGCAATCCCTTTTCTTTATTCTCAGCGTTTAGCTTGCCGGCTTGCTTAAAAACCCAGCAATCTCTGTTGGTATGATTGGCTGGTTCGTGCGGGTTGCCATGGATTTGGCATGGACGGTCAAGTATGCGGTCCATACTAGATGGTCCCTGATTGTTTCTTTGATACGGCTTTTTCCGCTGACCGGACTTGGAGCCGCTGAATCCGGCATTGACAGCAGTTTCATTGGTGTCATCGCCATTGCTTCGGCGTTTGTGTCTGCTGCGTCGGAGCTTGCTGTTGCCATTTTTGGCCTCGGAGGGGCCTGCTTCGCTGGCCGTATTTTTGCTACGAGCCAGCCAGCTGTCCTCACCCGCACAAAAGCGGGTCATGAGGGCTGTGAGGGTGGCCATTGATTTCGCCTTTTCTTGGCCGAGGTGGCGGGCGAGCCATTCGTCGCGGATGCTACGTTTAAAGGCCGCTATGTCTTCTGCATCTGGACAGTCGACGATCTAGTTCTTTTTAGTTAGGAACCTAGTCCAGATTTTCCTGGCTGACTCCCCGGGCTGTTGAACTATGTGACTTAAGTCATCGGCGTCCGGCGGCCAGACATATGTACCTTGGAAATTGTCGAGAAAGGCTTCTTCCAAGTCCTCCCAACTGCCGATGGAATTTTCAGGCAGGTTGTTTAACCTGTGCCGAGCTGGCCCTTTGAGTTTTAGTGGGAGGTATTTGATACCATGGAGGTCATCTCCGCGGGACATGTGAATGTGGAGGATGAAATCCTCGATCGATACCGCGGGATCGGTTGTTCCGTCGTATGATTCAATATTGATGGGTTTGAACCCTTCGGGGAATTCATGGTCCATTACTTCATCAGTGAAGCCAAGAGGGTGTGCGGCGCCTCTATTTCGAGCCGCGTCGCGATGTAGCTCCGATGGAGTCCGTATATGGTTATCGGCTCGAGCGTGACTAGGTTTGTCACGTCCGAATAGGTAGCTATCGTCGCGTGTCAAGGCACGTCCTCGCGATCCGTGGATCGATCTTATATGTCCTGCTCTACTGTCCGGGTCTTGACGAAGGTCGTGTGTACAGCCCCGAGCTATCTTGTCAATGCTTTTACGGCGGGGTGTGGCTGTCTGTTTTTCAGCTCGGGTTGCCATTTTACCCCGGCCGCTCGGTGGCCGATCCACCGCATTGTGTGATGCTGGTGCGGGTTCTGGCGCCTCATCATCGAACTGAGGTAGCAATTTGCGCTTCGGGTAACTTTCGGCTGGTCGTTTAAGGGCGTATTCTTCGGCTGCCAGGACATCGGTAAATTTGTCATTGAGCAGGTCTTGATCAGCTTGAAGCTACTGCTGCTTCTTTTTCAGGCTCCTCGCAATGGCTATTAGCTGAAGCTTAAAGCGCTCCTGCTCAAGAGGTTCCTCAGGCACGATGAAGTCTTCGTTGCCGAGGCTCACCTCCTCCTCGGAGAGCAGATGGTAACTACCATCCTCTGAGTCTTCTTCCATGGCCTGTTTGTCAGGGCCGAATTGCCCCTTTTCCCAATGGTCTTGTTCGGTAATTTGTTCCTCGGGCACCTCTGTCCGGAGTGTTGTCGTCTCCTGTGCCGGTTTTGTTGTCTCTGCTGCGGCGGGATTTAGAGAGGCGCCGCTGACGCTAGCGCTTTGTTGTGTTTTAGGAGGGTCCTCCTTTGTGGGGTTTTCCTTGTCATCGCACTATTATTCTTTGGCGTATCTACCATGTATACGTCATATGACGAAGTGGCCGTCCATCATCTAGTGAACGGCGGGTTTTGGGCCTCCTGAGCTCCGGCATCGTCGTCCATACCGTCGATGTCTTCGGAGTCATAGTCAAGCACGTCGGTTAAGTCTTCGATAGTGGCTATGAAGTGGGTGGTGGGTGGGAAGCGAAATTCTCGTTCGTCATCAGCCTCCAGTTCGAACCGGACATAGTTCGGCTGTGAGTCCCCCGCCAAGGAGAGATTTCTCAATGAATTTAGCACATCGCCCAAGGGCGAGTGTTGGAAGATGTCTGCGGCGCTGAATTCCAAGATTGATAAACGATCAAGTTCGGCGTCCGCGGGCTCAGATGGTTCGGAACTTATAGCCAGAGACGAGTCCGGAATTCCAGTGACACAGATATTGTGTGAGGTTAAGTCCATGTGCGGCTCCAACGCTGGGGAGTCTGTGGCCTGCGTGGTGGGGTCGAGCCTCCGAGCCTTGGAGGTCATAGTGTGCTCTGGATCTAAGGCCAGAGTAGTCACAGGAGCTATCTCCTGGATGCGGTCTGACGATAGATTTAGGTCATGTTCGTCAAGGTGACCAGGAGCGGTCGCCGCGGTATCGAATCCGGTGAAGATCGAATCTCCACGGATGTCCGCAACGTAATTCAAGCTCCCAAATCTGACCTGATGGCCAGGAGCATAGCTATCAATCTGCTCCAGGTGGCCAAACGAGTTGGCCTGCAGTGCGAAGCCGCTGAACACGAAGATCTGTCCGGAGAGGAAGGTTTCTTCTTGGACAGCGTCATCGTTGACGATTGAAGGGGCCATCGAACCTTTTGGGCACGGCACAGTGGAACTCTCAATGAAAGCACCAATGTCGGTGTCAAAACCGGCGGATCTCGAGTAGGGGGTCCCGAACTGTGCGTCTGAGGTCGATGGTAACAGGAGACATGGGACATGATGTTTACCCAGGTTCGGGCCCTCTCTATGGAGGTAATACCCTACTTCCTTGTTGATTGATCTTGATGAACATGAGTATTACAAAGTTGATCTACCACGAGATCGTAATGGCTAAACCCTAGAAGTCTAGCCTATATGACTATGGTAATGAGTCTCTCTTCCGGACTAAGTTCTCCGGTTTATATAGACACCGGGGGGATCTAGGGTTACACAAGGTCGGTTACAAAGGAAAGGAATCTACATATCCGGTCGCCAAGCTTACCTTCCACGCCAAGGAGAGTCCCATCCGGACATGGGTGCAGTCTTCGGTCTTTGTATCTTCACCGCCCATCAGTCAGGCCCATGGCTAACAGGTCGGACGCCCGAGGACCCCTTAGTCCAGGACTCCCTCACCTTCAATATTAAGAAGTGTGCCGATAATGCTGTCACATATATTTTTCTCGATGTGCATCACATCAAGATTATGCCGCAGATCCAAATCTTTCCAATACTCCAACTCCCATAAAGTGGACCTACAGGTAAACAATAATCTCTCTTCTGCCCTGCCACACTTCATTTTCCCGCTACCATTACCAGGATGGTTTCCTGGTGTAATATGCTTGACCTTCTCTAATTCCACTTGCAACTCCTTGGTGGTGAGCCACTTTGGTGCATCACGGTTTTCATGCTCTGAATTGAACACATGTCTTCGGTATTTTGTAGGTTGCGGCTTGTCCTTGGCAAGGAAACAACAGTGTCCAATGTAACAGATCTTGCTAAATATTGCGTATGACAGCGGATTCCAGTCACAGTGAACACATGCATTGTAACCATGTGTCGTTCGCCCTAACATAGTGCCCAAAGCCGGATAATCATGGATGCACAAAATTATAATAGCACGCAGAAAGAAATCAGCTGGTGGGATGCTATATAGTTCTCGAGTGAGAACACCCCATAGCTGTTGAAGCTCCTCCACAAGGGACTCCATGAATAAATCAAAATCCTTTCCAGGACTTTTTGGACCTGGGATGAGCAAGGCCATCATGTAGTTTGATTCTTTGGTGCAGACATTCGGAGGCATGTTGTGAGGTATAACAAGCACTGGCCACATGCTATATGTGGCGCTCTCGTGGCCAAATGTGTTAAATCCATCTGAAGCTAAGCCAAGTCTAATGTTTCTCGAGTCAGCAGCAAACTTTTTGTGTTTCTGATTGAACCTTTTCCACTCACTACCATGAGATGGATGGTTCATTACATTCTGATGTTTGTACTCCTGGTTCCTAGAATGCCACAGTACATCCTCTCTTGTTTCAGCATCATGAAACAACCTCTGCAATCTTGGTATAATTGGAAAATGTCTCAGAACATTATGAGGAATCCTCTTCACAGCATCGCCATCTTTCCATCTTGGTGATTTGCATTTCAGACATTCACTTAAGTTGGCATAATCCTTCCGGAACAGAACACAATTATTCTTACAAACATGGATCATATCATATTCAATTCCAACTGCACGAAGCAAATTCTTCATCTTACTTTAGGTGTGTGGAAGCTCAGACGCATCTGGGAAAGATATGCGGAAAGCAGCCAACATCGCATCGAATGATTTGTTGGTCATCCGCTCAGATGTCTTCACCTGAAGAAAGGTGACCATAGCTAAGAATAATGATAGCCTATTTCCTGGGGTGACAGCCACGTTGCATTGTTCCAACATGTGGGCCCACCGTTTTTCTTCTGCAGGTGAAAGTTCACGAAATGCACAAGCATTTCACAGCATTGTTTCAATGTTCGTCAAACTCACTGGCTCAGCCACCACCACCTCCTCTTCCTCTTCCACCTGAGCATCAGGCAGATCAAGATGGTGATCTGCTCCTTCCATGTAGTCAGTAACATTGACGTTCACAGCTTCACCATGATGAACCCACCTAGTATAAGTGACCGACATCCCATACAAGTGTAGATGATTTTGCACAGTTGACTGGGGCCTTGTGACTGAATTCATACAACTGCTACACGGGCAGAGCACATTTGATTTCAGACCACCGTACTCAGCTCTGATAAAGTTCATGAAGTTTTCAACCCCCTCGACATATGCAGCGGAGAATCTTTGAGCAGAAGTTATCCTAGTCATGTCTATATGTTAGACATACGAATTAGTTCTTCTACTAGATATTACAGGAAAAACATATATGCTTTTTTATGAAGTCCAGAGAAAAATACCTAGGTCGATGTCTAAAGCTATGGCAAGATATTTGGACGAGCAGATCTAAGTAACGAAATATATGTAAAGCTAATTCAGCAAACAGATCTGAGTGGCATATTATGGCAGGCTGTTTCAGTAGTCAATGAGGCCGAGCACACAGCCATCGAACTATTGAAGGCCATCGCACCAACAAAGATCGAGTATAAACGGTGTAGAGCTACTTCACCTAACAGATTGGCTACTAGACCATGGCAATCTACATCAAAATAAATATATGGCAGGATATTTTAGCAACTAATCGGGCTTGGCATGCCATCTCAGCTAAGCAGATTGAGTGCAGAACAGGGCAAGGAAGCTTCTTAAGCAGAGCATATTGACTGTAAACTACTTCGGCAAACAGTGAGATTAACAGCGTCTATCAGCTAACACTCAGCACTACAACGACATGCATGGGGTCTCACTCTAGAATGCGCGTACCGTGGGAGAAGCTGACCGCCATGTGTCTCCACATAAACTTTGCCAGCGGTGGCGGCGCTGACCGTCGTGCGCCTCCACAAGAACGTCGCCAGCGGTGGCGGCGCGGCTAGAGGATGGCAGTCTACGAGGAAACACTGTGGGAGCGAGAGGATCGCTGTGCGTCCCCTCGACGAACCGCGGCGCCGACGTATCAGTGCGACGGGGAGGGTGGCTTTGGTGGAGCGAATGGATTGGAGGGGGACGGGGGGAGGGTGTTTGGGGAATATTATTGGCTAGTTGGCCGAAGGCGGTTGAATTTGGGATTCGGGGGGAATTTTTACGGCGGATTTTCACACGTTGGGCGGGGGGAGTTTGGCGCATGGTCGGTTTCTCCAAGTAAAGTCCCACGTATCAGTGAAGAGGCAAGAAGTGCGTTCCGTTTGCGTGAGCCGTGTGCAGGACCGAACGTGTGTGGGGTGCACTGCGACCGCGACAGGTGCTTCGCCCCCTCAAAAAAAACTTGGTGCTTCGCGCGATCCATCGATACTACAAATAGTAATCCGGTAATCCCGACTAAAACGGCGCGGCCGGGTCTTTTCCCGCGTGATATGCTGGGAGGTTGGCTTAGTTGGGTTTTTTAGGACGAGTAATACTACACCTACGTAATCCCAGTTACATAATTGACATAATGTGAAACGTGTGAGCTGTTGATTGTAGATTGGGGGGAGGGAGGGGCCCACCACCATGAAGATCAGGGAGGAGAGAGAGAGGCAATTTACGTTAACCCTTTCGTAGGTTCCCGTAGATGTAGAAAGATGTGAAATGCGTGAAAGTGTAGTGGACATACTATTGGAGTGCCTAAAATAAATTGTGTATGTAGACCCTATGTGTTTATTTACTTCTCATGTTAGCTTTATCTCAGTTCAATAAAAAGCAGAGTTGGTGATGATGTTGTGCCTGCCATCCTGCAATATAGGCCGTCCGATCTATATCTACCAGATAGGAAGGAAACTATGACAATTTAGCCGCACTGCTCCCCACATTTGCAGATAAGGCCTTCCCTCGTTCATCCTTTTCTCCCACAAGATCTTGATGTTCCGTGCAATGCACGGGCATCTTGCTAGTACTCCTACAATATACTATATTATTGTGAAAGTTCATATACATCGGCCGAGATTAATGCAAACACGGCAAATTTTCAGTACATTTTGAACATTTATAGGACAGAAAAATAAAAGAAACCCGACCCTAAACCCATTCTACAGCGGCGACCGACGTCCTCCATCTGCGATCTCCATGTATGGGGGCGGGGTTCAAGACCGTGAAGTGAAGGTGTGGTCTCCGGCGAGGAAGAGTAGAACACGGTACACGGACCGATCATTGGGCACACCATGCCCTGCCGCCTCCCATGCCCTAGTCATCCTCGGAGGAGTCCCCGACCTCGGCCGAACATTGGACGGCGGCAAGTAGTACGCGTTGCTGACGGTGCTCTCGTCGTCGGCCGCCAGCGTGGCCACTGCTTGTGTGGTCGCGTCCGCGTCCCGCTACGCCGCTATTGCGTCGTGAGCGGCGACTTAAGCGAGGGCGGCGACCTTGAGCTTCATCCCCGAAGACAAGCTCTCCCGCATTGCGTTCGCGCTCGCGGTCATGGCGGATGAGGTGCCAGGTAGCAGGACGATGCACCATGGTCTGGAGGTTAGCTGGGCGTTGCCGCTTTAATTAGCGCATTCCGGTGAGGCCAAGCGTCCGGGTGCGTAATTAATTCGCAGGAGTTAGTTCCTCGGGCACCGTGCCTCTTAACGACGACATAGGGACGGACGACATGAACGCTGGCAGCTGGCGCCGATAGGGAACACACCACGCGATGACACGAGGGATGAGGGTTTTTTGTGTGCCAGGGTAGTCAGCTGTGGTCGTGGCAACGTTGGAGATGCCCTTTGCTCACATGCAACCCCACATGTCATTCAAAAAGCAAGACGACCCGGCATGGTCTCAGGTCCTGGGAATGCAGTTGGCCACGCTACACCACTCCGCGGATGCGTCGCGGCGCGCGCGCACTTCGGCGTCCCGTGCATCCTCGATGAGCTGGGTGTTGATCTGCTGGTCGTGCCACAGTGCTAACATCACCCTCGGCACACTGAAACCGACCGTGTCCAGCGACGATGAGCGTGTTGCTCACCGCGGTCGCCGTGTCCAGAGGCGGTGCTGCAGCTGCGCCACGTTGCTGGCCCCCATGACCCACACGAACGGTTGCTGGTGGCGAGGAGGTCGTGGGCCAGCTCCTCCATTGGACTAGTCTGCGCCACGTCATCCGACAGGTGTGCCCCACATGTCGGTTTCCCTGTTTTCCCGGCTATATTCGAGCGTCAGTGCGCCACGTTGCGCATTAGGCGCAGAACAGGTGGTTTTTGTACTTTGGTTCAAATGTGGTACAGTACCAAGTTGTTACCCTAGCCCCTAGTGTGGTGGTTTTGGGTATGGTACAACCATTTTCCTTTTCAAGTACTAAATCGTAACACTTGATTAAGTAGCCAGATGGTGTGCTAAATGTAGGTGTGATACGGCTCCAACGTATCTACTTTTCCAAACACTTTTGCCCTTGTTTTGGATTCTAACTTGCATGATTTGAATGGAACTAACCCGGACTGACGCTGTTTTCAGCAGAACTGCCATGGTGTTATTTTTGCGCAGAAATAAAAGTTCTCGGAAAGACATGAAAATCCACGGAGACACGTTTTGGAATTAATAAAAAATACTGGCGAACGAATCAGCATCAGGGGGCCCACACCCTGTCCACGAGGGTGCCGGGCGCACCCCCTGCCTCGTGGGCCCCCTGGGACTCCACCGACCTCAACCCCAACTCCATATATTCACGTTCGGGGAGAAAAAAATCAGAGAGAAGGATTCATCGCGTTTTACGATACGGAGCCGCCGCCAAGCCGTAATCTTCCTCGAGAGGGCTGATCTGGAGTCTGTTCGGGGCTCCGGAGAGGGGAATCCGTCGCCATCGTCATCATCAACCATTCTCCATCACCAATTTCATGATGCTCATCGCCGTGCGTGAGTAATCGCATCGTAGGCTTGCGGGACGGTGATGGGTTGGATGAGATTTAGCATGTAATCGAGTTAGTTTTGTTAGGGTTTGATCCCTAGTATCCATTATGTTCTAAGATTGATGTTGCTATGACTTTGTTATGCTTAATGCTTGTCACTAGGGCCCGAGTGCCATAATTTCAGATCTGAACCTATTATGTTCTCATGAATATATATGCGTTCTTGATCCTATCTTGCAAGTCAATAGTCACCTACTATGTGTTATGATCCGGCAACCCCGAAGTAACAATAATCGGGACCACTCCCGGTGATGACCGTAGTTTGAGGAGTTCATGTATTCACTAAGTGTTAATGCTTTGGTCCGCTACTCTATTAAAAGGAGGCCTTAATATCCCTTAGTTTCTAATAGGACCCCTCTACCACGGGAGGGTAGGACAAAAGATGTCATGCAAGTTCTTTTCCATAAGCACGTATGACTATATTCGGAATACATGCCTACATTACATTGATGAACTGGAGCTAGTTCTGTGTCACACGATGTTATAACTGTTGCATGAGGAATCGCATCTGACATAATTTTCCATCATTGATCCATTGCCAACGAGCTTTTCACATATTGATCTTTGCTTAGTTACTTTTCCGTTGCCACTGTTACGATTGCTACAAAAACTGCTATTGTTACTTTTGCCATCGTTACCGTTACTTCCATACTACTTTGTTACTAAATACTTTGCTGCAGATATTAAGTCTTTCAGGTGTGGTTGAATTGACAACTCAACTGCTAATACTTGAGAATATTCTTTGGCTCCCCTTGTGTCGAATCAATAAATTTGGGTTGAATACTCTACCCTCGAAAACTATTGCGATCCCCTATACTTGTGGGTTATCAAGAATATTTTCTGGCGCCGTTGCCAGGGTGCATAGCTCTATTCTTTGAGTCACTTGGGATTTATATCTGTTGATCACTATGAGGAACTTGAAAGATGAAAGAACCAAGATTTTTCCATCAACTACGAGGGGAGGTAAGGAACTGCCATCTAGCTCTGCACTTGATTCACCTTCTATTATGAGTAACTTTGCGACACCTACACCTGTTATTGATTCTGATATGTCGCATGTTATTGATGATGCCACTTCTGCTATGCATGATGCTTATCATGAAACTACTTCTATGCTTGATAATAATGTGCCATTAGTTGAATTTCTTGATGAACAACTTGCTAGGGTTAGAGTGAATGAAATTATTGAAATAGATAATATTGATGAAAGTGATGATGAAGATTCTCCCCCTAGATATGAATTGTTTGATGTGCCTGAGGGTTATGTTATGGATGAAGAAACTGCTAGAGACCTTTTTGCTTGCAAAGATAGATATGATATTAAGAAACTGTTAGCTAAGCTGAAAGAAATGTCTTTGAATGCTAGAATGAAATATGACCCTGCTTTTGCTACTTCACATATCTGTATTTCTGATAAGGATTATGATTTCTCTGTCGATCCTGAGTTAATTACTTTGGTTGAATCTGATCCTTTTTATGGCTATGAATCTGAAACTTTTGTGGCACATCTTACTAAATTGAATGATATAGCCACCCTATTCACTCACGAGGAAAAATTCATTACTACTATATCCTTAAGTTATTTTCGTTCTCATTAAAGGGTGATGCTAAAACATGGTTTAATTCTCTTGCTCCTGGTTGTGTGCGTAGTCCCCGGGATATGATTTATTACTTCTCTGCTAAATATTTCCCCGCTCATAAGAAACAAGCTGCCTTAAGGGAAACATATAATTTTGTGCAAATTGAAGAAGAGAGTCTCCCACAAGCTTGGGGGAGGCTTCTCCGATTACTTAATGCTTTGCCTGATCATCCTCTCAAGAAAAATGAAATACTTGATATCTTTTATAATGGACTAACCGATGCTTCCAGAGACCACCTGGATAGTTGTGCTGGTTGTGTTTTCAGAGAAAGAACTATTGAGCAAGCTGAATTGCTATTGAATAATATATTGAGTAATGATAATGATTGGACACTTCCTGAACCAACTCCTAAGCCAACTCCGAAGAAAAGGGGTATTCTATTTCTCAATCGTGAAGATATGCAAGAGGCAAAGAAATCTATGAAAGAAAAGGGTATTAAAGCTAAAGATGTTAAGAATTTATCACCTATTGAAGAAATACATGGTCTTAACAACCCGACACGGGTAGTAGAGGAAAATTCTCTCTATAGATTTGATGAAGGTGAGATTCCTCGTAATAAGTCTGCTAGCCAATGCTTAGATGAGTTTGATAATTTTATTGTTAAACAAGAAAACTTCAATGCTTATATGGTTGTATACTTGAGTGATTATATGTCTAGAGTTAAAGGTGACCTTAAACTTATTAGTAAACATGCTTCTATGGTTACCACTCAGGTAGAACAAGTGCTTAAAGCACAAGATGGTTTGCTCAATGAATTAAATAATAAGAAAATTGATAATGCTGGTAGAGTTATGACTAGAGGGGGTAGAATGACTTAGGAACCTTTGTATCCTGAGGGCCACCCTAAGAGAGATGATCAAGATTCTTAGAGAACTAATGTTGATACACCTAGTCCTTCTAAGAAGAAGAAAAAGAAAAATGATAGGACTTTGCATGCTTCTAATGAACCTGTTGTTGACACACCTGATAATCCCAATGATATTTCTATTTCTGATGCTGAAACACAATCTGGTAATGAACATGAACCTAGTGATAATGTTAATGATGATGTTCATGTTCATGCTCAACCTAGCAATAACAATGATGTAGAGATTGAACCTGTTGTTGATCTTGATAACCCACAATCAAAGAATCAACGTTATGATAAGAGAGACTTCGTTGCTAGGAAGCACGGTAAAGAAAGAGAACCATGGGTTCAGAAACCCATGCCTTTTCCTACTAAACCATCCAAGAAAAAGGATGATGAGGATTTTGAGCACTTTGAAGAAATGATTAGACCTATCTTTTTGCGTATGCGTTTGACTGATATACTTAAAATGAATCCCTATGCTAAGTATATGAAAGATATTGTTACAAATAAAAGAAAGATACCGGAAGCTGAAATTTCCACCATGCTTGCCAAATATACTTTTAAAGGTGGAATACCAAAGAAACTAGGAGATCCAGGAGTACCAACTATACCATGCTCCATTAAAAGAAACTATGTTAAAACTGCTTTATGTGATCTTGGAGCCGGTGATAGTGTTATGCCTCTCTCTTTATATCGTAGACTTGATTTGAATAAGTTGACACCTACTGAAATATCTTTGCAAATGGCCGATAAATCAACTGCTATACCTGTCGGTATTTGTGAGGATGTGTCTGTTGTGGTTGCAAACGTTACTATTTTAATGGACTTTGTTATTCTTGATATTCCCGAGGACGATAGTATGTCTATTATCCTTGGTAGACCCTTTTTGAATACTGTAGGAGCTGTTATTGATTGCAACAAAGGCAATGTCACTTTTAATGTTAATGGTAATGAGCATACGGTACACTTTCCGAGGAAACAACCTCAAGTCCACAATATCAATTCTATTGGAAAAATTTCAACGATTACTTGGAGGTTTTGAATTCCCTCTTCCTACTGTCAAGAAGAAATATGATATTCTTATTGTTGGGGACATGCATATCCCCGTTGAGGTAACCTAGTGTTATTCGAAAATTCTCCGGTTTCATGCGATTCAGAAAGAGTTTGTTAACAAGACTTGATCAACCTTGTTAGTGGATTCCTTTTTATCAGCACGAGATGGATGAAGTTAGAAAGCACAACTCTTTGTACCCTCCTTTTAATTTCTGTTATTTAGGTTAAATAAACCAAAATTAGTATTTTCTGTCTGTTTTCTGAATTATCCTTGCGATAAAAATACCCCAAAAATAAAAGTTCTCCAAACGTCCTGAAAATGAAACATGATTTTTTTCTAGAATATTTAAGAATTTCTGGCACTGAGAACACACCAGGGGGCCCACCATTCGGCTGCCTCGTGGGACCCACGTGGACCCCCTCCACTTATTCCAGCACCCACTCACTTCGTCTTCCTCCAGAAAATATCCTCCCACAGCTCAAACCCATGTTCTAGCTCATCTTGCTGCCATTTTCGATTTCTTTGCTCAAAGCTCCATTCACAAAACTGTTTGGGGAGATTGTTCTTCGGTATGTGACTCCTCCTATGGTCCAATTAGTTTTTGTTCTAGTGCTTTATTTATTGCAAATTTTTGCTGCTAAGGTGACCCTATTCTTGAGCTTGCATGTCAAATTTATATGGTCCAAAGTAGTTTTAATGCATGATATAGCCTCTAGGCACTTGTGGGAGTAGTTGCTATCAATCTTGTTGAGTTTGGTTCATTTTCATTTTGAGTCACTAAAATTTCAGAAATTTTTCAAAGAAAGAAAAATGCATAGGAAAATGTACCAAGGTGGTTCCTCAAGGAAGCAAGGACCAAGGCTCGTGATACGTGAGCCGGACGATGAACCATGGAGGGAAACTCAAGTGCGGCCTTGTGAATGACCGTCAGAGGAGTTTATGGTCCAGGCAGGCATCAAGGATGAATTTGACGCATATGTGCGTAATGCTGATCTCGAGGACTTCATTTCAGATAAGTGCCCGCAGTACCACTACATAACTGATTCCTTTGTGAGGAGGTTTAAATTTACATCTTTGCGCAATTCTCACACTGTTTTTTTATCTTTATGATAAATCATATACCATGGACCTAGAAGATTTTAATACTGCTTGTAAACTCCCGCAGTGGGGCAATGTTAGTGAACCTCGCAAATCTAAATATAAAGACTTTCTTGCTAGTATCACTGTGGGGGAATCTAGAGAAATCACACAAGCTACCATAGGGAGCATTCATTTCCCTTCCATACATTATTTTGCTCTCTTTATAGGTAGATGCATTAACGGTAAAGATGAGGCTTGTCACATGTGCATTCCAGATCTTTGTGTCCACAAGAGTGCGGTATTAGGTGATAAACAATATAACTTGGGGGCCATTGTTGCACGAAGGTTGCATCTTAACGGTACAAGTGGAGATTTGTTTGGTGGAATATATGCAAGTCGTGTAGCTAATTATCTTGGCGTACCCATACATGGAAATGATATGAAGTTGCCTCCTGCTTATCTAGATTATAGTGCTATGGTCCGCCATCAGTTTCTTGAGAGGAATGGACAGTTCCTCCAGTACCGGCTAATCTTTGACAGACATCGCACTGTCCATGTTACCTTCCCTGCTCCTACTTTCTTTGACTTTCAGGCAAAAAGGAGATATGTTATAACAAGAGGAGGCGAACGAGTATGAGAGGAGGACGGAGGCAGCTCGCCTCCAAGCTGCAGCTCGTCGGGCAGTAGCTGCTGCATCTCAGTACGACCCTAGCTATGACTTTGGATATCCGCCAGGCCGGCAGTGGCCATATACCAACTTATGCCAAAAGCCTAATCTTGGGGGAGTACGTATTTCTCTCCGACATAACATTCATGTTCACACACTCATTCTAGTTGTCGGTGCTCATACTTTTTCATTGTACTATCCATGCTAGTTTATTTTCTTTTCTAAGCCTTCTTCTTGTGTGTTTGAAAAAACTTAAGAAAAAACAAAAAAATAGTTGTAGCTTTTAGCTAGTTTACTTTCCATGCATGTAGTAGTAGTAGTAATTTAAAGAAAACCCAAAAACATTTCTCGTTCTTCTTTTGCTTGTTCGGAGCTTTCCCGTGTAAATAGTTTTATCTCTTTTCTTATTCTTTGGGGGTCGAGAGGAGAAGACCATGATGAAAATGTTGAGTGGCTCTCATATGCATTATTGTTGATTTATCCAAGAGCCCATATTACCTTGTCTTCTCCCTTGTATTAAATGCTTGCAGATTCCATCTTAGTCCAATGCACGTGCACTATTATTATTATCCACACTGTTCGGTCGTGCGAGTGAAAGGCAATAATGATGATATATGATGGACTGATTGAGATGAGAAAAGCTGGTATGAACTCGACCTATCTTGTTTTTGTAAATATGATTAGTTCATCGTTCCTAATTCAGCCTATTATGAACAAAAAATGTTTGCAATGACAATTAGAGATTATAGTTGCTCATGCCATGCTTAATTTGCTAGGAGTTTATAATGGTTTACCTTGCGTGCCAACATGCTATTAAAATGGTTGTAATGTGGTATGATAGGGTGGTATCCTCCTTTGAACGATTCAAGTGGCTTGACTTGGCACATGTTCACGCATGTAGTTGAAACAAAATCAATATAGCCTCCACGATATTTATGTTCATGGTGATTTATATCCTACTCATGCTTGCACTCATTGTTGATTAATCTTCTGCATGTTCATGACTATTGTTGCTCTCTAGTTGGTCGCTTCCCAGTCTCTTTCTAGCCTTCACTTGTACTAAGCGGGAATACTGCTTGTGCATCCACTTCCCTAAAACCCCAAAGTTATTCCGTATGAGTCCACCATACCTTCCTATATGCGGTATTTACCTGCCGTTCCAAGTAAATTTGTATGTTCCAAAGTATAAACCTTCAATTAAAATTCTGTTTTGTATGCTCGAATAGCTCACATATCAACTAGGACTGTCTATATCTTCTATGCTAGGTGGGTTATTCTCACGATGAGTGGACTCCGCTCATCACTCATGAGAAAATGGCCGGTAACCGGGATGCCTAGTCCCATGCTCAAATCAAAATAATTGGAAACAAAACTCCCCCAGGATTGTTGTTAGTTGGAGGCACCCGTTGTTTCGGACAAGCCATGGATTGATGTTTGTTGGTGGTGGGGGAGTATAAACTTTACCATTCTGTTTGGGAACCGCCTATAATGTGTGTATCATGGAAGATATCGAGATCTCATGGTTGTTATGTTGACAATGAAAGTATGCCACTCAAAATATTATTTATCTCTGTTTTAAAACTTGAGCTCTGGCACCTCTGCAAATCTCTGCTTCCCTCTGCGAAAGGCCTATCTATTTACTTTTATGTTGAGTCATCATCCTCTTATTAAAAAGCACCAGTTGGAGAGCACCGCTGTCATTCGCATGCATTGCTATTAATTTACATCGAGTATTACTGTGACTGGATCTCTTTTACCATGAATTACAATGTCTAGTCAGTCCTTGATCTTTAGGGGTGCTCTGCATTTATGTTTTGCGGTCTCAGAAAGGGCTAGCGAGATACCATCTTGTTATATCATGTTATGATTGTTTCGAGAAAGTGTTGTCAACCGAGATTTATTATTATTTCTCGCTAGTTGATTATGCCATTGATATGAGTAAACATGAGACCTAAATGTTATTGTGAATATGGTTAGTTCATAATCTTTGCTGAAAACTTGAATGTTGGCTTTACATATTTGCAACAACAAGATCAAACAGAGTTTGTAAAAGTTTTTCTTTATCACTTTCAGTTTGTCAACTGAATTGCTTGAGGACAAGCAAAGGTTTAAGCTTGGGGGAGTTGATACGTCTCCAGTGTATGTACTTTTCCAGACACTTCTGCACTTGTTTTGGACTCTAACTTGCATGATTTGAATGGAACTAACCCGGACTGACGCTGTTTTCAGCAGAACTGCCATGGTGTTATTTATGTGCAGAAATAAAAGTTCTCGGAAAGACCTAAAAATCCACGGAGACACATTTTGGAATTAATAAAAAATACTGGCAAAAGAATCAGTATCAGGGGGCCCACACCCTGTCCACGAGGGTGCAGGGCGCCCCCTACCTCGTGGGCCCCGTGGGACTCCACCGACCTCAACCTCAACTCCATATATTCACGCTCGGGGAGAAAAAAATCAGAGAGAAGGATTCATCGCGTTTTACGAAACGAAGCCGCTGCCAAGCCCTAATCTTCCTTGGGAGGGCTGATCTGGAGTCCGTTCGGGGCTCCGGAGAGGGCAATCCGTCGCCATCGTCATCATCAACCATCCTCCATCACCAGTTTCCTGATGCTCACCATCGTGCGTGAGTAATCCCATCGTAGTCTTGCTGGACAGTGATGGGTTGGATGAGATTTACAATGTACTCGAGTTAGTTTTGTTAGGGTTTGATCCCTGGTATCCATTATGTTCTAAGAATGATGTTGCTATGACTTTGCTATGCTTAATGCTTGTCACTAGGGCCCGAGTGCCATGATTTCACATCTGAACCTATTATGTTTTCATTAATATATGTGCGTTCTTGATCCTATCTTACAAGTCAGTAGTCACCTACTATGTGTTATGATCCGGCAACCCCGAAGTGACAATAATCGGGACCACTCCCGGTGATGATCGTAGTTTGAGGAGTTCATGTATTCACTAAGTGTTAATGCTTTGGTCCGCCACTCTATTAAAAGGAGGCCTTAATATCCCTTAGTTTCCAATAGGACCCCGCTGCCACGGGAGGGTAGGACAAAAGATGTCATGCAAGTTCTTTTCCATAAGCAGGTATGACTATATTTGGAATACATGCCTACATTACATTGATGAACTGGAGCTAGTTCTGTGTCACCCTATGTTATAACTGTTGCATGAGGAATCGCATCCGACATAATTATCCATCATTGATCCATTGCCTACGAGCTTTTCACATATTGATCTTTGCTTAGTTACTTTTCCGTTGCCACTGTTATGATTGCTACAAAAACTGCTACTATTACTTTTGCCACCGTTACCGTTACTTCCATACCACTTTGCTACTAAATACTTTGATGTAGATATTAAGTCTTTCAGGTGTGGTTGAATTGACAACTCAACTGCTAATACTTGAGAATATTCTTTGGATATTCTTGTGTCGAATCAATAAATTTGGGTTGAATACTCTACCCTCGAAAACTGTTGCGATCCCCTATACTTGTGTGTTATCAAGGTGTCCGACTGTTTGAAAGAATAATTGAGGTGTGCCTGGTCCATGCCCGCATTTAGGGGTCCAACTTACCATGTTCCGGCAGTAGTAATTATACTAGTCCCTGCATACTCCCTCTATTTCAATTACTCCACATTTTAGCTTTGCTCAAAGTCAAACTTTGTAAACTTTGACAAAGTTTATAGATAGAAATAATAACAGATACAATAACAAATCAATACCATTAGATTCATTATTGAATAGGGATAATTGTATTTATACCCTTAGTTGTGTCCCCCTCAACCAAATTGCCCCTAGCTTTTGAAAACACGTGGTCTTGCCCGACCCACTTTGTCATCTTGTGCTTTTGCCCTTTGGCCGTTTGACCGTCACATTGAAAACTTCATAACTAATTCATACTAAATCGGAAAAATGCAAATAAGATACCAAAATGTTTCGAAAAACATCACCTGTATGTCAATGTCACTTGCATTCATGACAAAAGTATTGGTAAGTAGCCATCCGAGTTTTAGCTCTTATCATACCACCATGAATAGTAAACTCTATAAAACTTCAAAAAATTCAAGAAAAATTTGGTGGCAAAGAATTGTAAATGTTTTAAGTGCTTGCCAAGTTTCATGAGGGAATGACATTCATGGAAGTCGTGGCAAAAGAAGCAGTCTATTTTTGAGTGTTGATTGTTTTTTTGCCACGACTTCCACGAATGCCATTCCCTGATGAAACTTGGCAAGCACTTAAAAGATTTACAATTCTTTGGCACCAAATTTTTCATGAATTTTTTGAAGTTTTTTTAGACTTTCCTATTCATGGTGGTATGATAAGAGCTAAAATTGTCATGAATGCAAGTGACATTGACATACAGGTGATGTTTTTCCAAACATTTTCATATCTTATTTGCATTTTTCTGATTAAGTATGAATTAGTTATGAAGTTTTAAAGGGCAAATGCACAAGATGACAAAGTGGGTCCGGCAAGACCACGTGTTTTCAAAAACTAGGGGCAATTTGGTTGAGGGGGACACAACTAAGGGTATAAATACAATTATCCCTATTGAATATACTTTCACATCATATAGATTTGCTATTGTAAATGTTCATATTTCTACTCTTACTAGCAAGATGCCCGTGCGTTGCACGTAACATCAAGATGCATTTGTATGACTAGTTTATCTTGTGAGAGAAAAGGATTAACGAGGGAAGGCCTTATTTGCAAATGCGGAGAGGTGTGTGGGTACCTTTTTACAAAATTCCCATAGTTTCCTTCCTATCCGTTAGATATAAATTGGACGGCCTATATTGCAGGATGGCAGGCACACCATCATCACAAACTCTATTTTTTATAAGAGTCCGTCCGATTTATATCTGACAGGTAGGATGGAAACTATGGAAATTTTGCAAAAAGATACCCACACCCCTTTCCACATTTGCAAATAAGGCCTTCCCTCATTCATCCTTTTCTCCCACAAGATAAACTACTCATACAAATGCATCTTGATGTTCCGTGCAACGCACGGGCATCTTGCTAGTGTAGATAAAAAGCAGATTTGGTGATGATGGTGTGCCTGCCATCCTGCAATATAGGCCGTCTAATCTATATCTAACGGATACGAAGGAAACTATGACAGTTTACCCACACTCCTCCCCACATTTGCAGATAAGGCCTTCCCTTGTTCATCCTTTTCTCCTACAAGATCTTGATGTTCCGTGCAACCCACAGGCATCTTGCTAGTTTTCTATAAATTTGGTCAAATTTTATGAAGTTTGACTTCAGTCAAACCTAATATGAAGAGTAAATAAAAACAGAGGGAGTATCTTACTACCCGACCAAGACGAAAGGGAAAACAAGACAACTTATTGTTTATTTGAGCCGTTCAAGTGTAATCATGTGGCATTGCTTATTTCTCATTCCTCTCCGACCCTCTTCTCCATCGATCTTGCCGCCCTCCGATCGGGTCCATCCTCCCGCATGCCTCATTTGAACATTCCGCCGAGTATCATTCGCATGTGGGCCTAGACCATGCTTGTATTTCCAATGTTGTAATTTGTCCAACATGAATACAAACAAACGGTTCGTTTAAAGTTTCACTTTGCCTCCACTACATGTCGCTTCCCGTCTTAGTTTGACATCCCATTCGGTTCATGCCCCGACACATCTTGACGAGATCGATTGATGTTGAGAGATCAATTGTGTGTCGTGCAAGGAGATAAAGGTTTGGTCTGTTTCTATGATAGAAATGACCCACATGGGGGTCTGTGGGGATCAAAGGGAGTATATTGTACGTTCATAAGCAAAACGAACGTATTGTACCCACCCTACTCCTCTTTCAATCGATCTCCAGACCCCGAGAGGAAATCGAGAGAGAACGAGTGGGTGCATGTGTGATACCTAAGGCGGATTCAAAATTTTGAACCAGTGATCATAGCATCCGCCAATCATATATAAAGGGTATTCAATGTTCATTTCGCTTTTGAGCACACAATATACTCCCTCCGATCCTTTCTAGTTTACAATAAGTTTTATGTGTAGTCAAAGTATCTCTACTTTGATCAAACTTACAGAAAAAAAGTATCAACATTCAACAACGCCCAATCAATATTGTTAGATTCGTACGTACTCCTAGATTTGTATTCAAACAAAGATGGTTTCCAATTTGTTTTCAACCACGTGAATGTGCTTGTTCTCGCGCATGCTCTTCCTACTAGGATTTCACCACGTATAGCCAGTCCAATAGTAACTTTTTTAAGCTCCCTGTCCAATAGTACTAGTGGAGTACTGACAACATCTGTTGTAGAGTATGTAGTGCTCGTAGTACTCCCTCCTTCCATTTACAATAGTGGGCTTATAGCCCGCTTAGATGGCACTTTTGCCTATGTGGAGGATAGAGATGTGAAAAGTAAGGGGAGTGAGCTCTCATGCAAGAGCCTAGGTATATACGCATTCCTAGGTAAATACAATAAATATGAAGAAAGAGATAGAGAGTGGAAAAAAGTACTATAGCCAACCTTATATTTTTTTTGCGGGAAATAGCCAACCTTATAGCCCACACTATTGTATGAGTGCATATAGATGATGGCTATAGATGACATGGAAGTTCCTTATAGCAATCGGCTGGCTATATTATTAACCATGCTCTAATGCATTTTTCAAAACTACCTTTGACTATTGACAAGATTAATAGTACATCAGATGTATAATGTGAAAATTATATCATTTGAAGCTCCTTTCACATACGAATTTGACCATATGCTTTGTGTAAGTTGCATGCCATATGTTATTACTCTAACATTTGGTCAAAGTTAGCCTCGAAAAATGCATTAGGCCCTGTATAGTAGATGGAAGGAGGGACTAGTAGTGGAAGTGGATCATCTGACGTAGGTATCCTTGCCTTACCCTCCCTTTTGGCCACTTACTAGCGGACCCCATACTTTCTAGGCCCCGCATGTCAGTTACTCAATGGGTTCGGCCACGACAGGGGATCCTCATCCGTAGTATACCCCCTCTGTTTTTATTTACTCTGCATAAAATGGAGGGAGTGGTAGTATAAATGATGCGGGCGGGGGAGGCGGAGGGACGTCGGTTTTCTCTCAACTGCGGTCCCACAAGTGAGCGAAAATGCAAGATGAAGCGTGTTCCATTCGGTGAGCGACATGGAGGGTCCAGCGTGCCAGGGTGCAACGCGAACGCAACAAGAGCGATCTACAGTCAAAACCGATTGGCCGGTCGTCACTGAAACCACTATTCACACCAGAACCTTCGCTGCTCGGCCTACGCCAGCCACTGCCCCAAAACCACACCTCGTCTCCAGCCCATTCCCCAACCTTTTGATCCCCTAGCCCGCATCAAGCGTCCCCTAGTTCTCTGGAAAGCCATGGTGCGCCGCAAAATCACGTACTACAAGATGCTGACGCCGGAGCGGCGCGCGGAAATCGCGGCGGCGGTCAGCGCCACTCACCTTTGTTCCCAATCTCGCTTTGCGGCGGGCCAATCCCCAAGTTCTCTGGAGCCAAACTACAAGGAGGAGGAAGCCGATACAATGTTCATGGCGGAGGTTACGGCACAGAAGGCCCCCGATGGGTGTGAGACGATGGACGTCGACTTCATGCCGGCGTCCGGGTCCCCCATGGTGTAGGCGGACCAGCGGTTCAACCTGGCGATACTAAAGGAGGACCGGGAGGCAGAGGCTCAACTCGACATGGAGCGCGCGCACGCCACTGCCATCGAGGCCCTCCTACAGGTGGAACCGGATGTCGTGGATGTGAACCAGGCGGCGGAGGCTCAACTTGACGCGGAGCGCCCGGATACTGCTGCCATCGAGGCCCTCCTGCAGGCGAAACCGGACGTCCTGGACTTGAACCGGGTGGCAGAGGCTCAACTCGACGCGGAGCGCGCGGATGCCACTGCCATCGAGGCCCTCCTGCAGGCCGAATCGGACATCCTGGACTTGAACCAGGCGGCGGAGGCTCAACTCGACGAGGAGCGCGCGGATGCCACTGCCATCGAGGCCCTCCTGCAGGTGGAACCGGACGTCCTGGACTTGAACCGGACAATGCTCTCGTCAGTGCAGAGCGCCCGCACGCTCCGCATGAACGAGTAGCTGGAGGCCGAGGACAACCACGGTGCGGAGACACACATCGGCAGCTACGGCTAGTTTGTGCCGACAGCCAAAGACGACGAGGCCGTCTTGTTCTGCGAGCAGTGATAGTTTTTCCTTATGTTGTTGTTTAGGGATATTTTGTTGTGTAAAAACATATATTGTTATGCAAGTCGCCTGACTTTCATCATTTGGGTCAGTCTACCATTTCAGGCGGTTGGATGAATATCCTACGTCTCCTAACCCTTCTTCCTCACCTCTTCTTCCCCAACAGACCACTGCACGGGCCGTACGGATCCTCCCCAACATGTAGTTGGATAAACATACTGTATGAATGAAAATTATGTGTCAGCGGTAGGATGGCTGAGTTTGGTTTGTTCACATACGGTAGCACGTGCCTGTGAGGGTGCATTCCCTTGGTTGGGTTTGCGGCGTGCAGGAGCGACTGTGTGAGGGTGTGGTGCGACCGCGACAGCCATGCGCAAGTGTACCTCCTTTTCATTTTGAAAACTTTAGGCAAGCTTGGCAAAAATGTGTGGCGAAGTATGGCAATGCAAGGCCTAGACCCAAACAGGATAAAAGTACGTACGTACTAGGAGTACTAGTGTTAAAAAAGAAAGGCGAGGTTTTCCTTCACGGGATTAATCGATACAAATCCTCGTTTGATGTGTCAATTAATGTGTATTTTTTTCTCCAAAGCCCAAAGAGCTAACGATCTCACTCCTCATCGCTTGATTAATGCAGCGCCATGCAAACCAACCTTCTCACTCCCGCATGCATGCAAGGGTATATTAATGTCCTTGGTTGCTAGTACGAGGCAAACCCCATCAATTTTGCCTCAATTAGTGTTAGTGGCCTTTTGCAGATTGTATTTTCGATATATTGGCCTTGTGTACAAATAACTATTTGACTTTTTCCCCATTGCGGTGAGCCGGTGACGTCGACGATATCTCGAACGTTGTGGTTTGGCGAAGTGCGTTCGACGAAGAACACCATTGAAGGAGACCACGGTAAGTCGTTCGCAAGTGTCGCCTGCAAGCCGAGACAACCGCCTTATTTGCATCCAGGAAGTTCATTGAACCAAAGGACGCGTAAATATACTAGTACTACTAGTACACAATAGCGTCGTCTATCCAGCTTAGTGTGGTGAGGTGGTTTCTCGAAGAAGACGATGGAGAAGAGGAGTCAGCGAAGAGTGAAATGATGGTTGCTTCGTCCGTGCTTTGTGATTTTAAGCCTCACTTCTTTCTGATTTGTGATAGAAGGGACGGGGGAGTAGACTCTGTGCTCTATACTGTACATGCGTCGAAGCACGGGAGAAAGAGGAGATACTTTGCATTTTTCTATTCCTTCAATCAATCAATCAGGGAGCTTCGGTTACATCTTTTTGGCTTTGGCAGCACCGTCCACAATGCTCCCATCGATGCGAAAAGCTATTTTCACATTTGGCTACACGTTATGGATGCCCTTAACCGTACCACTTGGTTTTGTTCATGTGTGCTATCTATACAAATCTCAATTATATTGATCTAAAAAATTATAGAATAAAGATTAGTAAAAAGGAGGTGATTTTGCCGCGCGGATGGCGGGGGAGGTTTCTTATTTTTAGAGGACGTTGGCCTGGCGGTTTGCTAACATGCGGTCCCATGTGTCAGTGATTTACCAAGCCGATCCGCATCCCACATGAGGCAGAACAATGGCAGAAGCAACACGTGGTTAACTTGAAGAAGATGAGGGAGAAGCGGATTCAGCAACGAGTGAAATGATGTTTGCTTCGTCCGTCCAACTTCTTTTTTTAGCACTATTACTTCGTCCCTCCAACTTAACTGCGGGAATGGTGCAGCTTTGTGATTTGACACCTCATTGCTCATTACTACGCAGGCGCCATGACTGGGGTGCTTCACCCCTGCTGCTCTGCACTGTATTTCGGTATGGCACGTGGACCCGGTAGCTTGATGTCCCACATGTCGGCGAAAGGGACTAGAACATTTATTAAAGCGAGCGCTCAACTCTTACGACGGAGGAGTACATGACACGGCGGCCCAGTGAACTATTACTTGTACTATATAGTACTATAGTTTTGTTGTTTCGCACGATCCATCGATACAAACCCGATTAAACATGAAAAGGCGGGATTTTTCCCGCGCGGTAGATGTTACTGGCCATACATTTCAAAGGCAATTTTAATGTATGCAAACTGAATAATTCTGTAACAATATGATATCTAGTAAAACTGAAAACACATATGATTTACTGTGTTAGAGTGTAGTAGTAGTGTTGTATTGCATAGTTGTTAGATGTAACATGCGAAAACGTGTAGAGATGTAGTTTTGGAGGTCCTACAGAGAGAAAAGCGTAATAGGGTTACCGGACTTCAGAATACGCTCATTACGTTCACTATAGACGTTTTGCGGTGATCATACGGTCACTTGCTCACCATTCAGCATCGGATTGCACTCTGTTGACCGGCCAAATAGTCTACGTGGCACCATGTTGACTAGTTAAATTGACCACGTTCCTTGTGGGTCCCACCTGTCAGTTCGCATAGGAAAAAGGTCAGATAAACACAAATTTATGCAGGCGCGACAAGACTCCAACCCGTGCGCGGGAACCACTGCTACCTCTTGAGCATTGCGTTGGTTTTCCCTTGAAGAGGAAAGGGTGATGCAGTAAAGTAGCTTAAGTATTTCCCTCAGTTTTTTAGAACCAAGGTATCAATCCAGTAGGAGGCCACGCTCAAGTCCCTCGCACCTACACAAACAAATAAAAACCTCGCAACCAACGCGATAAAGGGGTTGTCAATCCCTTCACGGTCACTTAAGAAAGTGAGATCTGATAGATATGATAAGGTAATATTTTTGGTATTTTTATAATAAAGATGCAAAGTAAAATAAAAGGCAATAAAAATAGCTAAGTGTTGGAAGATTAATATGATGGAAAATAGACCCGGAGGCCATAGGTTTCACTAGTGGCTTCTCTCAAGAGCATAAGTATTATGGTGGGTGAACAAAGTACTGTTGAGCAATTGACAGAATTGAGCATAGTTATGAGAATATCTAGGTATGATCATGTATATAGGCATCACGTCCGCGACAAGTAGACCGACTCCTGCCTGCATCTACTACTATTACTCCACACATCGACCGCTATCCAGCATGCATCTAGAGTATTAAGTTCAAAAGAACAGAGTAACGCTTTAAGTAAGATGACATGATGTAGAGGGATAAACTCATGCAATATGATATAAACCCCATCTTGTTATCCTCGATGGATACAATACAATACGTGCCTTGCTGCCCCTGCTGTCAATGGGAAAGGACACCGCAAGATTGAACCCAAAGCTAAGCACTTCTCCCATTGCAAGAAAGATCAATCTAGTAGGCAAAACCAAACTGATAATTCGAAGAGACTTGCAAAGATAACCAATCATACATAAAATAATTTAGAGAAGATTCAAATATTGTTCATAGATAAACTTGATCATAAACCCACAATTCATCGGTCTCAACAAACACACCACAAAAGAAGATTACATCGAATAGATCTCCACGACAATCGTGGAGAACTTTGTATTGAGATACAAAGAGAGAAGAAGCCATCTAGCTAATAACTATGGACCCGAAGGTCTGAGGTAAACTACTCACACATCATCAGAGAGGCTATGGTGTTGATGTAGAAGCCCTCCGTGATCGATGCCCCCTCCGGCAGGACGCCGGAAAAGGCCCCAAGATGAGATCTCACTGGTACAGAAGGTTGCGGCGGTGGAATTAGGTTTTCATGGATGCTTCTATTGGTTTGGGGGTACGTAGGTATATATAGGAGGAAGAAGTACGTCGGTGGAGCAATGTGGGCCCCACGAGGGTGGAGGGCGCGCCCAGGGGGTAGGCGCGCCCCCTGCCTCGTGCTCTCCTGGTTGCTTTCTTGGCGTAGGGTCCAAGTCCTCTGGATCACGTTCGTTCCGAAAATCACGTTCCCGAAGGTTTCATTCCATTTGGACTCTGTTTGATATTCTTTTTCTGCGAAACACTGAAATAGGCAAAAAACAGCAATTTGGGTGGGCCTCCGGTTAATAGTTAGTCCCAAAAATAATATAAAAGTGTATAATAAAGCCCGTTAAACATCCAAAACAGAATATAATATAGCATGGAACAATCAAAAATTATAGATACGTTGGAGACGTATCAAGCATCCCCAAGCTTAATTCCTGCTTGTCCTCGAGTAGGTAAATGATAAAACCAGAATTTTTGATGTGGAATGCTACTTGGCATAATTTCAATGTAATTCTCTTAATTGTGGTATGAATATTCAGATCCGAAAGATTCAAGACAAAATTTTAATATTGACATAAAAATAATAATACTTCAAGCATACTAACTAAGCAATTATGTCTTCTCAAAATAACATGGCCAAAGAAAGTTATCCCTAGAAAATCATATAGTCTGGCTATGCTCTATCTTAACCACACAAAGTATTTAAATCATGCACAACCCCGATGACAAGCCAAGCAATTGTTTCATACTTTTGGTGTTCTCAAAATTTTTCAATCTCCACGCAATACATGAGCGTGAGCCATGGACATAGCACTATATGTGGAATAGAATGGTGGTTGTGGAGAAGACAAAAAGGGAGAAGATAGTCTCACATCAACTAGGCGTATCAACGGGCTATGGAGATGCCCATCAATAGATATTAATGTGAGTGAGTAGGGATTGCCATGCAACGGATGCACTAGAGCTATAAGTATATGAAAGCTCAACAAAAGAAACTAAGTGGGTGTGCATCCAACTCGCTTGCTCACGAAGACCTAGGGCATTTTGAGGAAGCCCATCATTGGAATATACAAGCCAAGTTCTATAATGAAACATTCCCACTAGTATATGAAAGTGATATCATAGGAGACTCTCTATCATGAAGATCATGGTGCTACTTTGAAGCACAAGTGTAGTAAAAGGATAGTAACATTGTCCCTTCTCTCTTTTTCTCTCATTTTTTTATTTGGGCCTTTTCTCTTTTTTATGGCCTCTTTTTTTTTGTTCGGAGTCTCATCCCGACTTGTGGGGGAATCATAGTCTCCATCATCCTTTCCTCACTTGGGACAATGCTCTAAAAATGCTGATCATCACACTTTTATTTACTTACAACTCAACAATTACAACTCAATACTTAGAACAAAATATGACTCTATGTGAATGCCTCCGGCTGTGTACCGGGATATGCAATGAATCAAGAGTGACATGTATGAAAGAATTATGTACGGTGGCTTTGCCACAAATACGATGTCAACTACATGATCATGCGAGGCAATATGACAATGATGGAGCGTGTCATAGTAAACGGGACGGTGGTAAGTTGCATGGCAATATATCTCGGAATGGCCATGGAAATGCGATGATAGGTAGGTATGGTGGCTGTTTTGAGGAAGGTATATGGTGGGCGTATGATACCGGCGAAAAGTGCGCGGTATTAGAGAGGCTAGCAGTGGTGGAAGGAAGAGAGTGCGTATAATCTATGGACTCAACATTAGTCATGAAGAACTCATATACTTATTGCAAAAATCTACAAGTTATCAAAGCAAAGTAGTACGCGCATGCTCCTAGGGGGATAGATTGGTAGGAAAAGACCATCGCTCGTCCCCGACCACCACTCATAAGGAAGACAATCAATAAATAAATCATGCTCCGACTTCATCACATAACGGTTCACCATACGTGCATGCTACGGGAATCACAAACTTTAACACAAGTATTTCTCAAATTCAAAACTACTCAACTAGCATGAATCTAATATCACCATCTTCATATCTCTAAACAATTATCAAGCATCAAACTTCTCATAGTATTCAACACACTCATAAGAAATTTTTTGCTAATCTTGAATGCCTATCATAATTAAAGAAAATTACCACGCTGTTTTGTAGGAATCTCAAAATAATATAAGTGAAGCATGAGAGAACAATAGTTTCTATAAAACAAATCCACCACCGTGCTCTAAAAGATATAAGTGAAGCACTAGAGCAAAAACTATATATCTCAAAAGATATAAGTGAAGCACATAGAGGATTCTAATAAATTCCAAACCATGTGTGTCTCTCTCAAAAGGTGTGTACAGAAAGGATGATTGTGGTAAACTAACAAATAAATATTCAAATAATACAAGACGCTCCAAGCAAAACACATATCATCTGGCGAATAAAAATATAGCTCCAAGTAAAGTTACCGATGGAAGTAGACGAAAGAGGGGATGCCTTCCGGGGCATCACCATGCTTTGGCTTTTTGGTGTCCTTAGATTATCTTGGGGTGCCATGGGCATCCCCAAGCTTAGGCTCTTGCCACTCCTTGTTCCATAATCCATCAAATCTTTTACCCAAAACTTGAAAACTTCACAACACAAAACTTAGCAGAAAATCTCGTGAGCTCCGTTAGCGAAAGAAAACAAAACACCACTTCAAGGTACTGTAATGAACTCATTCTTTATTTATATGGGTGTTAAACCTACTGTATTCCAACTTCTCTATGGTTTATTAACTATTTTACTAGCCATAGATTCATCAAAATAAGCAAACAACACACGAAAAACAGAATCTGTCAAAAACAGAACAGTCTGTAGTAATCTGTAACTAACGCAAACTTATGGAACTCCAAAAAATCTACCAAAATAGGACGACCTAGAAAATTTGTTTATTGATCAGCAGCAATTAGAATAAATATTTTATCACGTTCTGGTGATTTTTAACAATTGTTTTCGTGAATAGAAAGCTTCTGGAATTACAGCAAGATCAAATAACTATCATCCAAGAAGATCCTATAGGTTTAACTTGGCACAAACACTAATTAAAACATAAAAGCAAATCTAACCAGAGGCTAGATCACATATTTATTCCTAAACAGAAGAGAAAAGCAAAAAACTAAAAATAAAATTGGGTTGCCTCCCAACAAACGCTATCGTTTAGCGCCCCTAGCTAGGCATTGAGATTTCGATGATGCTTACATGAAAGACAAGAATTGAAGCGCAAAGAGAGCATCATGAAACACGTAAAAAACACATCTAAGTCTAACATACTTCCTATGCATAGGCATCTTATAGGCAAACAAATTATCATAGCAAGCAAAAACTAGCATATGCAAGGAAGCGGGAAGAAACAATAGCAATCTCAACATAACGAGAGGTAACTTATTATCATGAAAATTTCTACAACCATATTTTCCTCTCTCATAATAATTACATGTGGGATCATAAGCAAATTCAACAAAATAGTTATCAATAAAATATTTTCAACACGATCCACATGCATGCAAAGTTGACACTCTTCCAAAATAGTGGGATTAACATTAACTAAAGTCATGACCTCTCCAAACCCACTTTTCTCAGAAATTTCATAAGATTGAACATTCTCCAAATATGTGGGATCTAAAGTTGACACTCTTCCAAACCCACTTTCAATATTATTGCAAAAATTATTATCAATCTCATATTCATCATGGGGCTTAAATAAATTTTCAAGATCATAAGAAGAATCACCCCAATCATTATCATTGCAACAACTAGTAGACATAGCAAAACTAGCATCCCCAAGCTTAGGGTTTTGCATATTATTAGCACAATTGACATCAAGATAATTTATAGTAAAATCATTGCAATCATGCTTTTTATTCAAGGAGCTATCGTGAATCTCTTCATAAAGTACTTCATCACAATTTTCAGATTCACAAATTTCAAGCAAAACTTCATAAAGTTAATCTAGTGCACAAAACTCACTAGCAATCGGTTCATCATAATTGGATCTCTTAAAGAGATTAGAAAGTGGATGAGGATCCATAAAATCTTAGCAAGCGAAGATGCAAGCAAAAAGAAGGCACATGTTAACACAAGATTGAACGGAGGAAGGGCGAATAAAACGGCAAGGGTGAAGTGGGGGAGAGAAAAACGAGAGGCCAATGGCAAAAATGTAATGCGAGGGATAAGAGTTTGTGATGGGTACTTGGTATGTCTTGACTTTTGCGTAGACACCCCGGCAACGGCGCCAGAAATGGCTCGTTGACAGCAAATCAAATCTTGACTTGACTTGGCGTGAATCTCCCCGGCAACGGCGCCAGAAATCCTTCTTGCTACCTCTTGAGCACTGCGTTGGTTTTCCCTTGAAGAGGAAAGGGTGATGCAATAAAGTAGCGTAAGTATTTCCATCAGTTTTTGAAAACCAAGGTATCAATCCAGTAGGAGGCCACACTCAAGTCCCTCGCACCTACACAAAAAAATTAAAACCTCGCAACCAACGCGATAAAGGGGTTGTCAATCCCTTCACGGTCACTTACGAAAGTGAGATCTGATAGATATGGTAAGGTAATATTTTTGGTATTTTTATAATAAAGATGCAAAGTAAAATAAAAGGCAATAAAAATAGCTAAGTGTTGGAAGATTAATATGATGGAAGATAGACCCGGGGAGCATAAGTATTATGGTGGGTGAACAAATTACTGTTGAGCAATTGACAGAATTGAGCATAGTTATGAGAATATCTAGGTATGATCATGTATATAGGCATCACGTCCGCGACAAGTAGACCGACTCCTGCCTGCATCTACTACTATTACTCCACACATCGACCGCTATCCAGCATGCATCTAGAGTATTAAGTTCAAAAGAACAGAGTAACGCTTTAAGTAAGATGACATGATGTAGAGGGATAAACTCATGCAATATGATATAAACCCCATCTTGTTATCCTCGATGGAAACAATACAATACGTGCCTTGCTGCCCCTGCTGTCAATGGGAAAGGACACCGCAAGATTGAACCCAAAGCTAAGCACTTCTCCCATTGCAAGAAAGATCAATCTAGTAGGCAAAACCAAACTGATAATTCGAAGAGACTTGCAAAGATAACCAATCATACATAAAAGAATTCAGAGAAGATTCAAATATTGTTCATTGATAAACTTGATCATAAAACCACAATTCATCGGTCTCAACAAACACACCGCAAAAGAAGATTACATCGAATAGATCTCCACGAGAATCATGGAGAACTTTCTATTGAGATCCAAAGAGAGAGAAGAAGCCATCTAGCTAATAACTATGGACCCGAAGATCTGAGTTAAACTACTCACACATCATCGAAGAGGCTATGGTGTTGATGTAGAAGCCCTCCGTGATCAATGCCCCCTCCGGCAGGACGCCGGAAAAGGCCCCAAGATGGGATCTCACGGGTACAGAAGGTTGCGGCGGTGGAATTAGGTTTTCGTGGATGCTTCTGTTGGTTTGGGGGTACGTAGGTATATATAGGAGGAAGAAGTACGTCGGTGGAGCAATGTGGGCCCCAAGAGGGTGGAGGGCGCGCCCAGGGGGTAGGCGCGCCCCCTGCCTCGTGCTCTCCTGGTTGCTTTCTTGGCGTAGGGTCCAAGTCCACTGGATCATGTTCGTTTCAAAAATCACGTTCCCGAAGGTTTCATTCCGTTTGGACTCCATTTGATATTCTTTTTCTGCGAAACACTGAAATAGGCAAAAAAACAACAATTTGGGCTGGGCCTCCGGTTAATAGGTTAGTCCCTAAAATAATATAAAAGTGTATAATAAATCCCGTTAAACATCCAAAACAGAATATAATATATCATGGAACAATAAAAAATTATAGATACGTTGGAGACGTATCAACCACCTGGTTGTGTATGTGCCTGTCAGGGCCTGATGTGTGCGCATGCACGTGTAGGTTGAGCACTTTAGTGTGAGAGTGTGTGTTGGTCGTGTGGTGTGTGCATGCATGCGTGTGTGTGTGCATGTGAGTGTTGCGTGCGTGCATGGCTGCGTGTGTACATGTGAGTGTTGCGTGCATGCGTGGCTGCATGTATTCGTGTGAGTGTTGCGTGCATGCAGTTCATGTGCATGTGTGTGTGTATAATCACCACACCAGCTCGTGTGTGTTAAAACAGACGGCTCAGCATACCAATACAAGGCCACCTTGTCCGCTGTGCCCGCGGTCATGACTTCGAACCACCGTCTAATATTTTTTTGTCGTTTGTTTTCATTCTTACTAGCAAGATGCCCGTGCGTTGCACGTAACATTAAGATGCATTTGTATGACTAGTTTATCTTGTGAGCGAAAAGGATGAACGAGGGAAGGCCTTATTTGCAAATGTGGACAGGTGTGTGGGTACCTTTTTGCAAAATTGCCATAGTTTACTTCCTATCCGTCAGATATAAATCAGACGACCTATATTGCAGGATGGCAGACACACCATCATCACCAACTCTGTTTTTTTATAGGAGTGTAGAGTAGATAAAAGCCGACAGGTGGGCCCAATGGTAGTGAGATAATGTGATGCAACACTAGAGGTGCCACGTGGAGCGTTTAACTGGTTAACTAGTCGTGCCTTGAGCAAATACAGAGCTATACGGTGAGCCCGTGACTGCATAATAACCACAAAACATAAATGGTGACCGTAATGTGTGGATTCTAAAGTCCAATGTACGTATCATGCTTTCGCTTCAAGTATAATGATCGTCATTGTATATATCGCGAGAGAAATATGAAACATGTGTGAGTGTGCTGGGGGCGTACTTTTAGAGGACCTGGAGATAGTTTGTGTGCGTACGTGAAAGGGGCATAGAGGGGGTGTATGCGATGGAGAGAGAGATGCTCTTCGTTTCTCTTTATTATGACTAACTTTATATATAGTATAGAAATATAAAAATTCACAGTGCAGAATAAATATCATTGTGGGCACCATGCAATGCAAATTAACGTTCATATCCTCCATATAACTTTGTAATGTTGTATATATGTAGGAATTCTAAAATAATTTTTTGGCCACACTTTATTCCAAAGGAATGTTGTATGTGAAATAAACGTGAAGAGAGGGCTTTTTAGATCAATGGGGTACGTGATGTAACATGTGTGAATGTGTAGTTGATGTATTTGGCAGGGCCTAGAGAGGTATGTGTGTGTATTACGTATTCGAGAGAGGCATGGATAGAGGGGCCGGCGGGGGGAGGGCATGGGAGAGATAGCACGAGAAATGAGAGAGCTCTAGAGAGAGAGACGAATATGATGTCACGGTGAGAGATTCCCTTGAGTGTGTATATGCAAGGGGGGTAGAGGCACGAGGAGAATTTTTTTGTGTGGTGTCTGTGTTGGTATGTGTGGGTGTGAGAAGATAATGAGACCTGGGGGTAGAGGGTGTGTCACCGCGTGAGGTCCGGTGGGCCGAGGTGAGGCCCTTGGTTCGGTTCCGTCCTGCACCACATTGGTCTGCCCGTGACGCATTTAGGGAGACCCATGGATGACTAGTCGTACAAGAAAAACATAGCAGAATTGTGAAGGAATCTGTGTCCAGTGACAAAGTCGGCTAGGATTTGTAACCCTATGTCCTCGGACTAAGGTAACCCCTTATCTCTGATATTACTATTCATCCAACCTAACTTTATGGGGCATCCTACATAATGCTCTGCTAGAATCATACTCGTCGATTAGGAAGAGAGGTGTGAGACAATGTGTGAGAGACAAGCCTAAAGATAATGTGCATACAGGAGACACGTAAGCAGGTCTATGTATATAGAAATGGGTGGATGGGGATTGTGCGTGTGTATGCTTGTGAGAGGAAGAGTGCTTGTGATAAAGGTTAGTGAAAACAATCGTAAATGATTACGAGAGGGAGGGAGGGTCATATCGAGAGCATGTCTGCGAGAAAGACACCTCGGGAGAGAGTGTGTGAGCATGTGTGAGAGACCACCGATGGAGAGTGAAACTACATAAAACACTGATGTACACATTGATTAAAGATATAAATTGTATCCAAATATTATGATGGGATCATGATATTTGGAATTTGCATAAGGAACGGTCATTGATCCATCAGACATCTAGATTCTATCGAATTTGAGCATGTCTATGTCATTATTCGACATCATTGATCCACATAGTTAGTATTTTGAACTCCACACAATGCATCGCTTTAGCAATCGAATATAAACGTGAGTATAGTTCATGTTGTGTGTGTAAAGCACATTATACATACAGAAGTTACACAATGAACATTATAAATAGCTAGCTATGAACTAGCATACATTTGAATTCAATTTAAGGTGGTTCAAAAAATTCGAATTCAACATCAATTCCATTCAATTATTTGAATTTGATTTCATGGCATTTGTAAATCATACCTAAATTATGGGGGCACCAATCTTTGCTCTGCTTTTGTACATAATAGCATATATAGTCGTGTACAAAATAGATTCAAATTTAGCTCCTCCATTCCAAAATAATCTTTGTTATAGGATTTTTAAGTGTTAAAATTTCAAAACGAAGTGGATAATTTAATGAGGTTTTCAAACATACAAGGTCAAATTTAACGTTGTCTATTTAGGTCAATCCTCAAAGTTCAAGAGTACTCTAAACGTGAATGCTTCTGTTTCAAAATTTCGAACGAAGCGCCAAAAGAGCCTCTACTCGCCCAAAACCGCGTGAGACCAATATTTGGTAGTAGAAGGAAATTACTTTTCTAACTCCGACCCGTGAAACCTACAGGCCCGACGTCCAAAGGTCTAAACCGGGGTAGGTTTGTAGCTTCATATAGCCGCCACGCAACCGCCTCCAAAAAACATTCATACACAATGGCTGCCTAAGCACACATGCGCGGGGCTGAAATCGCTCTCGCCCAGTATTTGGGACACCTGGGATTACCATCCTAACCCCGACCCGCAGAAGGTCCGAAATTTAAGATGGGGCAAAGTTTGTACTTTCCCCCAATTTCAAACAAGCGCGTCCAGTTGTTCAAAAAAACCAAAAAAGTGTGTCCCAGACCAAAACACAGTTCTCCCTTAGCTCCCCCCCCCGCATCTAATTCCCCATTCGTACTCCGTGGGCACCAAAACTACCTCTCCACTAGCCGCGAAACCCCGGCGTCCTCCGTCCACCACCCCATCCCACCCATCAACCACCGCCCTCCTCCATCACGCCGGAGCTGATACTCTGACGTCGTCGTCCACCGCAACCTCAACCGCAAGGCCCTCCACGGCTAGTAGTTGAAGCCGAGGCCGAGCTGTCCGTACCAGAGCCAGTTCAACCACGCCGTCCTGCGCCTCACCACTGCCGCTCTAACTTTGCCACCGTCCACCGCACCGTAGTTGTTCCTTCTACGCCGTCCTTCACCGCCTCAGATCTGCTTCCCCTCCGCCGACATACGGCCACAGCAACACAGTCAACAATTTGGCCATGGGTTCGTCCAAGGCTGCACACTCCTCCAAAACATCGGTTCACCCGACAAAAAGAAGAAAATCGCCGCGACATATGAAGGACACAACACTGGCAATAGGAAAATGGTACTCCACTTCCCTTATTCGTGCAAATCTTACGTGTGTGCTTGCACGGTATTCATCCCACAGAAGACACTAGTTGACCGCTTCTTCTTGATACTAGATGTTCCTAGTAACTCGCGATGCACAAGGTTTCTCCTCATATACTATTTCACCTTAGCTAGAGGTCCGTGCCCCCTGGATTTCAATTCCTGGTCAGTTGATTCCGAATTAACGGAAGCATTCCCCCGCGTAACAGGAGCTAGTCCGCCTATTACACCGGGGAAGCAGCGCGTCGGTGTTTATCTTAGGGGAGTGTGGGGCCTAGAGCTGCTGGCGCCCGATCTGGTGGTCGGCCGGGATTAAAGGGATGGCCTGGGGCGCTGCTAAGCATGGCGGCGGTGTGAGGTCAAGGGGAGGGCAGGGCGGCGGAGGCAGGGACCTGGGCCGGTGGATGCTGGCGGTTCGAGAAAGGTCGTCAACAGTGACTGGCGGGAGGTAGACGAAGGCCATCTGCTCGTTCCTTATAGATTGGACGGTTCATAAAAAAATTGACTGACCTATTTATTTTCAGTCGACTGTTATTTTGATAGGACCACATGTGGTGTTGTGCTGGAGGAGTACCTGCATTTCCCAGCCATCCCTGTGCTCATATATTGTCGGTGGGAAACGACACCTATGGGATCACAAGAATCCCTACTACGGTTGCCGGGGCGCAGGGTTGTGAGAAGAGCAGGATTAGCAGTCAACACAAGGATCGTTTACCCAGGTTCGGGCCGCGAGGATGCGTAATACCCTAGTCCTGCTTTGTTGTGTATTTGAGAGAGTTCTTGAGCTCTCGAACTAGCTATGGTGGCTGCGTAGTTCAAAAGAGCCGAATCCCTCTCTAGTATGCCAAGGGCCTCCTTTTATAGTCGAAAGGGGCTGCCACAGTGGCACACAGGAGGTGGAAAGGCCTACAGTACTGCGAGCTTATCACTCGTATTACAGGACAAGACGCATTTAATGCGTCGATTAGGTGTCCCCTAGCTTTATCGGGCACGGGGAGCGAGGCCTGTCCCGTCCGTCGCCGCTCCTCTTTGCTTCGACATGCGCCCTGGCCAGCGATGCATGCGGCGCCACATAGGCAGGCAAGCAGCTGAGGTGGCGCGGTGGTAGGGTCTTCACGAAGATCTGCATGCCGCCACGCAGGCACCTACTGATCTGGCCTGGAAGCTGCATGTTGCCACGTAGGTGCCAGCCCAACTGGTCGGGCTGGCAGCTGCATGCGAACAGCGGTAGAAACTTGGCTGGTGCGGGCCTGGCAGTGGCCCCGCTGATATCCTCGGCAAGGGCCTTGCATGGGGCCCGGCAAGGTCTTGCCATGGCGTGTAGTCGTCCCCGGCAAGGATCTTGCTGGGGGTCTTGTGGCCTTCCTCGGCAAGGGTCTTGCCGAGGATCGCCGTCTTCTGGTCCTCATCTGATCTTGTGTGTTTATGATCTTGACAAAGATCTACATGCCACCGTGGAGGTGCCTCCCGAGCCCTGGTCCCAACGTAGTTGGTTCGGTTGGAACCTGTGGGCTCAAGGACGGCTCACTCCGTTGGTGTGGGCGAGCTGCCCCGGCAAGGGTCTTGCCGGGGGAACCTGCTCTGTCCCTCTGCTTCTTCGTGTTCTTGGCCTTGGCGTTGTCTTGGGCTTCGGCTTCTCTCCGTCCCCCTTCCTCTGCCCTGCTTAGTGTGGCCGTGGCGCGCGGCTCCGACTGCCCGTGCACAAGTAAAGGGGTACAAAGGTGTGCCCCTACTTTTGTACACCGACAGGAGCCCCCGGGCCTGGGCCACACATAAGCGCGACACGTTGTTGGGCCAGGCCCAAAACGGTGCGCGGGCAGGAGGGGCGGATTTTCACCGCAGTAACTCTTTGTCCGCCATGGTTCCCCACGACCCGCGTTGGACGCGCGTCGTGAAGGATCGTGCGTGACGTGGGCGGCATCCATGGGGCGGTTTCCGCATGCATGCGTCACATCGTGGTAAAGAGGCGGCTCACGCCTTCCCCATAAAAAGGGGGAGGCGTGGAGGCGCGGCTTATTTACTGGATGGACTCGGGTCACAGTCTTCAAGGCGCCCATGCCCCTGATCGCGAGGCATGGAGCGGTCGCCTCACCCATCCTTTCGACCCTGCTCGCTCGCCACGCGTCCTTCATGCAAGTGGCGGGCGGTGGAGGCGGGATACCGGGCCGTCGCTGATTGGGGCAACGGGTCGGTCCTGATTCCCTGCGCCTCCGACAGCTGGATTGGCTGAGTGGGGCGGCCGAGCCTCGACCCCGCCCCTTTATAAGGAGGGGGAAGGGGGCGTCGTCCCACATTCCTTCAGCATCCATCCTCCTCCACCCCCGCTTCTTTCTTCCACCTGCCATGGCGAGAGGAGGCGCTGGGCCTTCGACGGTGGCGGCGAGGGTTGCTGCTCGTCAGCGCATCCCTCCTTCCAACGAACCCGTGGCGGCAGAGCCAGCCGTGAGAGTAAGAGGCAGGGGCTGTGGCCGAGGTCGCCGCGGCGGTCGGGGGAGAGGGGGACGAGGTGGCGCGGCGGTCGTGCCCCTGCCAGCGGCGCCTCCCGCGATGGAAGGTCACGTCGGGGACCAGCCCCGCGAGTTCTTCATCAGGCTGCGCCGGCCACCGCATCGTCGTCTCCGTCTCCCCACCCCCTTTGCTGAGGAGATGGAGCTCGATCCGCCTAGACCCTCAGATTGCACATGAGGGGCTGCGGGACCGGCGGTACGTGGGTCGACGTCGACTTCCCCGCTCCACATGTTATGTATCTCCGTCATGCATGGAAGACATTCGCTCACATCCACAGCCTGACGGTGGGGCTCGTCCTCTACTTCAAGTTAATGGAGGGCGGCCTGCTCTCCGTCAAGGTCTTCGGAGATCTTGGAACTCGCCTGAAGTGCTATGTGGAGAGCTCCTCCGACGATGAAGATTCCTCCTCGAGTGAGTGCGATGAGGAGGACAGCGACAGTGACGACGAGGGTAATAGGCAGGAGGATGACGGGTCCGACTAGGTATCGGACCCGTCATCCCGGGGGGTGTCGGCAGCAGCAGCATCTGCACCGGGCCCCTTGAACTTCTCGGGGTCACCTCCTAGGGCGGTTGGCGTAGGAGGCCCGGAGAAGGCGAAGAAGGCGGGTGGCGGGCCGTCGAGTCAGAGTATGCGGGCACCGACGCCTTTGTCGCGTATTGCAGGTCCTGCCGCCTCGTCTTCCAGCTCTTCTCCTGTCATCATCATCACCAGCCTCTCTCTGGGATGGCCACCGGGATGTTCTCTTGGCGCCTTCTGCTCCTCGCACCTCACCTAGGCGCTCCTTTTGCCCTCCTACTGTCTTGTTTCACCTCCTGAGGGATTACGGGCACCTTATCTCTTTTTAGTTTGTAAGCCTGGGGACACTTGTTAATTTTAAGACTTGTAATCCCCTTGCTCATGCTTTTTATTCTGTATGAACTGTACCTGTATGGGACGTTTTTAATGAAAAAGGGTGTTTGCCGGGTTCTTTGTGCGTGAGCGAGGCCCATGCCAATGACGAATCCTTGTTACTTTTAAGATAAACATTGTTACCCGGCAACAGGCCTTGACGTCCCCCCACTTTGGTCGACCATTCTCACGCTCTTGGCAGAGGCAGGGGTGAAGCAGGGTTAGGCCCCTCGTTCATTTCTCTTGCCACCGCGACTACGACCAAGTTCCGACCCAGAGGATAGTTCCTGTGTACGGGAAAAGGGGAGCACAGTGGTTTTAAGAATATAAATGAGGTTTCGTATGTCCCAGTTCTATACGGAAGTGCATAACAGGGGATAAAAGACTTATCTGAATCCGGAGCCCCAGTAACCTTGGCTTGCCGGGGTTGAGTCCTTGTGTCTTTAGCTCCCGACGGTCTGGCTTGCCGGGGCCGGAGCGCCGGTCCATCCTCTTCCTCTCAAGCGGCTCAGGAGATATGTCCACGTGCCCTGCGAATCAAAGAGGACACAAAGACACGCACTCGACCTCTAGGCTAGGGGTTAGTCGCCGCTAAGCACTATCAACCCTAACCGAGGAAGAGACTTAACCTAGCATGCATGCTATAACTTAGGGCGCCAGCGCTTCGTTTATTTATGCTCAGGGTCTGCGCCTGGCTTTGTACAGAGGGTTACATGCCTTGCCGGCAAAGCTTGTACAAAAGGTGGCTTGCCGGGAGGCCCGACAAGCCGCGCCTTATGGGTAAAACTTGCGAAGATGCTCGATGTTCCAGGAGTTGCTCACTGGGACAGCATCTTCGGTCTCCAGGCGGACTGCGCCGGGCCTGGTGACTCGTATTACCCGATAAGGGCCTTCCCACTTCGGCGTCAACTTGTTGGAATTCTTGGCCGACTGAACGCGCCGAAGAACAAGGTCGCCTTCCTCAAAGCTTCGGGCATGGACCTTGCGGCTATGGTAGCGGCGCAAGGCCTGCTGGTAGCGTGCTGCTCTCACAGCCGCCCGAAGACAATCTTCCTCAAGGAGCGTTGCGTCATCTTGCCGCAACTGCTCTTGCTCAAGCTCATCATAAGCGAGCACTCGAGGTGACCCGTATATGAGTTCCGTGGGGAGAACTGCTTCTGCCCCATATACTAGGGCAAAGGGTGTCTGGCCGGTGGCTCGATTTGGCGTCGTCCTGATCGACCAAAGAACCGCCGGCAACTCATCAATCCAGCGCCTTCCGCTCTTGTGCAGCTTGTCAAAAGTCTTCGTTCTCAGGCCTCGCAACACTTCAGCATTTGCCCTCTCCGCTTGGCCGTTGCTCCGGGGGTGTGCCACGGAAGCAAAATAGACCTTGCTGCCGAGGTCTTGAATGTATTGCATGAAGGTGTGGCTTGTGAACTGCGTGCCGTTATCGGTGATGACTCTGTTTGGCACACCAAAACGGCAGACTAGTCCCTTGAAGAACTTGACGGCTGACTGTGCTGTCACCTTCCTCACCGGTTCCACCTCCGGCCACTTTGTGAACTTGTCGATTGCAACGTACAAGTACTCAAAGCCCCCGACAGCACGGGGGAAGGGGCCCAGTATGTCGAGCCCCCAGACCGAAAATGGCCAGGAGAGAGGGATTGTTTGAAGGGCTTGAGCTGGTGGATGAAGCTTCTTTGAATGGAACTGACACGCTTCACACTTGGTTACTAGTGTCGTTGCATCCTGGAGGGCGGTGGGCCAGAAGAAGCCTTGCCGGAATGCCTTGCCGGCAAGGGCCCTTGACCCTATGTGGGAGCCACATATGCCACCATGTATCTCTGCCAACAGCTCCAGTCCTTCCTCCCGGGGGATGCACTTCAATTTCACACCGTTCGGTCTTCTTCTGTACAGGACGTCATCGACGAACTGGTACAAGGCAGACCGACGGGCTACTTTTTCCGCTTCTTCCTGCTCCTCAGGAAGTTCCCCTGTCTGGAGGAAATGGACGGTATGCTGTGCCCATGCTGGAGCCTGGGGCTCGACGGCAAGGACCAAAGGCATCTCTTCCGCCATGGGGGCAGCCGTCTCTACGGCCAGGGCTTGGCGCCCTGCCGGAGCCAGCCGTCCCTCGGCAGGCTCAGGATCCGCGGCAACACCCTTGCCGGCAGCCCCTGGGGGCTCGGCGGGAAAGTACTTGCCGGGGCCTGACTTCCTCCGCTTGTTCTGCTCTGTTGATGGCTCGACGGATGGTTGAGTTAACCGAAGCAAAAAGGTACCTGGTTCCACAGGTAGCTTGAATGCAGCGCGCTTTGACAGGTAGTCAGCGATGTCGTTCTCCGCTCGGGGAACGTGCTCTGCTTGTATACCGTCGAAGCGCTCCTCCAGTTTCCTCACCTCATCTACGTAGGCCTCCATCAACGGACTCTGATAATCCTTGTTAACTTGTCTGATGACAAGCTGTGAATCACCCCTGACGATGAGCTTTTTCACCCCGAGGTCCGCCGCGATCCTGAGACCGGCAAGCAGCCCCTCGTATTCAGCGGTGTTGTTTGTGGACATCTCCCTGGGAAAGTGCATCTGGATCACATACTTGAGGTGCTCTCCGGTGGGTGCGACAAGCAGCACACCGGCACCGGCGCCTTGCAGCGAGAAAGCCCCATCAAAGTACATGATCCAGTCGCGGCTTGCTTCCTTGCCGGGGAGAGCGGTCTCCTAGATTTCTTCGTCGGGCGTTGAGGTCCATTCTGCAATGAACTCCGCCAAGACTCTGCTCTGGATTGTCGAGGTACTTTCAAACTTCAACCCAAAGCTCGACAACTCCAAGGCCCATTCCACAATCCTTCCGGTCGCATCTGGGTTGTGCAGTATCCGTTGCAACGGGAGGCGGGTGACGACAGTGATCTCGTGGGCTTGGAAGTAATGACGCAGCTTCCTCGAGGCCATAAGGAGGCCGAAGAGCAATCTGCACACCGGAGTACCTTGACCTAGCCCCCTGCAGGAGGGAGCTGACAAAGTAAACCGGGTGCTGCATCATCTTCTTCTTCTGCACCACTTCACTTGACTGCGCGGGCACTGCTCTGGTGGCGTCAGACTCTGCCGGGGGCCTCACCTTGCCGGCACCAGGCCCTGCCGGGGGAATCTCTGGCTTGCCATCTGCCGGTCCTGCCGTCGCCACTTGATTCGTTGCCGCTAGATACAGCAGCAACGGCTCTTGTGGTTTAGGCGCAACCAGTATTGGCGTGGAGGAAAGGTATTTCTTCAGATCCTGCAACGCCGCCTCGGCTTCTGGGGTCCACTCCATTGGGCCTGCCTTCTTCAAGATTTTGAAAAAGGGGAGGGCGCGCTCGGCGGACTTGGAGATGAATCGGCTCATGGCGGCGACGCGGCCAGTGAGCCGACGCACATCCTTGATCCGCTTGGGCGCCTCAATCTGTTCAATAGCCTTGATTTTGTCTGGTATTGCCTCGATCCCGCGCTGCGACACAAAGAACCCGAGAAGCTTGCCGGACGGAACGCCGAAGACACACTTCTCAGGGTTCAGCTTGAGGTTGATCTTGCGCAGGTTGGCAAACGTCTCTTCCAGGTCTTGTACAAGAGTTGCCCCGTCCTTGGTTTTGACCACTATGTCATCCATGTATGCTTCCATATTTCTATGGAGCTGGGGTTCAAAACCAATTTGGACCGCTCTTGCAAACGTCGAGCCAGCACTCTTCAACCCGAAAGGCATCCGTAAAAAGCAATACGTACCACATGGGGTGATGAATGTGTCTTCTCTTCATCTTCTCTTGTCATGAAGATCTGGTGGTAGCCCGAGTAGGCGTCGAGGAATGACAACAGATCACACCCGGCCGTGGAGTCAACAATCTGGTCGATGCGCGGCAACGGGAAGGGGTCCTTGGGACAAGCCTTATTGATATCTGTGTAGTCAATACACAGCCTCCACTTCCCATTTGCCTTGTGCACCACCACCGGATTGGCCAACCACGTCCGATGGAGCACTCCTCTCACCAAACCTGCCGCTTCTAACTTCCTGATCTCCTCTGTGATGAACTCCTGCCTTTCCAGAGCCTGCTTCCTGACCTTCTGCTTGACGGGCCGTGCATGAGGACAGACAGCTAGGTGGTGCTCAATCACCTCCCTAGGAACACCGGGGATGTCAGATGCTTGCCACGCAAACACGTCGACACTCCCCCGCAGGAAGGTGACGAGCGCGCCTTCCTATTTGTTGTCAAGGGTGGAGCTTATGGTGAAAGCCCCTCCCGTGCCATCCTCCCTAACGGACACCTTCTTGGTCTGCGGCGGCTCAGCTCTGGATTTCTTGCTCTTGCCGGTGGAGCTCTCAGGCACGTCCTCGACGGTAGCACAACACTCTGAAGAGGTGCGCTTGCCGGAGTGGGTGCGAGAGGTCTTGCCAGTCTTCTCTTTCCCTCCCGGGGCTCCAGCGGCAGGAGCAAGTGCCTTGGCGGCAGCTGCTGCAACTGCTTCCCGGTAGAGTAGGTCGGCGCAGATCAGCGCGTCCTTCTTATCGGCGGGGACGGTGATCATGTTCATCGGCCCAGGCATCTTCAGCGTGTTGTAGGCATAGTGCGACGCCGCCATGAACTTGGCCAGTGCCGGGCGGCCGAGGATCCCGTTGTAGGGCAAGGGGATCTCGGCTACATCGAAGACAATCCTCTCCGTCCTGTAGTTCAACTCTCCTCCTAACATCACGGGTAGTGTGACCTTCCCCTTTGGCTGGATCCTCCCCAGATTGACCCCTTGAAACGTGCCCGTTTCCTCGAGGTCTCCATCAGGAATTTGCAGCCTTTTGATCACGACGGGCGAGATCAAGTTCAGGCCGGCCCCGCCGTCAACCAACATCTTGTTCACCTTGAGGTTGCGTATCGTTGGCGAGACCAACAACGGCAAACACCCGACCGCGGTTGTGCGGTCAGGGTGGTCCTCGGCGTCAAAGATGAGGGGCGTGCTGGACCACTTCAGCGGCTTCTGAGCGTCGAACGACGGCTCCGCTGCTGTAATCTCACGCGCCCATTGCTTGAGCTGGCGGTGAGAAGTATGCAGCGAGGCGCCACCATCGACGCACATGGCCTCTGTAGCCTTCTGGAACTCTTGCTCGTCGGACTCGTCGTCCTCGTCATGATCATCGTCTTCTTGCTTCTTGTCACGGCCCCGGGCGGGCCTATCTTGCTGGTTGTCCTTGCCGCGGCGGCCTCCTTGGCCGCCACGCTTCTTGCCGGATCCCTCGGCACCGTCCTGACCCTTCTCCTTGTCCCGCTTCTCATACTCGGCCTTTTGCTTCTCAGCAAGCAGCTCGACTTGCCGGCAGTTCTGGAGGTAGTGGCCCTTGGTGCGGTGGATCTTGCAGTACTGCTTGTCGGAGCCCCCTGGCTTGTCGGCAGCCGCCAAGGCCCGGCAAGCGGCGCACCCGGTGATTTCTTTGCCGGGGTCGTCTGCCTTGGCCTTCTTGGCGGCGCCGGTGCTATCGGATCCCTCGACGGCAAGCACGGACTTGCCCTTGCGTTTCCTGTTGCGACGCCGACCCTTCTTCGTCAGGCGGCGGTGTCTTCATCAGTAGAGTCGGTTTCCGCCCCGGCGTCTTTGCCGGGGTACTTCCTTCCCTCTTCAGCCCGGGCGCACCTATCGGCCAGAACATAGAGTTCGGCCACATCCATAACCTTGGTCATCGCCAGCTCTTCTTGCGGTTGCGCACGTTCTCATGGAACGCGCTGATCACGGCAGCGGGATGAACGTCAGGGATGTTGTACTGCACCCGGCTAAATCTCTGGATGTACTTGCGCAGGTTTTCCCCTTCCTTCCGGGGAATGATATGCAAATCACTGGCCTGGCCATGAGCTTAGTGGCCTCCAGTGAAGGCGCCAACGAACTCATGGCATAGATCCGACCAAGAAGAAATGGAATCCGCCGGCAAGTGCATCAACCAAGACATGACATTAGGCTTCAGTGCCAACGGGAAGTAATTGGCAAGCACCTTGTCGTTGCGAGCTCCGACAGCCTGCATCGCGATGGTGTAGATGCTGAGGAACTCGGACGGCCAGTGTACTTCTCGCCGACGTCGGGCTTGAACGTGCGGTGGGATGGTCACTGGAACTGCCGCAGCTCACGGGTAAAGGCTGGGCAGCCCACCTTGTAAGGTAGGCCGCCGGAACCCCCCGGTGCTGGGTGGTCCATAGCAGGTCCCGCCCGCTTGTCCGACTGGTGGCGTGTATCACACCGGCGCTCGATAGTGGTTCGAGCATCTTTGTGAGCTCGTTCTCGAAGAACTTGGCGCTGGTCGCGGTGGGTCCGCGGGTCGGACGACGCTATAGAGATGTTATCACAAGCGTCGTCATGACGGGCCGACACCCGCGGTGACTGGCGAGGAGGAGGAGTGCACCGTGACCGCAGCGCCCCCGGTCCTCCCGGCGCTGGCATGTGGTGGCTCGGTGGAGCGCCGGCCCGAGGGCCCCGCCGGTCACGGATCATCTTTGTTGGCGGCGGCGACGAGGCTCCAGATAGTGGCCCTCCACTCGTCGAGCTTCTCCGCAGCAGGAGGGAAGTCGAGGAGTAGCTGCGCACGAGCCAAAGCTTCTGCTGGCGTGGTGGCGACGACAGCTGCGTGGACCGTGGCGCGCTTCGACTTCCAACCACGTTAGAAGGAGCTCTATCACGGCCCAGCGGCTGCGTGCCATTTTCGCCAGCACTTCGGCAGGCATGCTGAACTCCTTCGTCCCGCGGACGAAGCACAGGGCTCTTCCCATGGCGGTGTCCAGGGTCACCGGTGTGGTGACGCTGCTCGTCGCACACACCATGGGAAGAGCGCGCTGTGGTCACCGGAGTTGGCGTCTTGGAGGTCGCTGCGCCGCCCGTAGGGGGTACAACGACGCCCTTGCAGGGGCCCGCGCCACCTGCGGGGGGGCCAACCCTGTCCTTGGACCTGGCGGCGTGCGGCTCGTCGCCTGGTGCACGAACAACGCCGCTCGCCAGGCTCTGACCGCCGGGGCGGTGCTGGTGCTCGCGGGCCGCGGCTCGGGTTCTGTCCGCGACCAGCCCGCTGCTCGCCCGCACTAGCGCGGGCCGCTCGGCTCCCGACGCGCCAATCGCTGTGGTCGTCTTCTTCTTGCGAGCCATGGCGATGAGGAACTGCTAGGCTAACTACTAGACCAGATTCTCACAATTGCGCCCCCTACCTGGCGCGCCAAAGATGTCGGTGGGAAACGACACCTATGGGATAACAAGAATCCCTACTACGGTTGCCGGGGCGCAGGATTAGTAGTCAACACAAGGATAGTTTACCCAGGTTCGGGCCACAAGGATGCGTAATACCCTAGTCCTGCTTTGGTGTGTATTTGAGAGAGTTCTTGAGCTCTCGAACTAGCTATGGTGGCTACGTAGTTGAAAAGAGCCAAATCCCTCTCCAGTATGCCAAGGGCCTCCTTTTATAGTCGAAAGGGGCTGCCACAGTGGCACACAGGAGGTGGAAAGGCCTACAGTACTACGAGCTTACCACTCGTATTACTGGACAAGACGCATTTAATGCATCGCTTAGGTGTCCCCTAGCTTTATCGGGGACGGGGAGCGAGGCCCGTCCCATCCGTCGCCGCTCCTCTTCGCTTCGACACGCGCCCTGGCCAGCAATGCATGCGGCGCCACATAGGCTGGCAAGCAGCTAAGGTGGCATGGTGGTAGGGTCTTCACGAAGATCTGCATGCCGCCACGCAGGCACCTGCTGATCTGGCCTGGAAGCTGCATGTTGCCACCTAGGTGCCAGCCCAACTGGTCGGGCTGGCAGCTGCATGCGAACGGTGGTAGAAACTTGGCTGGTGCGGGCCTGGCAGTGGCCCCGCTAATATCCTCAGCAAGCCCCCGGCAAGGGTCTTGCCGTGGCGCGCAGTCGTCCTCGGCAAGGATCTTGCCGGGGGTCTTGTGGCCTTCCTCGGCAAGGATCTCGCCGAGGATCGCCGTCTTCTGGTCCTCATCTGATCTTGTGTGTTTATGATCTTGACAAAGATCTGCATGCCACCACGGAGGTGCCTCCCGAGCCCTGGTCCCAATGTAGTTGGTTGGGTTGGAACCTATGGGCTCAAGGGCGGCTCACTCCATTGGTGTGGGCGAGCTCCCTCGGCAAGGATCTTGTCGGGGCCGCTGAGGCTGCCCCGGCAAGGGTCTTGCCGGGGGAACCTGCTCCATCCCTCTGCTTCTTTGTGTTCTTGGCCTTGGCGTTGTCTTGGGCTTCGGCTTCTCTCCGGCCCCCCTCCTCTGCCCTGCTTAGTGTGGCCTTGGCGCGCGGCTCCGACTGCCCGTGCACAAGTAAAGGGGTACAAAGGTGTGCCCCTACTTTTGTACACCGACATATATTACAAAATCATACGGAGTAGAATCTAATTTTTTTCCATGCAATGTTGTAGAGCTATCGTATGTTTCCTGTCATTTATTTTTCAGCCACCTGCTATCTGCTACTTTTACAGTGCAATAGTTCTGCACACACTTCACACATACTCTCACCGTTGTGTTTTATGCAAGGGTATCTCAGACTGTGCTGCCTTGACAGAAGCAGAAAAAAAAAGTCGCTCCAGCGTCATACGAGGCTAGGCCAGACACGTTTCAGCCTTATAAAGGGTGCAGTGTCAGCAGATGGAGACGGTAAATGTAGCTCTGCAGTTGATGACCTCGCTCGCCATGAACCACCATCCTAGGTGCTTGATTTAACTTCACTGTGTCAAATGTGGTTGCATGTTGCATATGGTGTCTAGCTTGTATTCAAAAGGCCGATGTCGGTCGTTATTAAGACAAGGACAGATATTTTTTACATGAACCACCATCCTGGGAGCACCAGAAGACAAATAGCTAGTCAGGGCACTGGCCGAGCCAGTGACAAGCCCAGCACAGACAAGCATCACCTGGAAGCCAACTAAAAAGCCACGATGGTGTCGAAGCAGCCCGTCTCCCACCAGGTTCTCAGGTCCTCGATGATCATGCTCACCACTCCAGCCGGATGTCTAGCTTGTATTGCTTCCAATTTGTTTAAATTGCATCTGCTTAGCTTACACATTATACCTTTGAATATGACATGCCTTCCTATTTTTGGTACATACTAGTACATTTGTCTATTAACCATGTTCTTACATCAAACTAATGTTCTTGTGTATCCCTCATCAATCACTTATGATGAGACAGTCACCCCAGTGGGTTACTTTGAGAAAAGATCCTCTTTTGAAGAATGCAGGGTGAGCCTCCCCACATGATTCTCAAGAAACAGCAAGGCTAGATGAAGATGGTGAACATAGCTCTATAGTTGATGACCGCATTTTCGCTACACCAGTATCGCAGGTGCTTTCTCTAACTTGGCAGCGTGATATGTGGTTGCATGTTGCATATGGTGTCTAGACTGTAATTCTTTCAATCTGGTTAAATTGCATGTGCTATTCTTCTTAGTTTATACATTATACCTGTTAATGTGACATGCCTTCCTGTTTTTAGTACATAGTACATCTGTCCATTAAGCATGTCCTTACATAAAACTATTGTTTTTTGTATCCCGCATGAATCGATATGACGAGACACCTTTAGTATATGGAGTGTGATATTAGTTGCATCTTTCATATGATTTATAGCATGCGCTGCTTCTAATTTGTTCAAACGCCATCTATGATGGGACGGTTTTAACTTGGCAGAGTCATATTGGTTGCATCTTTCATGTGGTGTCTAGCTTGCATTGCTTCTTATTTGTTGAAATGGCTTCTGCTTAGTTTACACAAACAGTTGTGAATATGCCATGTCGTCCTGTTTTTCTTACATATTCCATCCTGGTATCATGTGTTTGCCTTACATCAAAGTAGTGATTGTCAGTACCATGCACGAATGAGTTCTAAAGAGTGAATTTTATTAATTTTTCTTGTCGGTTTTACTTGACAATTCAAAATCAATAAAGCGGAAGGAAAGTAGCAAGGCAGTGGATATAGGTGCTCCTTCCAAACGGAGGGCCTCTACAGATTCTACTCTGCCACCCCCCCCCCCAAGAAGATTTGCAAGACAACACATGCATAGACACTCAACATAGTTGTGTTGATGATGAGCACGTCTCCCCTAGTGCACCATCACAGGTGCTCCCTCTGACTTGGCATTGTTATATGTGGTTGCATGTTATGTATGATGTCTACCTTGTATTGCTTCTAATTTTGTTGAATTCCATCTGCTTACTTTACACATTATATTTGTGAGTAAGACACATGTTCCTGTTTCTAGAACATACAATATCTGTCTATCACACCATCTTGTTACCTCAAAGTACTACTGTTGTGTAACCTGCAACAATCACTTATCATAAGACACGTTTGACTTGGGAGTGTGATATAGGTTACATCTCACATTCTTTTCTAGCTTGTACTACTTCTAATTTGTTGAAATGGCACTTATGACGAGACAGTTTTAACTTGGTAGAGTTATATTCGTTGCATCTTTCATATGGTGTCTAGCTTTCATTGCTTCTAATTTCATGAAATGCCATCTCCTTAGTTTACACATCATAACTTGTGAATATGCAATGGTGTGAATATGCAATGGCACTAATGACGAGAGACCTTTAACTTGGTAGTGTGATGTTGTTTGCTTCTTGCATATGATTTATTTCTTGTACTGCTTCACATTTGTTTAAACGCCATTTATGACGAGACAATGTTAACTTGGCAGAGTGATATTTGTAGCATCTTTCATATGGCGTCTACCTTCCATTGCATTGCTTCTAATTTAGTGAAATGTCTTCTGCTTAGTTTACACATCATAGTTCTGGTTATTTCATGTCGTCCTATTTTTCGTACATATTACATCCTCCTACCATGTGATTGTCTAACATCAAAGTTCAATTCGTCTGTATCATGCATCAATTTGTTCTGAAGAACTAAATTGTCATTCTTTTTCTTGTCGGCTTGACTTAACATGGCACAGAGAAAGAGGAAGGAACACAAAATAATAGGGAAAAGGAAGCGGAAGAATCCTGCAGATTCTGCTGGTACTGATGGTGCAATAGAAGGTCAAAGTCCAGCAGAAAATTGTACAAACAGGATATCCCGTGCTACGCTAGCTGCAGAACAAGCCAAATAGAAACCAATAGCTGCCACCAAACAAGTAGAGACATCCCTAGTTGTTGCAACACCTTCCACAGTACCACCAGCTGCACGAGTTACTCGTTGGTCAACTCAGCTAGCAACACGTTCCCAAGCTCCCTTGCCACCTGACACTACTTCCGAAGCACTCTTGACACAAGACGAGCTGGCAAGATCAGATGAACTTTGTGAGCTTCAACAGCAAGAAGGTAGTTGCTAGAGTCAACTTATAGTTGCATGCTTCTTTATATATAGTCTCACAGTTTGATGTACACTAACACTTCCTATGTTCGTTGTTGTACTAGCACCTAGGCAGAAGAGGTACCAAACATCAGGGATAATGCTCGATAGGTTAACTAAATCTAGAGGAGGAAGAATGGATATCCGTTTTGAGGCAGGTTTAAAAAGGCCACATGATGCTACCAAGTCAGCCTAGTTAGTATCAGAGGCAGCGGTTGCCGTTAGGTGTCATGTACGTATCCTCCCAACATGGATTCAGTACAGGAATGACAAAGACGAAACCCAGTTCAACATCTTCCTCGACCATTTATCTGTAAGTATGGTTATGTATGGAAACTAGTAACATCGTCTTGCTCTGTCCCACACTTTCTAGGTTGTCGATAATGAGACTCCCATAATTTTCAACAGATGAGGTTCAAGTTGGATAGCCAAGATGATGCAACCAGACAAGCTTGCACCCATGTTTTCAAGTCTGCTCTATGACAGTATCAGTATAACTTGAGGAAAACTCACTTTGAAGGAAAGGCTAACAGTGAACTTGCCCAAACATATGAAGTGGAAAATATATCAGATGAAGACTGGAGAGGCCTCGTTAAACACTGGTCTGATCCAAAGTATCAGGTACATTATATATATGTTATCAGATCACATGTTGAAGTCCTATTTACACAGGTGCCTCGTAAATCTATCTTCTTGTAGGTGAACTGTTCAAAGAACAAGGCCAACCGTACGAAACTGAAATTCCAACAAACGACATGACCCCGTAGCTATATTGCACACTGCGAGGCTCTTGTAATTAGCTGTTGTTTCACTCTTTTGCTGTATCATATTATCAGATCTATATTGACTTGCTCCGAATGCAGAGGAAAGCCCGCAAGGACCAAAAAGTACCTGAACCAAATGATGTGGAAATCTTCAAGGACTATCACACCAGCAAGACGAAGGGCATGACTACACCAGTCAAAGCCAATGTTGTAAGTCCTTGATCCTCATGCCTTTTAACTACTACTTACTCTGACTTGTGCCTTCAACTGCATGGTTTGTAGCCAATGTATATTACTCATTTCAATTTTATACACAATTGTCTTAGAGTATCATTGCACCTTACAAGGTTTAAAAGAGAGGGAAGATATGTTCCTTTGATCTTGATCTGTAATCTAGTTCCATGCTGGACTTTCCCACACAGCGTTACAATTGCCTGTTTGTCTGTTCTCAGTTGTTTTGTGATATGAATGATGTTATACTATGCTTACCGTATTATAAACTTTGTCTCTTTATCCTTAGCTGTCAATACAAGGTGAAGAAATAGACAATATATTAGCCATGATACATGGTCATATGTTTGGAACTTGGTTTTATTATGTACTTTGCAGGACAATACAACTAATATTTTACATGGGTTCACCAGAATAAGTTATGTATATAGACCAAGGCTATTTTGTTAGGTTTTCCTGCCTCCTTAATATCTTCTGTTCTGGTACTAATAATGTAAAAACTCAACTTTTCAGCAAGCTATGGAAAAAATGGTGGAACCGCCGCCTTCTGAAGGTGGCGAGGCAACTATAACCGCAATGTCAGCTCTTGCTGCAGTGGTTAGTACCTGTCCACTAACAGTGCCAAAAGCACGTTCCTGCGTAATACTGGGTTGGTTGTTAAGGCAATCTCGTCCAAACTGCCTCATGATCAAGATATGCAAGATCAAAACAATGTTATATCTATGCTCCAGACACAAGTCCATTCCCTAACAGAGATCCTTCGTGAAACAAGGACAGACATTGTTCGATGTCGTCAAGATATGCATGGTTTTGAAACCAGACTATCAGACATTTGCTATGTTGTTCAGGAGCCTAGGAGAAATGAAGGCGAAGGTTATGGTGCTCCATCGGACAATACAGCATGAAAACGTAACAGTCAGGTCAAATGAACTGAGCTTCTGAACTTCTGGTGGTGCATTTATCTGCCAGACTGTTAACTTTTATGCCAACCTTTTGTTTTATAGTTGTAATTTTTTTGTTGCGATACAAAATTTGTTCTTAACGGGCAGCCACCGGCTGAAGAAAACAGCAAGCCATTTTTGTGTAGTGTAGGGTGTTCCCTATATTTGCACTGGTGGCGATCTTTGATGCCCAGTGGATGTAATCTGTGCTATCGCCTTAATAGCCTAGCGTTAGTTCCGCGCTTATTTATTTCCTAGTCTTCTTTTTCCCTGGTTTGCTAGTGGCCGCAACAACCATGGGCCATATACAGACCGTGGTAACCTTGACCCTGCTATAGGCCGTAGGATCCATGGGCCTCCTACGGGCCGTCGATAAATGGGCCTCCAACAGGGCTGTAGAATCGGTGGGCCTCGGGCCGTCGGATAAATGGGTCTACATGGGCCGTAAACAGGCATAATTGGTATCGGCCCAGCACGGTAATGGGCCGTTAATAGGCCGGAGGACAGCAATGGCTTAATTCTGTCACAGGCATAACAGGTCGTTAATGGGGCAGAATATAGGACGGGCTGGAAACGGCGCAACAGGTTAATAGGCCACAAATGGGCCAACTCTGGCCACGGGCCGAATTTGGCCCACTAGGGGAACAGGCCAGTAACGGGCCGGAAGTAATCGTGGGCCGAAAAGGAGCCCAAGAACGTATGGGCCGTCAATAGGCCAAAAGCTAACACGGGTCGGAAACAACCCATGTGAATCATGGGCCGTTAATGGGTACAAAGAACTTTACTATTCATTATGGGCTAGAGTCACCGTGGTTCTCTAAAGGGCCTAAAGATATGAAAGGCCTCATATGGGCCGAAAGACAACATGGGCCATTAATAGGCCAAAATTGAAACGAGCTGGTGTTATATTCGACGGCCCACATGACGTTGTTGGGCCGATTTCGGGTAGGCCCTAACGGGCCGTGAGTTACTGGGCCACAAAATGGGCTATTTGCGAAGAGACTTGTAACGCCCACGATGCGGCTATATCTCCCACGTGTCGAGGCACGACTTAGAGGCATAACCGCATAGTGGTTTTGTCGCAAGAAGGGTCATCCTCACACAATCCCATGTAATGAACAAGAAAGGGATAAAGAGTTGGCTTACAATCGCCACTTCACACAATACATAAATATCATCATACATCATCCAAAATACAATCATATAGACTGACTACGGTCAAAATCCAGATGAAAATAAGACAACCCCAAATGCTAGATCCCCGATCGTCCCAACTGGGCTCCACTACTGATCATCAGGAAAAGACACGTAGTAACGACCACGTTCCTCGTCGAACTCCCACTTGAGATCGACGCCATCATCAGCACTGGCATCGTCGGCACCTGCAACTATTTTGGTAGAATCTGTGAGTCACGGGGACTCAGCAATCTCACACCCGCGAGATCAAGACTATTTAAGCTTATAGGAAAGGATGGTGTAATAAGGTGGAGCTGCAGCGGCAAAAGCATATATGGTGGCTAACTTGCGCAAAATAGAGCGAGAAGAGAAGCAACGGAACGGACGTCATCTAGAAATGACCAAGAAGTGATCCTGAACACCTACTTACGTCATGCATAACACAGACCGTGTTCACTTCCCGGACTCCGCCGAGAAGAGACCATCACGGCTACACACGCAGTTGATGTTTTTTAATTGGGTCAAAATGACAAGTTATCTACAACCGGACATTAACAAATTCCCATCTGCCTCATAACCGCGGGCACGGCTTTCGAAAGATAATACCCTGAAGGAGTGTCCCAACTTAGCCCATCATAAGCTCTCACGGTCAACGAAGGATAAACCTTCTCCCGGAAAGACCCGATCAGTCTCGGAATCCCAGTTTACAAGACATCTCGACAATGGTAAAACAAGACCAGCAAAGCCGCCCGAATGTGCCGACAAATCCCGATAGGAGCTGCACATATCTCGTTCTCAGGGCACACCGGATGAACACTACGTACAGCTAAAACCAAACCTCGAGTTTCCCCAAGGTGGCGCTGCAAGTGGCTCTAGTTTGGACCAGCACTCAGAGGAACACTGGCCCGGGGGTTTAAATAAAGATGACCCTCGGGCTCGCGAAAACCCGAGGGAAAAGGCTTAGGCGGCAAATGGTAAAAACAAAGTTGGGCCTTGTGGAGGAGTTTTATTCAAGGCGAACTGTCAAGGGGGTCCCATAAATCACCCGACCGTGTAAGGAACGCAAAGAAAAGGAACATAATCTCGGTAAAACAGTAACTAGGGCGGCAAGAGTGGAACAAAACACCAGGCATAAGGCCGAGCCTTCCACCCTTTACCAAATATATATAGATGCATTAATTAAATAAGAGATATTGTGATATCCCAACATATCCATGTTCCAACATGGAATGAACTTCAACTTCACCTGCAACTAGCAACGCTATAAGAGGGGCTGAGCAAAAGCGGTAACTTAGCCAAACAACGGTTTGCTAGGAAAGGATGGTTAGGGGCTGACATGGCTAAAATGGGAGACATGATATAGCAAGTGATAGGTAGCGAGCATGGCAATAGAGCGAACAACTAGCATAGCAAAGATAGAAGTGATTTCGAGGGGTGGTCATCTTGCCTGCGAGGTTCTCAGAGTTGTCGAAAGCTTGATCCTCGTAAGCGTACTCGACAGGTTCCTCATTCACGAAATCGTCTCCCGGATCTACCCAAGACAAGAACACAAACAAACGGAACCACAATCAACAACGAGAAATGTACAAGCAACATGATGCAAAACATGTATGATATGCAAGATATGATATGCGATGCATATGCGTGCTCCGGAAGGAAAATGATGATCAAGGCAGTAACTTGGCAAACCAAGCATGCCACTGTAAATATGGGATGATTTCGGTCGAAATCGATATAAAGATCACCGGAAACGGATGCACGGTTTGCAAATGGCAAGCAAAACAAGAATGACATGAATCTGCGATTAACAGCACGATAGCACTTAAAATGCAACAAGCAACAATGCTACAGCACTCCAACATAGCAACAAAGCATATGGAAATAATATACAGGAGATGCTTGACAAAAGATGAACACTAAGCTACGGCTAGATCACAACATATCAAGCTCAAACAAACATGGCAAAAGTGCAAAAGATAACAGGATCACAGACTTGGTGAAAAACTGGACATGGCAGAAAACAGCATCAGGTAGCAATGTTCAGAGCATGAAATCAACATGCTACAGGAACTTAACATGGAAAAGCAAGGCATGGCAGTGTTCTGCTAAATTCATATGACAAAACTCCCTTACTGACCTTAAGCAAAAAAGGATCAGAAGATATGATGGCAAGCATGTAAACATAGCAAGTTTCGTTATCAGGTTTCAGACTTGGCAGAAAACAGAGCATGGCAGAAACTATAATATGAAGGCATGTTTGTGAGCTTGACGCACTCACCACAAGGCAATGCATGACAAAACAAGCATACCTACAGCAAGATGGCATGTTTATGAAGCTATCCATGGCAAGAGAAAATACATAGCATGTATGGATCAACTACAATAAGCTTGGCAAAAATGAATATCCTGTTAAGAATCTGCCAGAAATATTTTATAGCAAAAGTAGAGCAAGATTGAGTCATGATATGGCACTCCATAATTGCAAACGATTGCAGAAATGCATCAACTACAACTATATCTACAAATCATCATTACTGAACATCTCCAAAATATGCATGGATCTCTCTGTAGCATCAAGTTTCCATGGCAACAAAATAACAGCAGACGAGGACTTAGAGAAATCACCAAGTCCCTGAAATCAGAAACATTACGGAGCCTACTTTGCATGCTTGTGCTAGTCACTAAAGAGATCAAAAAACTACACGGCATACACCCTTGGAAAGACAGCATGGCATACAACAAAACACATGTAGAGCTCATGCCCATAAGATGCACAGATTAAATGATACAAAAATGACAAATCTCCAAGTTCTGCTAAGAACCAGAAGATAACAGCAACTAGCACTCTTGCAACAGAGATTTGGGCGTCGAGATGACCTCTAATGAACATGGTGCAATTGAACAAAATGAAGAGCATCACGATACGAACAATTTGACATATTACACGCGCGAAACGGAGCTACATGCAAGGAGTTATGCACTGATGAACATGGACACTTGCTGTAGAAAAATAATGACTTGGGGAAAAAACCTTGGGCACGGGAAAAGTCAACCTCTACGGGCTCCGTTCAGATCGGATCGGGGAGGGGCTCGAGGAGCTCGCCGGCCGTCGGGGAAGCAGGGGAAGGAGGCGGCGGCGACCCGTGGCAGAGGAGGAGGCGAGGCTGGAGGACGGCGGGGGCGGCGCCCGCGGCGGACCGGCCGGCGGAGGATGGGCGAACGGCGGCGATGGCGTCGTGGAGGAGGAGAGGCGACGGCGGCGGCGGCGGCCGGCGACGGCGGCCGGCGCGGGAGGCGCCGAGCGAGCGCGGGCGCGGGGCGGCGGCGGTTGGGCTCGGCGGGCCAGCGGGCCGGTGCGGCGGCGGCGTACGGGCTGATGACGTGGTGGCTTCTGATTCGTCGGGGCGCGACGGCGGACGTGTCCGGTCCGGTCCGGACGTGTCCGGCGGCGGAGAGGGAACGGAGCTAGGGTTTGGACTGAGTTCGTTTTTCGGGAGGGATGCATTTAAATAGGTAGAGGGAGCTAGGAGAGTCCAAATGAGGTGCGGTTTTCGCCCACACGATCGTGATCGAACGACCTAGAGCATGAAAGAGAGTTTGGTGGGTTTTGGGCTGGTTTTTAGGGGGGTTTTGCTGCACACACAAATGGACTTTGCGGATGCCCGGTTAACCGTTGGAGTACCAAACGACCTCCAAATGGAACGAAACTTGACCGGTGGTCTCCGGGTGGTATACCAAGGCCACTTGACAAGCCTCGGTCCATTCCGAGAAAGTTTGACACCCGCTCACGAAAGAAAAACAAGAGGGGTGCACCGGAGGAGATAGGAGCGCCGGATTGCAAAACGGACAACGGGGAAAATGTTCGGATGCATGAGACGAACACGTATGCAAATGCAATGCACATGATGACATGATATGAAATGCATGACATGAACAAAAAAACAAAACGAAAGACACGGCATACACCCTTGGAAAGACGGCATACACCCTTGGAAAGACGGCATGGCATACACCCTTGGAAAGACGGCATGGCATACAACAAAACACATGTAGAGCTCATGCCCATAAGATGCACAGATTAAATGATACAAAAATGACAAATCTCCAAGTTCTGCTAAGAACCAGAAGATAACAGCAACTAGCACTCTTGCAACAGAGATTTGGGCGTCAAGATGACCTCTAATGAACATGGTGCAATTGAACAAAATGAAGAGCATCACGATACGAACAATTTGACATATTACACGCGCGAAACGGAGCTACATGCAAGAAGTTATAGCATCGGGAACAGGAACATTTGCTGATGAAATCTGAGGACTTAGAGAATTTCGGGGTCGCGAGAAAAGTCAACGGTACCGATGGATCTGGATCGGGGCCGGCGATGGCGCTCGTGGCCGGCGACGGAGGAGGCGAGGGAGGCCGCGGCCGGAGCTCTCGCTGGAGGAAGGGGACGGCGGGCCGGCGGAAGGAGAGGAGGAAGGCGCGGCGGCGCGGTGCGGGGCCGGCGGCGAGCGCGCGCCGGAGCACGGCGGGCGGCGGGCGGCGGGTAGCCGTGGCGCCGGCGAGGCGCAAGGGCGGCGGCACGGGCCAGGCGCGGGAGCCGGCGAGCGTCGGGCGGCGGCGGAGCTGCGGGCTCGCGGGGCGCGGGCGGGCCGGCCTCGGGCCCGGCGGGCCGCGGCGGCGCGAAGGCGGCGGCGACACGTGGCGGCGGCGCAGGGGGCGGACGTTGTCCGGCGCGGACGTTTTCGTCCGGCGGCGCGCGGTGGAGAAGCTAGGGTTTCGTCTGCGATTTCGTTTTTGGGGGAGATGCATATTTATAGGTAGAGGGAGCTAGGAGGCTCCAAATGAGGTGCTGTTTTCGCCCACACGATCGTGATCGAACGACCTAGAGCATGGAAGAGAGTTTGGTGGGTTTTGGGCTGATTTTGGAGGGGGTTTTTGCTGGACACTCAAATGGACTTTGCGGATGCCCGGTTAACCGATGGAGTACCAAACGACCTCCAAATGGAACGAAACTTGACCGGTAGTTTCCGGGTGGTATATTAAGGCCACTTGACAAGCCTCGGTCCATTCCGAGAAAGTTTGACACACCCACACGAAAGAAAACAAGAGGGGTGCACTGGAGGAGATAGGAGCGCCGGATTGGAAAACGGACAACGGGGAAAATGCTCGGATGCATGAGACGAACACGTATGCAAATGCAATGCACATGATGACATGATATGAAAATGCAAGACATGAAAAAATACAAAACGAAAGACAAAACCCGACAACGGAGGGAAAATCATAACACATAGCCGAAAATGGCAAGAGTCAGAGTTACAAATATGGCAAGTTACATGCGGGGTGTTACAAGACCGTTAACAGGCTTTTCATGGGCCAGCCCACGAACTTTTGACCAAGTCAAACAGGCCAGCCTTTGTAAGCTAAATGGGCCAGTGGTGGGCCATCGCACGTGTCGAAATATCATAGGCGCCTATCTAACCCACTGACGAGCTGACACGAGTTTCCTCCAGCCAATCAGAATTTTATCGTCATGGAAGTGGACAGTTCCGTGATGATAATTTTGGTAATGTCATGGAACACTTCTACGACAGCACAGGTATGACTATCTTGATTCTGTCATAAAATCGTCATGGATGTACATGCATGACAGAAAACATGACCTACTGTGACAAACACGTATCATCGCGGAAGTGTATTTTTTTGTAGAGTAATGATGTGGCTTTGAATGGTGCATATTGAACGCCCAAAAAGTCTGGAGTTAAAATAAGTTAAAAAATTAAATCCCTTTGTAATAGATGAGTTTCCGTCCGAAACCGTGATACATTGAAAGAGATTATCCAGTTTGTACATAAAGTGCATCCAGTTTTTTTCGTAACTGTTGCAGATATGACTATTGGATATGACCCGCCCAGGAGGGGCCGGGTCATCCCTATGGCGGTTCATCTCAATGAAGCCCAAGAGTATGCTAAGACAGCGTTTTTAGACAGGCTTGTTAGAGGGCCCAAGCCCAAAGGCGATTTTAGGCCCGTAAGTATAAACCGCCGTGTACATGTAACCTTGTATCGTAAGGCATGTATGATATGTCACCGAGCCGGACACGTTATATGAGCCGGCCGGGACTCCGTAGGCCGCGGGGCGTCAACCCGTGTATATAAGGGGACGACCCGGTAGCGGCTTAGGGCAAGAAACAACAACTTGAGAGCCAGGCAAAGCGTATTTGCTCCCTGGTCATAGAAACCCCAGCAATACCACCCCAAACTGGATTAGGCCTTTACCTTCACCACAAGGGGCCGAACCAGTATAAAATCCTCGTGTCCTTTGTCCCGTTTAACCCCTTTAAGCTAATCTCGTCACAATGGCTCCACAACTAAGTCCTTCTATGAGGACATCTACCGTGACACATCCACGACAGTTGGCGCCCACCATGGGGCTCGCGCACGGTGGTACCGGGTTCTTAAAGGGCAACTTTGAAGGGATTAAGGGATACACCATGGGCCGGATGACCAAGAGTCGTCGCGGCAAGCTCTACATCGACAACGCGGGCTGGGGCCCTGAGGCCGGCTCAATTGAGTACGGGTACCGGGTCCCCTTCGGCGGAATTCACGTCTTCATCGGCAAGATCGGCGAACCGAGCCCTGAGCCGAACATCCGCACCGACATCATCGAGACGGCTCAGCGTGCGAGACCCGCTCGAGTTCAGCCCGCCATGAATCGTGCTTTTGTGGGATTCATCCATGGATCAGAATCTGAGGATAGATCGGCATCTGGTGGCGAGATGGTTGTTTACTCTGATGGTGAGTCGTCCACCGGTGAGACCGAGTCATTGTATCAACTGCAAGACGGCCGGCATGGGGGCTGCTCCGATGGCGACAGTATTCCGGACCCCGACGAGCCGCCGAACCGGCTTGCAATCTTCATGGACGGTACGCAGCCAATACAGCATTCTTCAACTACAGCGGCATTGATTTTCGGGTCAGCAGCGGCGACGGCGGCCGGGGCAGGAGGCCCTGCGCGCCCGCCAGCTCGAGCCTTGTCCGATTTACTAGACACCTTGGCAACACTGCTGACGACGGATGTTAACCCGGATAACCGAGATCAGCATAACACGGAAGTTGCGAAATTGCGAGATCGGATAGCTCAAGCTAAGGAAGACTTGGCGGCTGAAGACCCCAGGATGGCCGTAGAGTGGGTTACGTTGGATGCTCAAGCGCTGCGGATTCAGTCGGAGTCTTACCGGCTCATGCTAGATCAGAACACTTCAAACGAAGTCATGAGGAGGAGGCATCAAACTCGTCTGCCCCCGGTTTATGAGGCAAGGAATCTCTTTAACACGCCAGGAGCAGGAATCAGTAATCCGCTAGTGGTAAACAGGGTTGAAGCGCCTGGGACGGGTACGCCAGTTCAGTCGCGCATGACGGACCCGCCCCGTCAGAACGATATCCCGCCACAACACATGCCGACACCACCGGGTCATTACTCTAACCCTTTGGATAACATGATCGCCGCGGCACCACGATTGGCGGCTCTCCCAGTTGAAGGCGAGTCTCCAACGGCGATTGGAACACGGAGGGCTAGGGAGCTCCTTCAGACAGGATTAGTTCAGCAGCAGGCTTATTCTTAGAGTCGCGACAGGATTCATTCCACCCCTCGCCCGAGTCAGAGTTACAGCAGGCATATCGATGAGCCGGCTGTGTCAAGCAGCAGGCGACACCACAATCTGCCCCGTGGACATAACCCGGCGGGCGATGGAGCTGATGCACAGAATGTAGTGGATCAAGGCAGGGCACGTCGGGAGGCCGAGCTGGCGTCTCAATATGCGGCCCGTCAACCTTCTCCGGTTCGTCTGACGACTTCGGTGGAGCCAGGTGTAACCTTTAGGAATTTGGGCATGCCGTGTTTGGTACTGGCTCTGCGTAACGTACGTTTGCCCAAGGATTTCAGGGTTCCGCGTAAGGTTCCTAACTACACTGCCAACTTACCCCCTGAAATATGGGTTGAGAGTTATGAGATGGCAATGGAACTGCTAGATGTCGACGACGCCGCATGTGTTAAGTAGTTCACCATGATGTGGGAAGGGACAGCTCGTACTTGGTTGAAGGTGTTGCCAGCCAACTCCATTGGGTCATGGGCTAAGTTAAAAGCCCGGTTTATCCAGAATTTTAAAGATACGTGCAAGCAGCCCATGTCAATTGTGGATTTAACCTCCTGTGTCCAATAAGAAGGTGAGTCGACAACCCATTGGGTGCGCCGGGTCTCAACAATCCTGCACTCGTCGGATCGCATCAATGCCGATTCAGCAGTCTTGATGTTGGAGGACAATTGTCGTTCCACGCCCTTAAAGCAGAAATTAGGGCGGCTCAAACGCCACTTCAATGACATGGGGACAATCATGGCGGCTCTGGTTAAATATGCTGACTCTGATGGTACCAAGGACCCCGAGTCTGACGATGAAAAGTCGGGAAAGGGAAAGAAGAGCAGCAGCACCAGAGGGCAGCAGCATAACCCGGCGAGCCATGGAAACAACGGTAAGTGCAAAGCTGATAATAGTTTGGACTTTGTGGCTAACACCAATACATAGAATAATGGTCAGCGCCGTAAGGGTAAGCCGCCCCCACGGGCTCGAGGATCAGGCTTCAATCTTGAGCAGCTGCTGAATCAGCCTTTCCCAAGGCATGGTACATGAGAAAGGCCGTCTGGCCATGTCTGGAAGGATTGCTTCATTATGAAAGAGTACAAAAATTCCAATCTTTTTCAAGACAATCATGGGCCAGGTGGTGGCTCATGATCCGGCTCTTATGGATCGGGTTATGGCGGTGGTGGCTCGAACTCTTGATTCCAAGGCAATCAAGGTAATCAGGGCAATCAGGGTAGTTACCATCAACAGTCAGGTCAGGGGAATCAACAGCAGCAATCTGGGTATCAGAATAACCCAAAGCAGTTGAACAGCGGGCAATACCACGTCTTCACTACAAGTTTATGCAAGCGGGATCAGAAGTTCCATAAAAGGGCGGTGAACGCTATTGAGCCGGCAGTTCCCCGTTACTTGCACTGGTCTGAGCAGCCCATTGTGTGGAGTCGGGAAGATCACCCGCCCCGGGTTGATAATCCGGGTCACTTGGCTTTGGTGGTCGCACCTCAGGTCGTAGGATATAAGTTCACCAAGGTACTCATGGACAGAGGGAGCAGCATCAATATCCTTTATTATGAAACTTTGCATCGCATGGGGTTGACTGATAAAAATCTTAAGCCGTGAAACATTGTTTTCCATGGCGTGGTGCCTGGTAAGTCGGCCTATGTAACGCCCACGATGCGGCTATATCTCCCACGTGTCGAGGCACGACTTAGAGGCATAACCGCATAGTGGTTTTGTCGCAAGAAGGGTCATCTTCACACAATCCCATGTAATGAACAAGAATGGGATAAAGCGTTGGCTTACAATCGCCACTTCACACAATACATAAATATAATTCATACATCATCCAAAATACACACATATAGACCGACTACGGCCAAAATCCAGATGAAAATAAGACAACCCCAAATGCTAGATCCCCGGTCGTCCCAACTGGGCTCCACTACTGATCATCAGGAAAGGACACATAGTAACGACCACGTTCCTCATCGAACTCTCACTTGAGATCGACCCCATCATCTGCACTGGCATCGTCGGCACCTGCAACTGTTTTGGTAGAATCTGTGAGTCACGAGGACTCAGCAATCTCACACCCGCGAGATCAAAACTATTTAAGCTTATAGGAAAGGATGGTGCAATGAGGTGGAGCTGCAGCGGCAATAAGCATATATGGTGGCTAACTTGCGCAAATGAGAGCGGGAAGAGAAGCAACGGAACGGTCGTCATCTAGCAATGACCAAGAAGTGATCCTGAACTCCTACTTACGTCATACATAACTCAGACCGTGTTCACTTCCCGGACTCCGCCGAGAAGAGACCATCACGGCTACACACACAGTTGATGTATTTTAATTGGGTCAAGTGACAAGTTCTCTACAACCGGACATTAACAAATTCCCATCTGCCTCATAACCGCGGGCACGGCTTTCGAAAGATAATACCCTGCAGGGGTGTCCCAACTTAGCCCATCATAAGCTCTCACGGTCAACGAAGGATAAAACTTCTCCCGGAAAGGCCCGATCAGTCTCGGAATCCCGGTTTACAAGACATCTCGACAATGGTAAAACAAGACCAGCAAAGCCGCCCGAATGTGCCGACAAATCCCGATAGGAGCTGCACATATCTCGTTCTCAGGGCACACCGGATAAGTCAAGCTACGAGTAAAACCAGACCTCGCGTTTCCCCGAGGCGGCCCCGCAGGCTGCTCGGTTCGGACCAACACTCGAAAGAGCACTGGCCCGGGGAGGTTAAAATAAAGATGACCCTCGGGCTCGCGAAAACCCGGGGGAAAAGGCTTAGGCGGCAAATGGTAAAACCAAAGTTCGGCCTTGCTGGAGGAGTTTTATTCAAGGCGAACTGTCAAGGGGGTCCCATAAATCACTCGACCGTGTAAGGAACGCAAACTCAAGGAACATAATCCCGGTAAAACAGTAACTAGGGCGGAAAGAGTGGAACAAAACACCAGGCATAAGGCCGAGCCTTCCACCCTTTACCAAATATATATATAGATGCATTAATTAAATAAGAGATATTGTGATATCCCAACATATCCATGTTCCGACATGGAACAAACTTCAACTTCTCCTTCAACTAGCAACGCTATAAGAGGGGCTGAGCAAAAGCGGTAACTTAGCCAAACAACGGTTTGCTAGGAAAGGATGGTTAGGGGCTGACATGGCTAAAATGGGAGACATGATATAGCAAGTGATAGGAAGAGAGCATGGCAATAGAGCGAACAACTAGCATAGCAAAGATAGAAGTGATTTCGAGGGGTGGTCATCTTGCCTGCAAGGTTCTCAGAGTTGTCGAAAGCTTGATCCTCGTAAGCGTACTCGACAGGTTCCTCGTTCACGAACTCGTCTCCCGGCTCTACCCAAGACAAGAACACAAACAAACGGAACCACAATCAACAACGAGAAATGCACAAGCAACATGATGCAAAACCTGTATGATATGCAAGATATGATATGCGATGCATATGCGTGCTCCGGAAGGAAAATGATGATCAAGGCAGTAACTTGGCAAACCAAGCATGCCACTGTAAATATGGGATGATTTCGGTCGAAATCGATATAAAGATCACCGGAAACGGATGCACGGTTTGCAAATGGCAAGCAAAACAAGAATGACATGAATCTGCGATTAACAGCACGATAGCACTTAAAATGCAACAAGCAACAATGCTACAGCACTCCAACATAGTAACAAAGCATATGGCAGTAATATACAGGACATGCTTGACAAAACATGAACACTGAGCTACGGCTAGATCACAACATATCAAGCTCAAACAAGCATGGCAAAAGTGCAAAAGATAACAGGATCACAGACTTGGTGAAAAACTGGACATGGCAGAAAACAGCATCAGGTAGCAATGTTCAGAGCATGAAATCAACATGCTATAGGAACTTAACATGGAAAAGCAAGGCATGGCAGTGTTCTACTAAATTCATATGACAAAACTCCCTTACTGACCTTAAGCCAAAAAGGACCAGAAGATATGATGGCAAGCATGTAAACATAGCAAGTTTCGTTATCAGGTTTCAGACTTGGCAGAAAACAGAGCATGGCAGAAACTATAATATGAAGGCATGTTTGTGAGCTTGACGCACTCACCACAAGGCAATGCATGACAAAACAAGCATACCTACAGCAAGATGGCATGTTTATGAAGCTATCCATGGCAAGAGAAAATACATAGCATGTATGGATCAACTACAATAAGGTTGGCAAAAATGAATATCCTGTTAAGAATCTGCCAGAAATATTTTATAGCAAAAGTAGAGCAAGATTGAGTCATGCTATGGCACTCCATAATTGCAAACGATTGCAGAAATGCATCAACTACAACTATATCTACAAATCATCATTACTGAACATCTCCAAAATATGCATGGATCTCTCTGTAGCATCCAGTTTACATGGCAACAAAATAACAGCAGACGAGGACTTAGAGAAATCACTAAGTCCCTGAAATCAGAAACATTACGGAGCCTACTTTGCATGCTTGTGCTAGTCACTAAAGAGATCAAAAAAATACACGGCATACACCCCTGGAAAGACGGCATGGCATACAACAAAACACATGTAGAGCTCATGCCCATAAGATGCACAGATTAAATGATACAAAAATGACAAATCTCCAAGTTCTGCTAAGAACCAGAAGATAACAGCAACTAGCACTCTTGCAACAGAGATTTGGGCGTCGAGATGACCTCTAATGAACATGGTGCAATTGAACAAAATGAAGAGCATCACGATACGAACAATTTGACATATTACACGCGCGAAACGGAGCTACATACAAGGAGTTATGCACTGATGAACATGGACACTTGCTGTAGAAAAATAATGACTTGGGGAAAAAACCTTGGGCACGGGAAAAGTCAACCTCTACGGGCTCCGTTCAGATCGGATCGGGGAGGGGCTCGAGGAGCTCGCCGGCCGTCGGGGAAGGAGGGGAAGGAGGCGGCGGCGACCCGTGGCAGAGGAGGAGGCGAGGCTGGAGGACGGCGGGGGCGGCGCCCGCGGCGGACCGGCCGGCGGAGGATGGGCGAACGGCGGCGAT